>NC_058084.1:49355098-49684887 GCF_014858855.1 Bufo gargarizans
GGAGGGACATGTGCCCAGGCAAATCACCCATTCAAATGCACGCCACCTGCCGTCTGTATGTGCACTCCTGGGAGTTTAGTGCAGGTGCAGAATGGAGGAGACGGAGTGATATGTCTGATCACATGTCCCTCCATCAGCGACCATCTTATGGACAGGACCTCTATGCGGACAGCACAGAAGATTTGTCTAAGGCTACTTTATCTATGGCTTTCCGTTTGTGAGATCCGTTCAGGGCTCTCACAAGCGCTCCAAAACAAATCAGTTTTGCCCTAATGCATTCTGAATGGAAAAGGATCCGCTCGGAATGCATCAGTTTGCCTCAGTTTGCCTCCGTTTCGTCTCCATTCCGCTTTGAGGCGGACACCAAAACGCTGACGAAACTGAGCCAAACGGTTCCGTTCTGACACACAATGTAAGTCAATGGGAACGGATCCCTCTGGCACAATGAAAAACGGATCCGTCCTCTATTGACTTTCAATGGTGTTCAAGACGGATCCGTCTTGGCTAAGTTAAAGATAATACAAACGGATCCATTCTGAGCGGATGCAGACGTTTGTATTATCTGAACCGATCCGTCTGTGAAGATCCATGACGGATCCGCACCAAACGTGAGTGTGAAAGTAGCCTAACAAGGGGACATGGCTTATAAAGTACTCAAGAAGATGAGATATGCCTTACTTCATCCATCTCAAAAACTTGTCTATGACTGTAAAGCATCTGCAAAGAAAAGGGGGTTAGTCAGCACATCCCAATGCGCAGGTGCATAAAGTACAATAGTGCCATAGTCACAAAAAATATTATAGTGCTAATGCTACCCTTATTTATAAAGTGAGATGCTTGGCAAATGCATTTTGTCCAAAACCATCTGAGCCCGTCTGCCGAACGTGAAGGCGATCTCTGTAAGACGGGTCCTAACACTAAATACTACCTATTATGCGCCATAATGGCTGCCGTAAAGTTCAGGAAGTGTTGGATCCACATGCATGCTGGGTTCACTCTGCCTTTTACCATTTTTGGTGCCATAATGGCACCAATAATGCCCTCCATTGTAAGTAATGGCCTCCATTACTTACAAGTGTACATATAATTTTTTGGTAAAAGACAACATTCTATTGTTTCCCTTTGTACCAGTCAAAGTCCTAAATGGTAAATCAGTTGAGAAGTAAAAATACTAATTAATTCCAAAATTTACTCATAGACTTCCAGTGCCATCTAGTGGTAGAGTAAAAATTAAGACATGTATTGTGAAGTACGTGGGGAGTGACACCAGTGAGGTCACTAGTTATTGATTAACCTGACCAAGCCCATTTCCAAATGGGGATAAAAAGGCAGCATGAGCTGACAGAAGGGAGGCCGTCTGATCCCATCTGATCCATCTGATACACCTGCCTGAGGAAGTCATCAGAACCATCCGATAAACTAGGACCGCCTATCTTGTCATCCAGGGGGTTCCACCCATTCTTTAAGAACACCATTCCATTCCTCAATCTTTTCAAGGAGGACACAACCATCCGGGGACAAATAGGACCAGACCAGTCTATAGTCCTAAATCTTGAAACTGATTTCTGCTAGCCGATACACCGGTATAGTATAAAAACTTGACTATATTTTATAGGAGAACGAAAATAATATATTTGCACACATATATATATATATATATATATATTCAATTAACCATATTTTGGGTGTAGAATCTGTTTTGGAATAAGGCTGGTTTGTAATTGCAGTATCATTCTAATCCAGGGAGATTTATACATACTGTTGAAAATTATTCCTATATCACAGTATCATCTCCAAGGAACTGAGTTCAGTTCTATGCATGTATGGTTGATTATACAGTTGCAAGAAAAAGTATGTGAACCCATTGGAATGATATGGATTTCTGCACAAATTGGTCATAAAATGTGATCTGATCTTCATCTAAGTCACAACAATAGACAATCACAGTCTGCTTAAACTAATAACACACAAAGAATTCAATGTTACCATGTTTTTATTGAACACACCATGTAAACATTCACAGTGAAGGTGGAAAAAGTATGTGAACCCCTAGACTAATGATATCTCCAAGAGCTAATTGGAGTGAGGTGTCAGCCAACTGGGGTCCAATCAATGAGATGAGATTGGAGGTGTTGGTTACAGCTGCCCTTCCCTATAAAAAACACACACCAGTTCTGGGTTTGCTTTTCACAAGAAGCATTGCCTGATGCAAATGATGCATCACACAAAAGAGCTTTCAGAAGACCTACGATTAAGAATTGTTGACTTGCATAAAGCTGGAAAGGGTTATAAAAGAATCTCCAAAAGCCTTGCTGTTCATCAGACCACGGTAAGACAAATTGTCTATAAATGGAGAAATTTCAGCACTGCTAGGAGTGGCTGTCCTGTAAAGATGACTGCAAGAGCACAGCACAGACTGCTCAATGAGGTAAAGAAAAATCCTAGAGTGTCAGCTAAAGACTTACAAAAGTCTCTGGCATATGCTAATATCCCTTTCAGCAAATCTACGATACATAAAACACTAAACAAGAATGGATAACGGTCACGTCCACACACACACAGGGGGATGGATAGTGACCACTGCGCTCCACCCTCACCTCTGGCCCTGCCTACTTGCCTCACGAGTCCTGATGACAGGGGACAACTGGATGACAGTCCCTTACTTAGGATATGTGCAGGGAAGACAAACAAGACAAAATACGGAATGTGAACGGACCGGGTCAGAACCAAGAGAGCTACGCATTAGAAAGGGTTAAGCAAAGAATAGTCAGGAGAAGCTGGGGTCAAATACCAGGAGAGTAGAGAAGTACCAGAGGAGTCTGCAAAGAGTAGTCAGGTGGGAGCCGAGGTCACAATACCAGGAGGTATGCGCAGTACAGGAGGAGCAGGTGAGTATTCAGTAGTCCAACAAATAGCCAGGAATCTAGAATTAACAGGCAACCTGTGGCCAGCAGGCTGCCTGTATTTATAGTGGGGTCTGAGGGTCATGTGACGTGGCCAGCGTTACATGACCGACAGACAAGTCGAGCACCAAGTGATCAGCTCGGCGCTCAAGGCAGACCTAGGAGCAGGGAGCCTCCCAGCTAGCAAAGCCGCCCTGGGAAAGAGGCCAAACACAGATCCTTGCTCCTGAAGCTAAGCAGCAGGTCTGCGAGAGTGCCTTTGGTGCCCCGTGACACTATGTGTGGAGAAAAAGAGGCACAGCACACCAACATCAATACCTCATCCCAACTGTGAAGTATGGTGGTGGGGTCATCATGTTTTGGGGCTGCTTTGCTGCGTCAGGGCCTGGACGGATTGCTATCATCGAAGGAAAAATGAATTCCCTAGTTTATCAATACATTTTGCAGGAGAACTTAAGGCCATCTGTCCACCAGCTGAAGCTCAACACAAGATGGGCGTTGCAACACGACAACGACCCAAAGCATAGAAGTAAATCAACAACAGAATGGCTTAAACAGAAGAAAATACGCCTTCTGGAGTGGCCCAGTCAGAGTCCTGACCTCAACCCGATTGAGATGCTGTGGCATGACCTCAAGAAAGCGATTCACACCAGACATCCCAAGAATATTGCTGAACTGAAACAGTTGTGCTCGTCTGATCTGCAACTACAGGAAACGTTTGGTTGAAGTTATTGCTGCCAAAGGAGGTTCAACCAGTTATTAAATCCAAGGGTTCACATACTTTTTCCAACTGCACTGTGAATGTTTACATGGTGTGTTCAATAAAAACATGGTAACATTTAATTATTTGTGTGTTATTAGTTTAAGCAGACTGTGATTGTCTATTGATGTGACTTAGATAAAGATCAGATCACATTTTATGACCAATTTGTGCAGAAATCCATATAATTCCAAAGGGTTTACATACTTTTTCTTGCAACTGTATATACATTGATAATGATATAAATCTGAATTGAGTTCAATCTGAAACATCTGTCGGCTGAGAGAAATCAGGTATCAAAGTAATTTAAAATATATTGTAGGGTATTATCAAAATAAGGAATTGTAAGGAATATATGTATATCCTATAGGTTATTTTGGTTTTCTTAAAAGGTTGCATATCATTAATTATTTTTTATATTTGATTAATTTGCACATTATTATTCTAATAAATATATATTTTGATTTACCACTGCCTTCTTTTTGTCATCAAACTTAGTGCAGATCACAAGCTCTTATTGGCTTGGTCTTTATGATAATAAGTTTGAATCTCCTCCCTTACAGATTCTAATTTATTTACACAAAGAATATAGACTGTTAATCAGAGCAGTATAAATATTCTGACAGAATAATTGAGGGATTGGAAAGAAATAACTTGAGTCCAGACCTTCAGTTGACGTTCAATGGCAGCTTTACTTGAATAAACGTTTCTCCAAACAGTTTCAAGCTTTGTCTGGGTTCCAGCAGGCTTTAGCATTAAACTGGCAGGCAAACTCAACTCTGCTTTATATCTTTCTCTCTGACTCTTCTATACTGACAGGCTGGCTGTATAACTCAGCTTCTTCTGTATGCTGCACTTCTTCTCTGTAGTCTGACTCTAGGTTATGCCAGAGAACTTTCCACCTGGCTCCTGAGGCTTCAAGCTTTGACCTCCATGGCCAGCAGAGCTGAAGGTGCTCTGGCTGGTGTGGACACGTCCAGCAGAGACGTGCCTCTGCACACCCTTCCCCTAGCAGGGGTAAAACTAGACTGACTCTAACTGGTCCCCACTCTTCCTGAAGGAAGTAGGGCAAGCCCACTTCTCTCCAGAGGGGGGTTAGAATGGAATGAAAATCTCCATTCTCTCTAAGTACAGCTCTGCGTGAACCAGCCACATTACATGAACAGTTACATAACATTATTAGGAATGAACAGTGTGGAGGACCTGGAAATAAATGTATAAGATGACATGAGGTTAGACCAATAAAGACAGTAGCAGGGTGCAGAAGTGGTAACACCACTGTGGGGTTTTACACATCTAGCTGCAGATAGAGCCTTTCCTCCATTGCTCTGCCTTGGTGCCCATAAGCTCCATAATGCACATAGCAGTTCCTGCAGCTGGCCAAAACATGACATGGTCCAGATCCCAAAGAACTGTGACCTCGGAATGCAACAGAATGGTCAATATGAGGCATTCACATCTTACATGTATTGTCCAAGATGTTTTTTTTCTGCTTGAAAACAGAAGGGACACTTAACCATTTTACATTAGACTAATTTCTTAGGAAGTTCATTTAACATGGTTCTTTTTTATTGTTGATAGAGCACCAAAGTGCTCGGGTGCTCGAGTAGAACACTTTGCGATGCTCGGGTGTTCTACCGAGCACTGGAGCACAATGGAAGTCAATGGGAGAACCCCAGGCACCCCCTGCTCTGTAGAGGGGAGGGTGTCGGGACTCTAGTTCAGCTTAGAAGTCCCTGCTCTGACTCTATATATAGCTATGTCCATAAATGGAGTCAGTGCTTGGGGACACCCCAGTGTATTTAAATCTAATTTAGCCTGTATTTCAAAAAAGTTTCTGCCGGGATTCGTACTCACAACATTCTGCATTAGAGGCAAGGCACTTAATCAAAAAAATAAAATAAAAAAATGTACTGTACTGTACTTCAAATCCTGTCCCAAACTTTTTCAGAAATAGAGACTAAACCTTATTTAAACATATATATATATATATATATATATATATATATATAAGAAAAACCACCAGCAGCACCATCCAAGAAAAAAAGGAGGGAAAAGGGTGCAGAGCCCAAGTATGGCAATAGGTGCTTACCCACCTATATACAGTACAGACCAAAAGTTTGGACACACCTTCTCATTCAAAGAGTTTTCTTTATTTTCATGACTATAAAAATTGTAGATTCACACTGAAGGCATCAAAACTATGAATTAACACATGTGAAATTATATACATAAAAAAAAGTGTAAAACAACTGAAAATATGTCATATTCTAGGTTCTTCAAAGTAGCCACCTTTTGCTTTGATTACTGCTTTGCATTCTCTTGATGAGCTTCAAGAGGTAGTCACCTGAAATGGTTTTCACTTCACAGGTGTGCCCTGTCAGGTTTAATAAGTGGGATTTCTTGCCTTATAAATGGGGTTGGGACCATCAGTTGCGTTGTGGAGAAGTCAGGTGGATACACAGCTGATAGTCCTACTGAATAGACTGTTAGAATTTGTATTATGGCAAGAAAAAAGCAGCTAAGTAAAGAAAAATGAGTGGCCATCATTACTTTAAGAAATGAAGGTCAGTCAGTCCGAAAAATTGGGAAAACTTTGAAAGTGTCCCCAAGTGCAGTCACAAAAACCATCAAGCGCTACAAAGAAACTGGCTCACATGCGGACCGCCCCAGGAAAGGAAGACCAAGAGTCACCTCTGCTGCAGAGGATAAGTTCATCCGAGTCACCAGCCTCAGAAATCGCAGGTTAACAGCAGCTCAGATTAGAGACCAGGTCAATGCCACACAGAGTTCTAGCAGCAGACACATGTCTAGAACAACTGTTAAGAGGAGACTGTGTGAATCAGGCCTTCATGGTAGAATATCTGCTAGGAAACCACTGCTAAGGACAGGCAACAAGCAGAAGAGACTTGTTTGGGCTAAAAAACACAAGGAATGGACATTAGACCAGTGGAAATCTGTACTTTGGTCTGATGAGTCCAAATTTGAGATCTTTGGTTCCAACCACCGTGTCTTTGTGCGACGCAGAAAAGGTGAACGGATGGACTCTACATGCCTGGTTCCCACCGTGAAACTTGGAGGAGGGGGTGTGATGGTGTGGGGGTGCTTTGCTGGTGACACTGTTGGGCATTTATTCAAAATTGAAGGCATACTGAACCAGCATGGCTACCACAGCATCTTGCAGCGGCATGCTATTCCATCCAGTTTGCGTTTAGTTGGGCCATCATTTATTTTTCAACAGGACAATGACCCCAAACACACCTCCAGGCTGTGTAAGGGCTATTTGACCATGAAGGAGAGTGATGGGGTGCTGCGCCAGATGACCTGGCCTCCACAGTCCTGAACCCAATCGAGATGGTTTGGGGTGAGCTGGACCGCAGAGTGAAGGCAAAAGGGCCAACAAGTGCTAAGCATCTCTGGGAACTCCTTCAAGACTGTTGGAAGACCATTTCAGATGACTACCTCTTGAAGCTCATCAAGAGAATGCCAAGAGTGTGCAAAGCAGTAATCAAAGCAAAAGGTGGCTACTTTGAAGAACCTAGAATATGACATATTTTCAGTTGTTTCACACTTTTTTGTTATGTATATAATTCCACATGTGTTAATTCATAGTTTTGATGCCTTCAGTGTGAATCTACAATTTTCATAGTCATGAAAATAAAGAAAAACTCTTTGAATGAGAAGGTGTGTCCAAACTTTTGGTCTGTACTGTATATATAGGACAAAAAATTGGACTGCACTCTGGAGGACTTTCCAAAAAGTCAATGAACTTAATTCACCCATAAAGTGGCACAGAGCGACGTTTCGGTTCATACATGAGCCTTTTTCAAGCATTGGTACAAAATGAACAGCAAGCATATAAAGGTGTATCAATCAAAGTGATCAGTGACGTAACATAATTGATAATTGAGAAAAACATATGTATAAAAGATATATCAAAAAGATGAAAAGTCAAATATCGACGATGCAAGATAAAGTGACACAGTGCATACTATAGATAAGATATATTGCACAATACATTGCATACAAAACCATATAAGTGCATAATTGGATCCATCTGTATCACATATATGTGTAAGCAGTGCACCCACGTCATCAGTGCATTAATAAGTGGGAGGAGAGGACATATTCGTACCTGGAAGAACGATGAGGCCCACATATACCGTCGCGCCGATCGGCTCGTCTGGAGATTGCTTATGCGCATGTCCCTGCTGCATTACATCATCAAAACAGGGCTGAATGGAAGCACGAGTGCGCCGCAAGGTCGCCAACCTATGACCAAAGCGGCGCATGCGTGCATCGCATTCCTCAATCATTGACTGACGGCAAGAGAAGGCGGCGCAAGCGCAGCACCGCTCCCCCTGTAGACACCGCCATATTGGGAAAGGGAACATTGCCAGACATTTTCCAACATCCTTACTGAGTGAACAAAACACATCCCGGTCACCAAATATTCACAATCCTCTCGCGCCTTAACTGACAAGTCACTAAGGATTAATTCCAGTCTCCAGCAGGTCAGGTGAGCATCCATCCCTTCCAAGATGAATTGCCCAAACCCATAAAGGACCCAAAATGGTGTCAACACGTCAGTGCCAGCATCTTTAAGGGTCCCCATCCTGCCCCATATTGTGACAAAGAGGGTTCTCCTCTATCACCTGTGACATAATTGGCACTCGGATGTGTAGGAATATATAGAGAGTCCTACTGTATAAAGATCCAAGAAAAGTACAATACTTACTACTTCCTCACTTATACTGGACAAAAACAAAATCTTATTAAAACAAAGAGGAAACATCCTCTTGCATTGCAGACGGAACACGCGAAAGGAACCTTATTAAAAAATAAATCCTCCTTCAAAGAAGAGGCGGTAAAGTGGTATTGTTCTTCACAAAGGGCTTTTCATCCAACCTCCAGGCACTATCCTTGTCCACCTTCTCCCAAGTGTATAAAAGTGTCTAAAAAAAGGAAAATATATAATGAATATAAATAACATAACTTATTGTTACTACAATACAGAAAAAATTTATATTTTAAATTTTTTTTTTTTTTAACCAATGAACCTGTCTCACACAGGTAGAAGGCTTCACGTACAACACAAGGAAAATAAGGGCAAGCCAACCCGTGCTCACACTGTACTCCCATATCTGTATTCAATGTTCAATCCATTAGGATGAAGACTATTTAAAGTCTGGATCCAATATAGTTCTCTTTTTTTGAGTAGAGACACACGATCTCCACCCCTCCGTGGCATTGCAATCTGATCTATAATTCAACATCTCAGATACTTTTCTTTGTGTTTGAGTGACACAAAATGTCTAGGGACCGGTAAATCCATAAGACATTTTCTAATCGTATAACGATGGTTGTTGAGTCTAGTCTTTAAATCTGTAGAAGTCCCACCTACATATAACAACCCACAGGGGCAGGACAATATATATATAACGAAAGATCAATTTTTTGTCATATCTCTATACACATATATATATATATATATATGTGTGTTTTTAGCCATAATATATTTACACATATCATTATCTATTTAGAATATATAATATATTATAATATATGTAAATATATTATGGCTAAAACATCAGTAGTAATTTCCCACATATTATGCATTTATATATATCAGAAGTATGATTTTATATATATATATATTTATATATTAGTAATTACACATTTATTTTGTGCCATAAATTTTTTACAATTACTAACTAAAAAATATATCAAATACAGTATTTTTCGCACTATAAGACGCACCCCCCCCCCCCCCAAAATGGGGAAAAATTTAGTGCGTCTTATGGGGTGAATATAGGTGAAACCTGGGGTAAAAAAAAAGCATATCCGGCGCTTATATTTCACTGTACCTGTTGCGCTCGCAGCGCTCACATGTCCGACGGGCGGCTCTTGTGTTACTGTACTTTGCAGTAGTGCGGGTGGGTGTCCGTTGCTGCGATCGGGGACCGCTGCAGATGGTGATGGGGGTATGAAGGATCTGTTCGTGGTATGGGCCGGCCGAAGCGCTGTTATGGAGGAGGAAATGGAGCGCAGGAGCAGGAAGACGAGGGGCGGAGCTGGCATGTGTGACAGGGAAGTCTGCTCCGCCCCTCGTCTCAGTCGTCACGCTGTGCTTAGAGGATCGCTCAGAGGATCTGGTAAGACATGTTCATTCTGAGGCTGTTTAGCACATTTCCTTCCCCCCCCACTTCACATTTAAAATGCTGAAAGACATCCCTAAGGAATCCCACTGTTAATAAAGTGCCACCCATAATAATAAAGTGGTGTGCCCTGCCAGAAAGACATCCCTAAGGACCCCACTGTTAATAAAGTGCCACCCATAATAATAAAGTGGTGTGCCCTGCCAGAAAGACATCCCTAAGGACCCCGCTGTTAATAAAGTGCCCACCTCCTAATAAAGTGGGTACTTTATTAACAGTGGGGTCCTTAGGGATGTCTTTCTGGCAGGGCACACCACTTTATTATTATGGGTGGCACTTTTTTTAACAGTGGGATTCCTTAGGGATGTCTTTCTGGCATGGCACAGCTCTGCATGCAGCAAGTAGCATTTTAAATGTGAAGTGGGGGGAAGGAAATGCGCATAACACCAATCTTGACAGCCCCCTCCTAATAAAGTGCCCCCTCCTAATAAAGTGCCTCCTTCTAATAAAGTGCCCCCCTCCTAATAAAGTGCCCCCCTCCTAATAAAGTGCCCCCCTCCTAATAAAGTGCCCCCCTCCTAATAAAGTGAGCTCACTCCTAATAAAGTGTCCCCATTATTAAGGCGTCATGCAGACATCTGTGGAGCACTGTGCACTGTCAAAAAAAAAGAGTCTTCTTCTGTACTGTACTTCTACTGAGACCTATACAGTAGAACTCTCATATTTTTGTTTTTTAAGTTACTGTGTCTGCAGCTATATAGTGTAGTGGTTAAAGTTCTGGGCTATGATGCAGCAGCTGTGAGTTCAAATCCCACCACATACTTTTTCAGAAATAGAGGTTAAATTAGATTCAAATGTTTTATATATTTTTTAGTAATTGTAAAAAATATATGGCACAAAATAAATGTGTAATTACAAAAAAAAAAAATTAAAAAAAATAATATATATATATATTTTTTTTTTTTTTTGTAATTACACATTTATTTTGTGCCAAAGCAGACGAATCAACTTTTTGAATACTTTGCTCATCTCTAGTCTCAATCTTACTCCAGAGGGTGGAGTAGGAAAACTGGAGTAGCTTTTCTAGTCAAAAGTGTAAGGTTTAAGGATAAGATACTATAAATTTGTCAAACAACCTGCGAGATTTGATAAATGTGGCATAAAGTACGCCAACGCATACTCAAACAAAACTGACTTCAAATGTACAGTATCCCTCTTGATAAATTCCCCCCTATGGAGATCACGCTATCTGGTTGTACATAGGTATACAGACGTAATTCTGTGCTTCAGAATATTATGTAACATAAACCAGATGGAGATTATTATGTGTCGTATACCACAGGTCGTGGGAATGTCTTTTGTCTGAGTTGCTCTCTCACCTTTACAATTGTTTCCACTGTTAAGGCTTGACCATAAATGCTCATGCTGTTGCGTTGCACTAGCCAGATAAGATGAGTCTGTTGGCTTTGTACTATGTGCGGCCACACACAACACTAACTGATAACTAATATTTGAGCTAGTGATATTGCAATAGGTTTTCTCATGTTTTCTCTTGGAAATAATTGGTATAGCAGACATTCACTGCTCGGCCTCCTGGGAGTCTCCAGCCGTCTTGTATGCACGTTTTAATATGATTTGCTGGTCTTTTTTTATCTGGGTGGTCATATAAATGCACCAGATGTTTACATGTTACAACCTGAGAGATCAATTTTAAGTACGAGATAAAAACACAAATGGCTCCTCAATGAGTAATTTTGAGTTAAGAGTATGTAAATGGATAACTGCTAACATCCCATCTATCGCGAGGCCACCAGACCATGTTAGCTCTGAATTTTAAAGAAGTCTGTTAGGAATATGGAATATGAATGATAGGGTGTCTAAACATACATGGTAAACATGAAGACAGGCGAAAAAGGTTATAATACAGACACACAGGCAGAAATGTCAATACAGCGTTTCAAGATGTGACCCATTCAGGTTTTAAAGGGGTTCGGCATTTTATGTAATTACATAGGTAATATGGTTGAATTTTAGAAAAGGAAATTGAGAACCAGATTTCTATAGATTTCCATAAGCATTAATGTTATTTAATTTAAGCCTTTTCATTTAAGCCACTGTTCCTGCTGAGACCACGTCCTGAGGTGATTCACAGTTCTCACAGTGAAGAAGCTTTGACGCCTCTGAAGACTTTTTCTTTTCCAGTCGGAGGCAGTGCCCCCTTGTCTTTTGAGGGGATTTTTCATGGAACAGTTTATCAACGTATTTTTTGTACGGCCTATTTATATATTTGTATAGGACAATCATATCCCCCCTTAGATGTCTCTTCTCAAGACTAAATACAGTACATGTAATTCTTTTAATCTTTCTTCATAACTAAGACCCTCCATGCCCCTTATCAGTTTAGTTGCTCTCCTCAGTACTTTTCCAGCTCCAGGGCGTCCTTTCAATGGACTGGTGTCCAGAACTGAACTTTTGTTCCCTAATTTCAGCAATGTCATAGACTGGTGTATAATAGCATAATAATCTGCTGAATGGCCTCCAGGTTTATCTTCATCCACATAGAGTAGCCCCTTCCCCGGTGCCCATGGGTAGAGGTGTAAGCAGCCGCTGTTTTTGATAGCCTTTCTGACTTCTATGGTACATGCACTAAAAAGTAGGTCAGTTCAGATGCAGATACAGGACATCCAGGTAAGTGACCTACATCCTGTCCTGTGCTTGACCGCTTTTAGTGCATGCGCAGTAGAAGGCAGCCATCTTGGAATGGCTATGGATGCAGGCACCTGTTTACACAGCTACCCATTAGTACCGGAGGGACTCTTCTATTTGGGCTAACATAAGCCAGGTGGTCATTTAGTGGGTTCCTATGGCATGAATGAAATTTAGATACAAATAAGCCAACCCTTGTTAAAGGGGTTATCCAAGAGTTATAGGGGTAATCTCATTTAGAAAACATACCTTGTCATGGACCTCAGGAGTAAATAGTTGGGTCCTCATATATTGCTCAGAAAGGAGTGCACTTACTAAGTGTTCTCACATTGGAGGACCTAAAATGTCGGTGACTAACACTTTTCTATGGGCACTGTATAATTCTTAATTTGTTCTGCGGTGGAGCTGCAGGTCAATTGAACACTTGCTGCTGGGTTCCCACAAAGCTTACAGCTGATTGGTGGAGGTCGCTCCGTGTTCAGTTTATCATCAAGGCAACATTCTATCAAAGGGGTCATTTCCATAGAGGACATCTACTTTAATTAAGCTTTTAGAAATCCACTGAATTCTCCATCTGAAAAATAAAAAAGGCACATTTTGTAATATAGCTGCCATTAAAATTCTGATCTGGTCCCCTGACTGCTTTAAATTTCTTTTGGACAGAGTTAGGATTTGGACGTGATGATATCACGCAGCCGTAACGGCCAATCGCCGCTGGCCATGGTGACCTTTTGCTGGCAGCCCTTCTTTGCTGACATCAAGGAACCAATTTAAGTTTGCTATTTTTTCTTAGATGTGAGATTTTTATTTTATTTCACTTCACATGCTATACCTGTGAGCAGTTAGACAATAGGGCCTTGAGCCTTTTATGTGTCATACATTTTTTTTTTACAATTTCAATCTAATTAACCCCTTCCTGACTTTCACCATACATGTATTAAAACATAACAAAAAGTATATGAATTTGGTATTGTTGTAATTAGGGAAGAGCGAATCGACTTCGGATGAAACATCCGAAGTCCATTCACATAAAACTTTGTTTCAATACTGTACGGAGCGAGCGCTCCATACAGTATCTGAATGTATTGGCTCTGATGAGCTAAAGTTATTACTTCGTGAAGTCTCACGAGAATCTATTCGCTCATCCCTAGTTGTAATCATAGTGGCTCATGAAAAAAAAATTATGTTTCACTTTTATAAAATAGAGAAAAAGAGAAATTTGATAGTCTTGGGTGGTTCACAGGAGGGAAGAAGACACCACAAAACAGCAATATAACTACAACTGGGCTCCATAGAAAATTGTTGAATGCCCCCACTCAGCAAATTCTTTGCAACCCCCACTCCTGTGTCTAGTCAAGATTGAGCTCTCAGACAAGCAGGGGTGCACACAGCATTTCTGCTGCCTGAGGCAAAAAATTTAACTGCGCCCCCCCATACCAAATTTTTAACCTAAACCCTTCCCTCCTAACATTACATATATCTCTACAAAACATACAGGGTAATACAGTACCCCATACCACATCCAGTGGCGTCTCTTTTGATAGAGATGTTCTCTTCCTCATCTTCTCCTTTCAGACCAGACCGCCATGATGATTTTTCAGGCATCTCTCGTCTCTGCAGTTTGACAAAGTATAAAATACCCCTATGTAATGCCCCCATAAGTGCTTCTCTCCCCTTTCCCCATAGTGCCCCATAATGTGCCAGTAAAATGCCTCTATATAGTGCGCCCAGTAAATGCCCCTATAGTGCTCCTCTTCCCCCTTCCTCATAGTGCCCCCCCATAATGTACCAGTATAAAATGCCCCTATATAGTGCCCCAGTAGATGCCCTCAGTCTCCCCCATAATTTGCCAGTATAAAATACCACTTCTTAGTGCCCCCCGTAGATGCTCCCATAGTGCTCCTCTTTCCCCCTTCCTGATAGTGGCCCCATAATGTGTCCCAGTATAAAATACCCCTATACAGAGCCCCACATATAAAATCCCCCTTCTTTTTGGCCTCAGTAGATTCCCCCCAATAATGTGCCAGTAAGAAGTGCCCCTAGATGCCCCCATAGTGTTCCTCTCCCCCTTCCCCATAGTGCCCCCATATAAAATCCCCCTTCTTTGTGCCCTCAGAAGATGCCCCCATAGTGCCTCCTAATAATGTGCCAGTAAAAATGCCCCTAGATGCACCCATAGTGTTGCTCTCCCGCTTCCCCATAGTGCACTCCATATAAAATACCCCTTATTTGTGCCCTTAGTAGATGCCCCCATAGTATCCCCCAATAATGTGCCAGGAAGAAGTGCCCCCATAGATGCCACCCTCAGCAAATTGCATATCCGATACTCCATTACACTCCTCTCCTGCATTGTGTGCCATATAAAAAAATAAAATAAACACTAATACTTACCTACATGCCTCTTTCAGCCATGCAATGTACGCCTATTCCAGCCTGTGTCCCGCTCTGTACTGCTCAGGCGGCGCAATGACGTAATCGCGCCACCTGCACCGGCCTCTGATAGGCTGCAGGCACTAGGCCTGCAGCCTATCAGAGAAACGGGGAAGGGAGACACTTCTCCCCTGCCCCGCAGCACAGCCACCTGTATCACTGTCCTGATGATTTGAGGGTGCCCTGACAAAAAAAATCGTTTAGTCTTCCTCCTGAGGGGGCCCCTTGTGGGTCTGGGCCCCAATTCAGCCGCTTCACCTGCTTCCCCTATAGCTACACCCCTGCCACACTGGCTAGTGGTAAAGTGGATTCCAATATATCAGAAAAAAGACATGAACAGTTAAAAACCCTTCTTTATTCTACATATCAAAATCCAGCAAAGTACATCCCCGGATGCTTCTGCGTTTCAAGGTTCAGTCAAGGGCTCTTAATCACAGCATAACCCAAATGATCGGAAGCTCCATTTTGAAGGTGAACACAAGTGAGATATATTTGGAGCAAATATTAACCCCATACTATTTTCACAAATTCAATAAATCCCCCCTAGTAAAATTTTACTTTTAATTAGACATTTAAACATATAGAATACCCCTAGATAATATACCAATGTGATTGTATCATATTTCAATACACAGGATGAATCAATTCTCAAAAGGCAGGACCAGCTTACTCACGGTTTGATGATTCATGTGTCGTGCTAATAGGAGTATATCAGTTTCAGTTGTTATGGGACACAGACCTCACTGTCCCTATTTAACCCCTGTACCTACCGGCAGAGCACCCGCCCCGAAAGGGGTTACCCCACCTCTCGGTGGCTAAGCCCTTCCTGATACCTGTTGTCACCCTGTGTAACAAGAGAGACTGCAGACAGTTCACATTAGCCTGATGCATATGTGCACAATGTTTGGCTGCACCCAACAGACTCCAGGCTGTTGGATAATTCATACTAAAGAAATGTTCTCCTATATGTTTACGCAGAGTTTGGGTTGTGCATCCTACATACAGTATACCATGAACCAGCATTTTTTTTTCAGAATTTGCCTCTAAATGTTTAAGCAGCCATAACATTTTTATTGTATCATTGACATGGTTGTATGCGTTGTAATCTATATACTTTTTTTTGCATTGCAAAAGAAAAGGTGATTTTTTTTACATTGCTTTTTTAATTCATTGTTTAAACTACCGCTTTTTCACGCTTATTCCTGGTCCAAAAAAAAGTGGTGGGGCGGGGGCAGGGAAGGGCCGTCAGGCTCGTCTCCTTTACCATTTTCTATTCCTGTTTTTGGTGTAGAAATGGGTCTAAATGTAAGACAGCAAGGAAGCTGTCTTACACTAAGAACTGGTGCAGGATCCGCCGAGGCTACGAAGAGGCCGGCGTCTCTTCATAACTCCAGCGATCCACCGCCAGTGCAGGGTTTTATTAAGACCAGGTTCTAAAATGTTGGTCTTTGTAAATGACCCCCATAACGTTTAGCATGCTAATACATTATGCTCTGTGTCTTTATGGCACAGGCTGCGGTTAGGGCAACACTCGTGTACCTTAAAAACAGGATTACTGAATTTACAGTTCTGGGGTTCTTTCTAGGTCCTCAGGGCTGACTAGAAAGGCCTTCTCCAGTCTCTGATCATATCACTGGGACCCAGTCAAAGGGGGAAATCCCATCTGATGATGCCATGGTCACACAGCAGCAATCAAACGATTAAAGGGGTTGTCTGCTTTTTACTATTGAACACCTATTTATAGTGCAACAACAGTAAAACATGAAAAAAAGTATATAAAGCTATGCAGAATAGAGTTAAAATATTATTTATACCACATGGTGAACCCTATAAAAAAATAAAACACTAACAGAAGTGGTAATTTTTGCCACCTCACCCCACAAGCAATGGAATAAAAATCGATCTAAATTACATACTATAGTAAAAGTTAAACCTTTAATTGTCATGGCTCAGTTTTGATTTCTTCGTACATACTTTCCACAATTGGTTCTTTTGGGGGTGTTTCTTATGTTTTGCCTCTCAAGTCCATTCTAAAAATGTAAGCCTCAAAATCCACAAGTTGTGCTTTTATTTCTGAGTCAAATAACACACTAGGGTTACATATGGAGCATTTCTAAAACTTGCAGAATCAGGATAATTCATAAGCTTTATTTCTTTTTTTATTATTTGTTGTGTTACAAAAAAAGGTATTACAATTGAAAGTCTGGAAAAAAATTGAAATTCTTAGATGTCACTGCCTTTTTGCGTTAATTCCTGTGAAACACCTAAAGGGTTAATAAAGTTCCTAAATACTGTTTTGAATACTTTGAGGGATGTAGTTTTTAAAATAGGGCGATTAAGTTGGGTTTTCAATATATAGGTCCCTAAATGCCACTTCAGAACAGAAAATTGGCACCTTAAAATATAGGGTTTTGAAGTTTTTATTGAATTTTTTTTTTTTTAATTGCTGCAAAATGTATGTTTTTTAACGTCCCCTACAAATAAAAGTATGGTTAAACAATTATGCCAAGATAGAGTGGACATATGGTAAATGTTAATTACCTACTATTTTGTAAGGTATAATTGTTTTAAAAGCAGATTCAAATAAAAAAATATATATTAAAAAAGTTAAACATACTGACCAAAATTCACCACTAATAAAGTAAAATGTGTCATGAAGCAACATCTCAGAATCACTTGGATAAGTAAAAGTACCCCAAATATATTACCACATAAAGTGACACATGTCAAATTCGAAACACTGAGCTGCATCCTGAAGGCCACAATAGGCTGCTGTCCTCAAAGGGGTTATGCCATGATTGAAGTTAAAAATTAAATCAAACATCATATAGTACATGACAATATCTAACACAGCTAGATCCAGCCCCTTACCTCAGATGGATCCAGAGGTCTCCACATTTATTGCTCAAATTGCTCTGCTAGATTATCTTCAGCTCAGTGAGATGGACAAAAAATAATGAAAAGAACAAACAGCAGGTGGCGCTATATAGATGCATTTTATTGAATAGCTCAGTGGCTATGCTAAATTTTTTATTACATGCAATTATAAAAGTACTCAGATCCAGGTGCTGGTTTAAAAAATGTAGAATATGTTTCATGACACAACCCCTTTAAGGGGTTAATATTGTTTAAATTAATGTTATTTCTCGTTCATAATAAGGTTTCTCTATTATTTGGCAATCAGTGCCCTGGAAAATAATTTATATTTTTAGCTAATACTGTTTAACGGATATGCAGTGAAGGGTAGGAAGGAAAATGAGGTGTTTTCCATATGACCTGTATTAAGAGAATCTTACAGGGATCACTGCAGCAACTTATGTGTTATCAAAACCCTGTCCGCTGCCAATATACCAAGGGAAGCGCATTAAGTTGCTTTATTTCCATCTTTGTTACTTCTAGCATTGATGTATAATCTTGGATTTACTTCTCTAAGTGGATAGAACAAGCCATATCCCGAATGTCTTTGTGAAGCTCTGATTTTAATCCTCTTTCTAGTAAAATGTTGTGTTTAGTTCAGAATTTGGTCTCTAACCAGATGCTAGGGCTTTTGCCAAAGTGCTAGGTGATCTCCCCTGCTCACAGGGTCACACTTTTTACATTGTATCCGACTGGACTATAATGGGATTATAATAATTTTAAGATATTACAGTTTACGTCTGCGTTAGGTATTGGGTTTCTCCTGCAAATCGTAAACATTAGGTGACCAATGTTTTTATTTTCAATCAGCAAAGTGAGAAAATATGAAATATAGTACAAATTATTTTTATCTTCATAAACCATGCCATGTTTCCCAATGTTCAAAAAAGAAAAAGGGAACCCCCCAATGGGAAAAATAGAGGAAACAAGACAAGAGAATTGAATAAAGAACGTGGTGTCAATACAAACTGTAGCTCACCCTGCAAAATATGATCCCAAACACAGTTCTGTCAGCAGAAAAATACTAAAGTTATGGGTGTCAGAATATGGTGATTAGTGTTGAGCTTTGTTCCAAATTCCAGGGAAAGTTCGATTCGCCGAATTTCCACTTGCTTCATGGTGGCGAAACTATTTTCTCAGAATGGCGGTAAAAAAAAAATAAATCATACTTACCTCCTTCATTTCAGCACGAAGAGCCGGCTGCTGCTATCTTAATAGAAGAACCCAAATGAAATCCTGTGCGCGGTGATGTATGATGTCACCACGCTGGCCAACGTGATGACATCATCATGGGCCACATGAGATTTTGCACTAGAGGCGGCCGGCTCTTCGTGATCAAATGGATAAGGTAAGTATGATTTTATTTTAATTTTTTATTTTATGTTGTAATATTAATGTCAGCTGCCGCGATCAGCTATGAATGAAGCAACTGAGGGGTACAGGGCTCAGGACTGGCCCACAGGGGTACAGGGGAATCCCACGGTGGGCCCCTGAGCAAGGTGGGCCCCTAGTCTTCCACCCCCTGCACAAGTGGCACATAACACAGTAGATTTACTGCTCTACAAACATGTATTCAATGCAGAGCACCTCAACCAGCCTATGTTCATATAAAAAACTTGTTAAAATATTTATTATATTTGAATGTATCTGTACGGTGGGCCCCCAAAATAAATTTTACTGGTGGGCCCTAGGTATCCCAGTCCGACACTGGAGGGGAACAATGTGATCACCGCTCTCTGTCAATGCATCTACTACTTACAAAGAAATGCGCTTTGTGACAAAGTAATTTGTCACAAAGCAAAATATTTGGCCAAGCAGCTGAATCGAATTTTTCAATGCTTCGCTAGTGTTGGTCGAGCACCAAAATGCTCGGGTGCTCGGGTGCTCCAGTAGAACACCTCGGGATGCTCGGCTGCTCTACAGAGCACCCGAGCACAATGGAAGTCAATGGGAGAACCTGAGCATTAAACCAGGCACCTTCCCTGCTCTGAAGAGGGGAGGGTGTCTGGTTTGCAGGAAAAGGTCAGAAATTGATGGAAACACCACTGAAATGGATCGGGAACAGCATGGGGAGGATGTCTGGATGCATTTTGTACTCCCAGGTCGCTGCTGGGAACGATGTTGTCCGAGTAGTACGCCACTTTTACAGACTGACAATAATACTCATCAAACCGAAGCTAAAATCGATTTTAGAGGAAGAATTGTTAGGAAATATTCCTTCCTGCATATTTACTTGTATATAAAGTGCAAGTGCTGCCAAAAAGTACAAGGAAGAGGCACTCCGATACAACCTGTATATCACATAAAGGAGGGCCTCATTCACATTGTGGTACAATTGTATATGTAGTGGGACTCCTACACTCATAAAGCCTATGCATAAGTGAAAGGGCTGCCAAAAATTACAAGGAACCTGCAATACAATACACCCTTTATTACACATAAAGGAGGGCATCATACACACCCTTGAAAAATTATGATTGATGGCCTGCTAGTGACCCTCAAAAACATTAGGAGCAAGGTCCTGCTGATCTGACCATCTAAAACATTAGGGGCTAGGGCCTGCTGCTGAGCTAAACCTCTAAAACATTAGGGGCGAGGGCCTGCTGCTGAGCTGAACCTCTGAAACATTAGGGTCAAGTGCCTGCTGCTGATCTGACCATTTAAAACATTAGGGGTGAGAGTCTGCTGCTGAGATGACCACCTACAACATTAGGGGTGAGGGTCTGCTGCTGAGCTGACCCTCTAAAACATTAGGGGCGAGTTCCTGCTGTTGATCTGACCATCTAAAACATTAGGGGCGAGGGCCTGCTGGTGACCCTCAAAAACATTATGAACAAGGGCCTGCTGGTGACCCTCTAAAACATTATGGGCGAGGGCCTGCTGGTGACCCTTTAAATCATTATGGGTGAGGGCCTGCTGGTGACCCTCTAAATTATTATGGGTGAGGGCCTGCTGGTGACCCTCAAAAACATTATGGTTGAGAGCCTGCTGGTGACCCTCTAAAACATTATGGGTGAGGGTCTGCTGCTGAGCTCACCCTCTAAAACATTAGGAGCGAGGGCAGCATAATAAGCTGTCACCGCCAGCCCTGGGAGAGATCTTAGAAGTTCAGATAGACAGAAGACTCTGGAGTCTATCTGACAGATCTCTCTTGCTTTCATTGTTGCTGACAGGTTTCCACCCCTTCGCAGATGCTGCTCATTATCAGTCAGGTGGCTCTTTATATGTTCCGCCTCTCACTTGTTTCCCCGTGGCTGATAGTTCTTCTGTAGAGTGCTCTGCTTGTGTGGTGGTTCTTCTGTTCCAGTTGCTTCTCAAGCTTAGTCCTCTTCCCTTTTATTGGTGAGTCTGTTGTGACTAGGCCTCAGGGAGACACTAGCTCCTTCAGTTTGGAAGGAGCCGGTTGCCTCTTTCCCTGTTCCCTAAGCTGAGGGTTTGGTGCAGTGTTTCAGCAGTCTCAGGTTCCTCTGCATGTGCATTTCTACCTTTGAGATTTGCACATGTTGTTAGCAGCTTAGGGAGAGAATCAGGGATTGCTAGGAGGTGACCTCTTTGTTCCCTAGGTTTGGGGCCTAGTCTGTTGTTTTGTTGTGGTTCCCTTTGGTTGTCTTTCCTTCCCCATACTACCCGTGACATTAAACATGTTGATATGATGGACAAGAAAATGGAGATTGAACTAAATACCCTTTTTAGTGGTGGAAGGGGTGCATGGGAATACAGTGTATTTGTCACAGCCGTTAACTCTGGCTGTGACCTTCTGTCTTTGCTCTCGCTGCAGTTCTGTTCCTGTGTGTTGTTTGTGGTTCTTAATGGGTTAACTCCACTGTGTGCCTATTAGGAGTTAATCCTCTCTGTCTGCTCCATGGGTGTGGCCTCTCTGCTGCACTGACGAAATCTGTATATTTGGCTGAGTTTCCCTTAGTTCTGGTTCAGCACTTCTATTATGTGTTTGTCTTGTCCTTCTCTTGGGTTGTACTTTGTCTCCCATGCTGCTCACCCATGGGATCCATGTCTGTCTATGTTCTGTGAGTTCGCCTTCTTGCTCATTGTCGTCCTTTCTCCTGTGTTTCTGTTATCAGGGTTGCCAGTTATGTTTGAGTTCCCCTGTGTGTATTATTATGTCTTTATTCCTCTGCCCTGATTTGTCTTGTCTGTCTTGTTTCGTACCTGTCTTCCCCTATTTCATATTCGTTCCTCCATATGGAGGGTTCTTTCTCTGCGTTAGGGGTTATTCTGTTCAGCAAGCCCTTGCTGCAGCCTTCTTTGCTGCAGAGTGCCATGGGCAAGGCCATGCAGTTTACTTCTGGTGGAGCAAGTCCTTCTCTGCTCATTGTCACTCCTGGTTCCTTGCGATGTACTCCTGCTTGTGTTATAAGTTTCCTTGTTTATATGTGCCTGTCTGTTATGTTTGCCTATGTACCGCCGGTAGCTTTTGGTACCTGTTGTCCGGTCGTTCCTGCTGTCACTGTCTAGTTCACGCTCTGAAGTGGACCCTGGCAACTTCCTGCTGCAAAGCCTAACCCTACCATCTGGGGCCCTAGTGAATACCAGGAGTTGCTTAGTCATGCCCCTCTGGAGTATTACTAGACAGTGACGCGGTGGGGATTTTCTCCCACTGTGCTAATGGTACATAGAGTTCATGTTTTGTCTGTGCTGCCTTCCCTGGCCTTTTGTTTGTGCAATAAACTCTTGTGTGTCTGTACCTGATTTCCGTTTGTTTATTGCTTGACGACGCAGAGGTCTGTCACTGGATCTCTAACTCGTGACAGTATTCAATACACCATAAAAGCCACATTTAGAGTTATGTTCAGCCACTTTCCTCTGGTGGAGTAGATAATTCAGGGGCAATCCAGGCCTTGTTAATTTTTAGAAGAGGTCAACCGGTCAGCATTTTCAGTTGACATGCAGATGCGCTTATCAGTTATTATGCCCCCAGCAGCACCAAATACATGCTCTGACAAAACACTGGCATAAGAGCAGGCCTGCACCTCCAAGGCATAGAGCGCCAGTTCGTGTCACATGTCCAGCTTTGACAACCAATAGTTGTGAGGCACAGAGGGATCACCAAGGACGCTGACACGGTCTGCTACCTACTTCTTCACCATCTTCCCAAATTTGTCCCTCCTTGTGACACTAGGCCACGCATTAGGTTGAGGGTGCTGGGGGGGTGACATAAAACTGTCCCAGGCCTTGGAGAGTGTTGTCCCTGCCTCTGTTGGAACTGCTGTGTGTTCCCCTCGTATCCCCTCCTCAGTTGGCCAAGGAACTACGGACTCTGCAGCTAGCGTTGTCAGCTGGAAATTTTGGGAGCAATTTTTCCAAAAGGACCATCTACTATTGCACCATTTTGCTCCTCCTCTCCACCACAGGGATGAGAGATGAGAAGTTCTCTTTGTAGCGGGGGTCGAGAAGGGTGAACAACCAGTAATCGATGTTGGCCAAAATGCATACAACGTGAGGGTCATGGGAAAGGTAGCCTAACATAAAGTCAGCCATGTGTGCCAGAGTCCCAACAGACAAGACTTGCCTGTCCTCATCAGGAGGATGACTCTCAATCTCCTCATCCTTTTCTTCCTCTTCTACCCATCCATGCTGAACAGATGGAATAAAACTTCCATGGGTACTACCCTCCTCCTCCTCCTCATCAAATTTTCGCTGAGAAGACGAACTGAGGGTGGTCTGGCTATCACCCTGTGTACTGTCTTCCCCCATTTCCACCTCTTCCACATGCAAAGCATCTGCCTTAATTGTGATCAGCGAGCGTTTGAGTAGACAAAGAAGCTGGATGGTTACACTGATAATAGCATTATCGCCGATCACCTATCTGTGTTGATTCCTCAAAGAGGTCAGACATCAATGCACACTCGACACTTGCGAAGAGCGGAAGTTGACTGGAATGGAATTAGCATGTTGCAGCTGGTATTCCACTACTGCCCTCTGCTGCTCACAAATGGGCACACACGCGTCTCACCTTCACAAGTAGCTCAGGCAAATTGGTTGTAGGTTGAGTGGGGAGAGCCACAGCTCAGTCTGGTCCCTTATACCCTGCCACAGTTCTGTGGCAGTGTGCTGTTTGTCACCTAAGCAGATCAGTTTAAGCACGGCCTGTTGCTGCTTCCCCACTGCAGTGCTACACTGCTTCCAGCTACTGACTGATGTCTGACTTGTGCTGCAAGATGATAATTCAGAGGTGGAAGTGGAGGCGGAAGAGGAGGGGGGGGGGGTTGCAGCCACTAAAGTAGGGGGTGGCAGAAACCCTGATGGAAGTAAGGCCTGCAATCCTTGGCGTCAGTAGCACTCGTGCCATCCCAGGGTATGAATTGCTCCCGGCTCCACAACGTTCACCCAGTGTGCCGTCAGGGAAATGTAGCGTCCCTGGCCAAAAGCACTTGTTCATGTGTCAGTCGTTAAGTGGACCTTCCCAATAACTGCGTTGGTCAGGGCATGGCTAATGTTACGAGACACTGCACTGAAAAATATTGCAGGGGACTGCACTGAAAAATATTGGCGGCTGGGGACAGAGTAACGCGGGACGGCCACCACCATCAGGCTGCGGAAGGCCTTAGTGTCCACAAGCCTAAATGGCAACATTTCCAGGGTCAGCAATTTGGAGAGGTGTGCATTTAGTGCTATGGCCTGTGGGTGGGTAGCTGGGTATTTGCGCTTTTGTTCAAAGGCCTGGGGTATAAAGATCTGTACGCTGCGCTGGGACACAGAAGTGGATGTGCTAGCTGATGGTGCTTGCGAAGGTCCAGGTGCATGGCAGGAGGCATCCGGGTCTGTGTCTTGGACAGGGGATTGGCCAGCACCTAACACAGGGGAAGAGGAGGTAGTGGTGTGACCCGCAGACACTGATTGTGGACCCAGGTGTTCGGCCCACCTATTAGGGTGCTTTGATGCCATGTGGTTGATCATGCTGGTGGTGGTGAGGTTGCTAGTGTTCACGCCCCTGATCATTTTGGTACGGCACAGGTTGCAAATGACAATTATTTTATCGTCCGCACTTTCCTCAAAAAAGCGCCAGACTGCGGAACACCTACCCCTTGGCAAGGGAGATTGCCGCAAGGGTGTGCTCCAGGGAACAGATGCGGGCCTGTTTGGTGTGGCTCGCCTTCCCTCTTTTGCTACCCTACTGCCTCTTCAAGCTTCTTGCGGTGCTGCGGATACCTCCCCCTCTGTATTGCTGTCCTCGCTCGGCTTTCCACCTCCCCAGGTTGGGTCAATGACTTCATCGTCCACTACCTCCTCTTCCACTTCCTCACTCTGGTTATCCTCCTGACTTGTTGACCTAAGAACAACCTCAGTTATTGACAACTGTGTCTCATCCTCATCATGAACCTCTTGAGACAATAATTGTGGTTGACTTATTGGCAACTGTGTCTCATCATCATCATCCACCTCGTGAAACACTAATTGCCATTCCCCACCGTAATCTTCTTGTGACTGTGGATGCTCAAGAGTTTGGGAATCAGGGCACAATATCTCCTCATGTCCCTCTTCAAGTGGGCTATTCAAGATGTCCAATTCAAGGCATGGCGATGAAAAGAGCTCCTCGGAATATCCAAGTGTGGGATCACTTGTTTGCCAAGACTCTCCATGGTGGGAGGAAGGAGGATCAGGGTGAGGGTTCTGTTGACCAGACTCTTGGCTACTGAGACTGGACTTTGTGGAAGACAGGGTGGTGCTTAACCGACTGGAAGCATTATCTGCTGCAATTCAACCGACCACCTGGTCGCACTGGTCTGACTTCGAGAGTGGTGTCCTGCGCCACCCTGCAAACTGGGACATGGAGCTAGGTATCATGGATGAGTGTGTTTGTTGTGCTCTGGCAGCAGGCATAGTTTCACCGCGCCCAGGGCCATAGAATGTCACAGATATTTTTAGGATGCGCACACGTTAAACAGGAGATGTAGCACAGATAATGTCACTGTCCACAGCGTCTTTAAAAAAGTACACTGAATGTCACAGATAATTTTAGGTTGCGCACATATTATACAGGAAGTATAGCACAAGTAATGTCGCTGTCACCAGCGGCTAATAAAAAATTACACTGAATGAATGTCACTGATATTTAGGATGCGCAAACGTTATACAGGAGGTATAGCACAAGTAATGTCGCTGTCACCAGCGGCCAAACAATTGCGTTGAATGTCACAGATATTTAGGCTGTGCAGATGTAAAATAAAAGATGTAGCAGAGGTTGTGTCACTATCAGAAGCGGCACTTACAATTGCACGCTAAAAGGTTGCACTAATAATATATATTGCAGCCAGATACAAGTATAGAACTTAAAAGGACTTTTGGGTCTCTAACAATTCCACGCAATTTAGCGCAGGTTGCGCTAATAATTATATTGCTGCCAGATACAACAATAGTCCTTAAAAGTACTTTTGGGTCTCTAACAAGTTTTTTCACAAAAATATTACTTTTTCACTCCCTACACTATCTGTCCCTTCTTCAGCACAGCTCTCCCTGAGTAAGACTGAGCCGAACACATGTCATCGGGTGCTATATAGCAACCGATGACCCGGTCCCGCCAGCCAATCACTGTAATGCCAGTAGCCAACATGGCTACGGCATTACAGTGAGTGCCAGTACCTCCGCCCACATTTATTGGCTGCATAGCAGGCAACAAACGTGCGGGGAGGAGACTTGAGCATCACGCCGAACACTGCGATGTGCCGAGCATCACGATGCTCGAGTGAAATTAGTGTTCGGCAGAGCATGCTCACCCAACACTATACTTCGCTAATCACAATCTTTTTTGTTTTCAAGAGCATTTTAAGTTTTTGAAAAAAGGAAAAGGTAACCTAAAACATATACGTATCTATTATACATACAGTTGCAAGAAAAAGTATGTGAACCCTTTGGAATGATATGGATTTCTGCACAAATTGGTGATAAAATGTGATCTGATCTTCATCAAGTCACAGACAGCACACCGTAGGAGTTTTCAATGCAAATAGTGCTTTATTCAGCTGGACTTTATATGATTTGAAAAAGCAACGTTTCGGGCTTTACATATTGTGCCCTTCATCAGGCTGATACATGTAAGTGAAAATGAAATACATATATTAGCTATGTAAACAAAGACGCCAATGAGCATACATCTGATATATGTAAGCAAAAAAAACATTCAAAAGTCTAAAGAGAAAACAGCAGGCCAGGCTATACATGTAGGAAAACATGCATAGTATGCAATCTGTCAGAGACAGGCTCACATCGGGCGCTTCAATACTTGAAAAGGTGAACTGAATTAACATATAGTAATAGTTCCTACTAATAGGACAGTTGCCCTTTCTTAATATGGCCATCTTGGTGTATGCCCACGTCTGCGCATGCGTTCGTGCATGCGCTCACTATCGTTGGTGACCGCAATCCACCCTATTCCAATATGGCCACTTAGATCGGTATTTGCATATGCGCATGCGTCCGCACCTGCGCCGATGACCACATCCTGCTATTATCAGCACCGCCTTCCCGTCCTTACGTAAGCGCTAAGCGTCTCCCTGCCCCAGAACGTAGTGGCACTACTTGGGCGGGTTATTGGCCAAATGACCAATGCCGTGATCTGCACTATCTGGCATCCCCCGCCCACCAATTTTGCGCTAGCCAATCACTCACCGCATACTGGCATTTATACACTGACTGCCATTATGGCGGTTATGCCGGCCCTATACCCACGCTGACGACCTATAGGTAAGAAGGCTTGCTTCCTTTGTTCACTATATGTACCTATCTCCTTATGTACTGACTCATTATTGTTGTATTTTACTACTACTGCTATTAACTAGTATGGAGAATCTCCACTATTAGGCCTCTTTCAGACGGGCGTTGTGGGAAAAGGTGGGGGTGCATTGCGGGAACATGCGCGATTTTTCCACGCGAGTGCAAAACATTGGCATGCTTGGTACCCAAACCCGAACTTCTTCACAGAAGTGTGCTGTCTGAAACTCTGATTTAACCGTCTGAGGAATTCCTGAGTCAGGGATAATAATTGACGAGCACTCACCCATTTGCCAGTTTTCTGCTGAGTGCTGTGATCCACTGGGAATTTTTATCTAAGTCACAACAAAAGACAATCACAGTCTGCTTAAACTAATAACTCAAAAATAATTAAATGTTACCATGTTTTTATTGAGCACACCATGTAAACATTCACAGTGCAGGTGGAAAATGTATGTGAACCCCCTAGACTAATGACATCTCCAAGAGCTAATTGGAGTGAGGTGTCAGCCAACTGGAGTCCAATCAATGAGATGAGATTGGAGGTGTTGGTTACAGCTGCCCTGCCCTATAAAATACACACATCAGTTCTGGGTTTGCTTTTCACAAGAAGCATTGCCTGATGTTAATGATGCCTCGCACAAAAGAGCTCTCAGAAGACCTACAATTAGGAATTGTTGACTTGCATAAAGCTGGAAAGGGTTATAAAAGTATCTCCAAAAGCCTTGCTGTTCATCAGTCCACGGTAAGACAAATTGTCTATAAATGTAGAAAGTTCAGCACTGCTGCTACTCTCCCTAGGAGTGGCCGTCCTGTAAAGATGACTGCAAGAGCACAGCGCAGACTGCTCAATGAGGTGAAGAAGAATCCTAGAGTGTCAGATAAAGACTTACAAAAGTCTCTGGCATATGCTAACATCCCTGTTAGCGAATCTACAATACGTAAAACACTAAACAAGAATGGATTTCATGGGAGGATACCACAGAGAAGCCACTGCTGTCCATAAAAAACATTGCTGCACGTTTACAGTTTGCACAAGAGCACCTGGATGTTCCACAGCAGTACTGGCAAAATATTCTGTGGACGGATGAAACCAAAGTTGAGTTGTTTGGAAGAAACACACAACACTATGTGTGGAGAAAAAGAGGCACAGCACACCAACATCAAAACCTCATCCCAACTGTGAAGTATGGTGGTGAGGGCATCATGGTTTGGGGCTGCTCTGCTGCGTCAGGGCCTGGACGGATTGCTATCATCGAAGGAAAAATGAATTCCCAAGTTAAGGAGAACTTAAGGCCATCTGTCCACCAGCTGAAGCTCAACACAAGATGGGTGTTGCAACAGGACAACGACCCAAAGCATAGAAGTAAATCAACAACAGAATGGCTTAAACAGAAGAAAATACGCCTTCTGGAGTGGCCCAGTCAGAGTCCTGACCTCAACCCGATTGAGATGCTGTGGCATGACCTCAAGAAAGAGATTCAAACCAGACATCCCAAGAATATTGCTGAACTGAAACAGTTCTGTAAAGAGGAATAGTCAAGAATTACTCCTGACCGTTGTGCACGTCTGATCTGCAACTACAGGAAACGTTTGGTTGAAGTTATTGCTGCCAAAGGAGGTTCAACCAGTAATTAAATCCAAGGGTTCACATACTTTTTCCACCTGCACTGTGAATGTTTACATGGTGCGTTCAATAAAAACATGGTAACATTTAATTATTTATGTGTTATTAGGTTAAGCAGACTGTGATTGTCTATTGTTGTGACTTAGATGAAGATCAGATCACATTTTATGACCAATTTGTGCAGAAATCCATATCATTCCAAAGGGATCACATACTTTTTTTTTGCAACTGTATCTCCATAATAGTTCTGACCTGCAGAATAAACTCAAAATGTCAGTATTACTCTGCAGTCAACACTGTAAAAACAAAACCCTAAAAACAATGATGGAATTGTGTTTTTTTGCATTGTTGCTCCATCAAAATGATGCCTTTAAAATATACAACTAAAACAATCCCTCATACGGCTATGTCGACAGAAAAATAACAAGTTATGGTTCTTGAACTGTGAAGGTCAAAAAATAAAAAAATGTAAAATTAAAAAATCAAGCCTTAAAGGGGTTGTGCCATGACAAATATTCTACATTATTAAAACCAGCACCTGGATCTGAATACTTTTTTAATTGCATGTCATTAAATATTTAGCATAGCCACTGAGTTATAGCTGTATAGCGCCACCTGCTGTTTATTCTTTTGCTTATTTCATAGAACGCATTTAGTTTAAATCTTTAACTGTCATCAGCCATATCTTTGGTTAGTAACCGTGGCAGTCACCGGGAGAGAGCTGCAGCGAAATGGACACATGCCCTGAGAAAGGACACCTTCCCCCCAAAATAAATTTAGCAGAGCAATTGGAGCAGTGAATGAGGAGATATCTGGATCCATGTGAGGTCAGGGCTGGTTCTAGCTTTGTTAGAAAGAGACTGTCATGTTCTATGTGATGTCTGATTTTCATGTTCACTTTTTTTACATCAATCATGGCATAACCCTTTTAATTACCAAACTAGACTTAAGGGTGGGTTCACATCACCAATAGGTATTCCATTATGGCTTTCCGTTATAACGGAATCCATAAGACGGAAATCAAAACCGAAACTTTTAGAGGCATTCCGTTTTGATCTGTCATAATAGAAGTCTATGGGTAAGCAGAACGGATCCGTCTGGTCAGGGCCGGCCTTTGGGGTGTGCGGGCTGTGCGGCCGCACAGGGCGCCATAGCAACAGGGGCGCTGGGCGGCCGACAGCTCGCAATGTAATATGCGGCAGGCGAGGCTGCACTTGTGTTCTCCCTCGGGGCGCCCCCTCCATCTCGCCCTCCCCTGTCTGACCTGATTCGTTCCTCCTCCCCTGTGTCTGACCTGCCTGCTGCCCCCGCAGCTGCCAATAAGAAGAGAGATGGGAGGAGGAGGGGAGGGGCTGAGGCCACTGCGCCACCAATGAAGATAACTGACCTGTAATACAAATACAGGAGGCGGGTGCCGGAATCAAATAGCCGGCACCCGACCTCTGTGACAGGGAGCTGCGATCAGCTGCAGTTGAGTTAACCCTTCAGGTGCGGTACCTGAGGGGTTAACTGCCGCTGATCGCAGCTCCCTGTCACAGAGGTCGGGTGCCGGCTATTTGATTCCGGCACCCGCCTCCTGTATTTGTATAAGAAACGTTGGTGGCACAGTGCGCCCCCCCCCCCCCCTCAACACCCCAGTATAAGAAACATTGGTGGCACAGTGGGAAGTGCCAATGAGGGTTAAAAAATAATAAAAAAAATTAACTCACCTCCTCCAGTTGATCGCGTAGCTGCCGGTCTCCTGTTTCTTCAGGACCTGTGGTGACGTCACTGAGCTCATCACATGGCCCATTACCATGGTGATGGATCATGTGATGCATCATGTGATGAGCACAGTGATGTCACCACAGGTCCTTTGACAGGTTCTGAAGAAAGGACAGGAGACGATCAATTGGAGGAGGTGAGTTAATTATTTTTTTATTTTTTAACCCTCATTGGCACTGCCCACTGCGCCACCAATGTTTATTATATGGGGGGTGCACTGCGCCACCAATGTTTATTATACTGGGGTGTTGGGGGGGCACACTGAACCACCAATGTTTATTATATTGGGGGGCGCACTGCGCTCATGTTTGTTATATTGGGGGGGCGCACTGCGCTCATGTTTGTTATATTGGGGGGCGCACTGCGCTCATGTTTGCTATATTGGGGGGGCGCACTGCGCCAATGTTTATTATATTGGGGGGGGGGGCGCACTGAGCCACCAATGTTTATTATACTGGGGTGTTGGGGGGGCGCACTGCGCCACCAATGTTTATTATACTGGGGTGTTGGGGTGGCGCACTGCGCCACCAATGTTTATCATACTGGGGTGTTGGTAGGGGCGCACTGCGCCACCAATGTTTATTATATTGGGGGGGGCGCACTGCGCACAACGACGGGTTAGGGAAATTTCACAGCAGAGTGCGCATGCGCTGGGAGCCTCGCCGGCGGTTAGGGTAGGGAAAAATTATGGGCCAGTGCACAGGTGCGGTGATCGGATGGATGTTCTCAGCTGGACACCGGCCGACACTGCGCATGCGCTGGGAGCCTCACCAGCGGTTAGGGAAGGGAAAAAGCACTGGCCCGTACGTAATTTTTCCCTTCCCTAACCGCTGGTGAGGCTCCCGGTGCATGCGCAGTGTCGGCCGGTGTCCAGCTGAGAACATCCATCCGATCACTGCGCCTGCGCACTGGCCCATAGTTTTTCCCTACCCTAACCGCCGGCGAGGCTCCTGGCGCATGCGCACTCTGCTGTGAAATTTCCCTAACCTGTCGTTGTGCGCCTGCGTGGCGCTGCACACCTCCTCACGTCATGTCCGGTGCGACCGGAAGTGACGAGGGTAGGGAGATCTCACGAAGTAGGGAAGTATAACATTACACCGGCCTTTGGGGTGTGCGGGCTGGTAACTACTTGGTTGGATAGTCAGCCAGCCTATGCCATGATGCCAGCAACAAGCAGTGTTTTTTTTTTGGGGGGGGGGGGGCGCCACAAGGTTAGCTCGCACAGGGCGCCTGAACACCTAAGGCCGGCCCTGCGTCTGGTTTCCGTTATGCTGGACGGAAAACAAAGTTCTGGGGAGGGGGGTTTTGTGTCATTTTCTGACATCTATAACTTTTTTGTAGTTATGTGAGCGGAGTTGTATGAAACAGCTGGCACCCAGTTGCTATGCCACCTGCTCGTCTCAGGAGCAGGCACCATCTTTAAAGACGCACTATTACATCACATGTCGGGCAAAGGTTAAAGGGGTTGTGTCACTTCTGCAAATAGCCTTTACTATGTAGAGAAAGTTAATACAAGGCACTTACTAATTTTTATTACCATATTGCTTCCTTTGCTGGCTGGATTCACTTTTTCATCACATTATACACTGCTCGTTTCCATGGCTATGGCCACCCTGCAATTTATCAGTGGTGGTCGTACTTGCACAGTATAGGAAAAAATACCATCTTCTCTGGCGGCCAGGACCGTGAGAACTCACAAACACTGGTGCTTTTTCCTATAGTGTGCAAGCATGACCACTGCTGATTGATTGCCGGGTGGTCGTAACCATGGAAACAAACAGTGTGTAATGTGATGGAAAAATAAATCCAACCAGCAAAAGAGGCAATATGGACAATCACAATACATTAGTAAGTGGTTTGTATTAACTTTGTCTACATGATAAATGCCAGTTGCTGAAGTGACACAACCCCTTTAAGAAAGGTCCCCAGGACTGTCAAATATAGACGCCTATTAGGCCTGCCTTATGTATGGCTCAAAAGTGCCAGTCAGTTTTTCATTGCAGATAAATGGTATTCCTATGAATTTCATATTAAAAGTTAAATTCGTAAGTAAATGTCCCCTAGTGGGACATAAAATATTACGTCTGTATGGATTTAGTGAGCCAAAAATTGAAAAAATTCCTGAATCCTTAGTGCCAAAGTTGACATTTCAAATTGGGTCTTCCGATCCTGAAGATTACATTCAAGGGGCTGAAAATGTGGAAATAAATTATATACTTAAATGGATTGTCCAGCTTTTGACAGATGAGCGAGGATCTCACACCTGGCATGCCCACTGATCAGCTGCTTGTGCTGGGTGTTAGGCCCCACCAATGTGATATTGATGATCACATGACCATGGCAGCAAATCTTCCTGCTGCTGTCTCCAACCAAACCCATGATGCATTTCTCCTTTCTCAGCTCCAGCTCCGCCCCTAACAACAGCCAGCTAGTTTATAGCTCCTCCCACCAAGATAGTTACATAGACACTCCCCTATCACTGCCCATGGACATAACATAGGAAATCAGAAAGAGCTGCATGGACATAGTCATGTGACCACAGCCCAGAACGGGAGATAGGAACAATAAAGGTGAAAGAAATATATTACAAAATTACTGAGACCTTCATAAATGACTATTTTAGAGAATGTGGATGCCCATAAGGGAAAATAAATAGGTAGCAATGCACCAGTGGCAGACGACTTAAAAGCTGACAAAAGAAACCAGAAACGCAATGTAATAACAAAAAAAACAAAAAACAAAGCCATAAGTAGTAAATAGTAAAATAAAATGTTTTTGTCATTCAAGCTGTAGCTGTATTTACATGACATTATAAACCATTCTGAACATACTGCCCTGGGCCCCGACTGGGAATTCCATACGGTTATAACATAAAGCATATTTTTATTATATTATTATTTTTCTACAGACACTTCTTCTTTGAACTATTTTTCTTTCTAGTCACCCGTTTCCTACTTCTAATGAATTAATCCCAAATCTCAGCTTCTGTTTTATAACCCTGACATGTCCTTCATTTTTTTTTTTCTTTGTCAGGACAGATGTTCTGCTTTTCTAATTAAAATGTTCCTTTTGACCCCTAAACTTAGTTTGCCCTCCTTCTACAGACAGGGACAATTTACTAAAAAGGGACAGTTACATGTGAAAGCAATAAAATGTATCCGGAAAATTCTAAAAATAAGATTATTTTTTAAATAAAAAATGATTCTTTAATTAAACCAGGAGGAAAGTTGTTTGAGAAAGTGTCAGCTGTCATAAGGGTATAGTCACACCCGACATATGTGAGCAACTGAAAATCAGCTCCTTATATCTGAATGGGGTTGTTTTGTCAGAAAGCACATGGATTTCTGTAAGCACCAGATGAAAGGTACACCCTCAGAAATGTCTGCAACAAATATGCTACATATAAATATATTATTAGACCAGAGGAGTATCTAACAGGGGTATGGACAAAGTGATGGCCCTCTGGAGTCCACCACTCTCAAAGTTTAATGGCTCATGCACACGACTGTGCCGTTTTTTTTTTTTGCGGTCCGCAAATTGCGGATCCGCAAAAAATGCAGGGCCGCCCGAGTGCCTTCCGCAATTTGCAGAACGTAACAGGAGGCCCATTATAGAGATGCCTATTCTTGTCCGCAAAACAGCCAAGAATAGGACGTCTCCGAATTTTTCGCGGTCACGGAACGGAGCGACGGATGCGGACAGCACACAGAGTGCTGTCCGCATCTTTTGCACACCCATTGAAATGAATGGTTCCGTATACGGACCGTATACGGAATCAAAATACGGAACGCAAAATACTGTCGCGTGCATGAGCCTTAAGTCTGTGCTACAGCAAGGAACCATTGCCACCTTGCCCTACCATTCTCTGTCTGGTCTGCCTGCAAGTATTCGTACACTGCCTGTCCTAAAAAAAAAGGTCACACACTCTAATATTTCGTTGGACCGCCTTTAGCTTTGATTTCGGCACGCATTCGCTGTGGCATTGTTTCGATAAGCTTCTGCAATGTCACAAGATTTATTTCCATCCAGTGTTGCATTACATTTTCACCAAGATTTTGCATTGATGATGGTAGAGTCTGAGCCTTCTCCATCACATCCCAAAGATTCTCTGTGGTGGCCAATCCATGTGTGAAAATGATGTCTCCTGGTCCCTGAACCACTCTTTCACAATTTGAGCCCGATGAATCCTGGCATTGTCATCTTGGAATATGCCTGTGCCATCAGGGAAGAAAAAAATCCATTGATGGAATAACCTGGTCATTCAGTATGTTCAGGTAGTCGCTGACCTCATTCTTGGAGCACATACTGAACCTAGACCTGACCAACTGCAGCAACCCCAGATCATAGCATTGCCCCCACAGGCTGGTACAGGAGGCACTAGGCATGATGGGGGCTTCACTTCATCTGCCTCTCTTCTTACCCTGATGCTCCCATTACTCTGAAACAGGGTAAATCTGGACTCATCAGACCACACAACCTTCTTCCATTGCGCCACAGTCCAGTTTTTTTACGGTTACACAGCTGTTCAGTCCCAATCAGTGGCGGATCCAGACTACACCGTGTAGAGGTATACTGTATATTGTGTGGCACAGTGGATGCTATATGTGTATAACAAACATATTTCACATGAAAACTTACAGTTACTTGGCTTGGCCCTTGGGGATCTCGGACGCCACTTCAACACTTTGGCCGGGGGCTCGGTGGAGCTGATCTGTTTTATCCTAATGAGAAAGATTTCATAATAAGGATTTGGAGAAGGGGCAGAGGGATAGCAGAGCAGGGAGAGGCCGGTGCTGCTACTAGGTGGTGATACCATGGGGGAGTAATAAAGTCCACTATAATGTCCCCCCCAGTAGAAATAATTCTCCTTATAATGTGACAGTGCAAAAATACCCCCTTGTAATGCCCCCAGTTGAGCTAATGTCCCCATAGTGCCCCCATAATGTGCCAGTATAAAATACCCCTATAAAGTGCCCCTAGTAAATGCCCCCATAGTGCTCCACACCCTCCTTCCTCCTAGTGCCACCCATAATGTACCAGTATAAAATGCTCCAGTAGATGCCCTCAGTGTCCCCCATAATTTGCAAGTATAAAATACCCCTTCTTAGTGCCCCCGTAGATGACCCCATAGTACTCCTCTCCCCCCTTCCCCATAGTACCCATCATAATGTGTCCCAGTATAAAATTGTACTGTACAGAGCGCCCATATAAAATGCCCCTTCTTTGTGGCCTCAGTAGATGCCCCTATAGTGCCCCCAATCATGTGCCAGTATTAATAGCCCCTCCATGTGTCAGTATTAATAACAGCCCCCCATGTGCCAGTATTAATAACAGCCCCCCGTGCCAGTAATAACAACCCCCCCATGTGCCAGTATTACTAACAGCCCCCCATGTGCCAGTATTAATAACAGCCCCCCATGTGCCAGTAATAACAGCCCCCCCGTGCCAGTAATAACAGCCCCCCCTGTGCCAGTAATAACAGCCCCCCGTACCAGTAATAACAGCCCCCCATGCCAGTAATAACAGCCCCCCTGTGCCAGTAATAACAGCCCCCCCATGTGCCAGTATTAATAACAGCCCCCCATGTGCCAGTAATAACAGCCCCCCTCCCGTGCAAGTAATAATAGCCCCCCCTGTGCCAGTAATAACAGCCCCCCTGTGCCAGAAATAACAGCCCCCCTGTGCCAGTAATGACAGCCCCCCCATGCTAGTATTAATAACAGCCCCCCCCCTGTGCCAGTAATAACAGCCCCCCCTGTGCCAGTAATAACAGCCCCCCCTTCCAGTAATACCAGCCCCCCTGTGCCAGTAAAAACAGCCCCCCCGTGCCAGTAATAACAGCCCCCCCTTCCAGTAATAACAACCCCCCTGTGCCAGTAAAAACAGCCCCCCCTGTGCCAGTATTAACAGCCCCCACCCTGTGCCAGTAATAACAGCCCCCCCATGCCAGTAATAACAGCCCCCCTGTGCCAGTAATAACAGCCCCCCCTGTGCCAGTAACAACAGCCCCCCTGTGCCAGTAATAACAGCCCCCCTGTGCCAGTAATAACAGCCCCCCTGTGCCAGTAATATCAGCCCCCCTGTGTCAGTAATAATAGCCCCCCTGTGCCAGTAATAACAGCCCCCCGCCAGTAAAAGTATTGTATATATAAAAAACCAAAAAAAAACCATACTTACCTCCATGTCAGCGATGCGATGCAGGCCTCTTCCGGCCTGTGTCCCGCGCTGTATGGCTCAGGCGGCGCGATGACGTCATCGTGCCGCCTGCGCCGGCCTCTAATAGGCTGCCAGCCTACTGCCTGCAGCCTATCAGAGGAAGGGAAAGGGGCACACCTCTCTCTCCCCTGCTGCAGCATAGACATCTGTATCGCTGTCCTGAGGACAGCGATACAGATGACTGGAGTTGAGCGCTTCCACAATGAAAGCGCTCATCTCCCTGTGCCCCGCCGCTGCCGCCAGCTCAGGGGGAATAATTGCCCGGTTGTCCCCCCCTGGATCCGCCACTGGCCCCAATCCCTTGAGTTCCCTTCGCATTGTGCGTGTGGAAATGCTCTTACTTTCACTATTAAACATAGCCCTGAGTTCTACTGTTGTTTTTCTTCGATTTGATTTCACCAAACGTTTAAGTGATCGTCGATCACAATCATTCAGGATTTTTTTCCTGCCACATTTCTTCCTCGAATACGATGGGTCCCCACTATCCTTCCAGTTTTTAATAATGAGTTGGACAGTTCTTATCCCAATTTTAGTAGTTGCTGCAATCTCCTTAGATGTTTTCTCTGTTTGATACATGCCAATGATTTGACCCTTCTCAAACAGAATAACATAACAAAAACAAAGATAGGTGCACTCTGCGGTCTTACTAACCCTCGTACTGGTGTAAAATTGAGAATTAGCCAACATATCCTGCTTGGAGGACATGTCTGAGCCCGAGCACCGCGCCAAGTTTTCTCAAGTAGCTCGGGAACCTAACGCTAAACCTACCTGGGCCGTATGGGCAATACCAGGAGCCAGTGGGCGAATTACAGGTGCGCAAGGTCCGACTCAAAGCAATCTCCCAGTAACCTCCAGCATGTGACCATGCATACAATGGGAGGAGGCAGAGAGCTCTGAGCCCCACCCAAGACTGGCTGATATAGCCTGGGCCTCACATGTGCACCAGAATGCTGCCTGTGGATGGAAATAAAGGCACATTCAGACTAGAAGTTTTACATCCTCCATTGTATGCATTTTTTGCTGGGGATTGCCATTAGCAACGGGCCACAAGTGCAGGATCTGCCCCCCCCCCCCCCAGTATAGATGCACCACTGCATATAGGGTTGAGCACTTTCTGCTTTTTAATACCACGCCAATTTGTAGTTTGTATTTTGAATTTTTGGAGGTGTAGAAACTTCTAGTCTGAATGTGCCTTTATTTCCATCCACAGGCAGCATTCTGGTGCACATGTGAGGCCCTGGCTATATCAGCCAGTCTTGGGTGGGGCTCAGAGCTCTCTGCCTCCTCCCATTGTAAGCATGGTCACATGTAGAGATGGCCCAAACTATTCGCCGGCGAACAGTTCCCGGCGAATATTGCATGTTCGCGTTCGCCGCGCCGGGCGAACATATGCGATGTTTGGTCCGCCTCCTATACGTCATCATTGAGCAAACTTTGACCCTATACCTCACAGTCAGCAGACACATTCCAGCCAATCAGCAGCAGACCCTCCCTCCCAGACCCTCTCACCGCCTATCAAAAAGCAAGGACAGCATCCATCTTAGATTAATTCTGAAGCTGCAGTGTCACTAAGTTGTAATCGCAATGCGATTAATACAGGTTATATTAATCGCATTGCGATTACAACTTAGAGCTGCTGGGTTCCTAATGGTTATATTGATAGAATATAACGAAGATTGAGAATATAGTGCTATATTCGTTATATTCGTCAATTCTAGCAATACAACCATTAGGAACTCAGATCTAAGTTGTAATCGCAATGCGAATAATGCAGGTTACCGTATATTAATCGCATTGTGAATTCAAGCTAAGTTCCTAATGGTTGTATTGCTAGAATTGACGAATATAACGAATATAGCACTATATTCTCAATCTTCGTTATATTCTAGCGATACAACCATGAGGAACCCAGCAGCTCTAAGTTGAATTCGCAATGCGATTAATATAACCTGCATTAATCGCACTGCGATTACAACTTACCACACCCTGCGTCAACTATGTAATTTTTCATGGGAGTTTTGCCATGAAAACATTTGCGGAAATTCTCGTTCGCCGTTCGGGAACGGAAAATTTTATGTTCGCGACATCACTAGTCACATGCTGGAGGTTACTGGGAGATTGCTTTGAGTCGGACCTTGCGCTCCTGTAATTCGCCCACTGGCTCCTGGTATTGCCCATACGGCCCAGGTAGGTTTAGCGTTAGGTTCCCGAGCTACTTGAGAAACCTTGGCGCGGTGCTCGGGCTCAGACATCTCCTACAAGCAGGATATGTTGGCTAATTCTCAATTTTACACCAGTATGAGGGTTAGTAAGACCACATAGTGTACCTGTCTCTGTTTTTGTTATGTTATTTTGACTGCTTATCGCATCCACACAATTGCTATCCTGTGTAGGATGTCCATTGTGGTACTTGTGGTTCGCTGCAGGCATCCTCCATTGTATGCATTTTTGCTGGGGATTGCCATTAGCAACGGGCCACAAGTGCAGGATCTGCCCCCCCCAGTATAGATGCACCACTGCATATGGGGTTGAGCACTTCCTGCTTTTTAATACCACGCCAATTTGAAGTTTGTATTCCTTCTCAAACAGACTGACATCTTTTCCACGACCACGAGATGTGTCTTTCGGCATGGTTGTTTAAGAAATGAGAAGCAGCTCATTGCACCAGTTGGGGTTAAATAACTTGTTGCCAGCTGAAAGATAATCGCCCATGCAGTAATTATCCAACAGGAGGCTCAGAACTATTTGCTTAGTTAAATCCAGGTGGTGACTTTTTTTTGGACAGGCAGTGAAGCGGCGCGATGACGTCAGTGCATTGTGCCACCTGTGCCTGAACGGTATAGGTGCAAACAGGACTTATCACACTCATTGGGAGTTTGAGGTAAAGAGAGTGCAAGGTTTATTTATTTTTATTCTGGTGGTAATTATGGGGTATAAATGGGTATTATTACTTATTCATGGACAGAAGGGGCATTATTATTTATTCAGGGGCAGAAGGAGCATTATTATTTATTCAGTGGCATAAGGGGTATTATTATTATTTATTCAGAGGCGGAAGGGGTATTATTTTTTATTCAGGGGCAGAAGGGGTATTATTATTTATTCAGGGGCAGAAGGGGTATTATTTTTTATTCAGGGGCAGAAGGGGTATTATTATTTATTCAGGGGCAGAAGGGGTATTATTATTTATTCAGGGGCAGAAGGGGTATTATTATTTATTCTGGGACAGAAGGGGCATTATTATTTGTTATGGGGCAAAGGGGTATTATTATTTATTCAGAGGCAGAAGGGGCATTATTATTTATTCAGGGGCAGAAGCGGCATTATTATTTATTCAGGGACAGAAGGAAAATGATTATTTATTCAGGGGCAGAAGAAAAAATATTATTTATTCAGGGGCAGAAGGGGCATTATCATTTATCCAGGGACAGAAGCAGCATTATCATTTATTCGGGGGCAGAAGGGGCATTATTATTTATTTAAGGGCATAAGGGGCATTATTATTTATTCAGAGGCAGAAGGGGTATTATTATTTATTCAGGGGCAGAAGAGGTATTATTATTTATTCAGAGGCGGAAGGGGCATTATTATTTATTCAGGGACAGAAGGGGCATTAATATTTATTCAGGGGCAGGAGGAAAATTATTATTTATTAAGGGGCAGAAGGAAAATTATTATTTATTCAGGGACAGAAGGGGCATTATCATTTATTCAGGGGCAGAAGCAGCATTATTATTTATTCGGGGGCAGAAGGGGCATTATTATTTATTGAGGGGCATAAGGGGTATTATTATTTATTCTGGGGCAGAAGGGGCATTATTATTTATTCTAGGGCAGAAGGGGCATTATTATTTATTCAGAGGCAGAAGGGGTATTATTATTTATTCAGGGGCAGAAGAGGTATTATTATTTATTCAGAGGCGGAAGGGGCATTATTATTTATTCAGAGGCAGAAGGGGTATTATTATTTATTCAGGGGCAGAAGGGGTATTATTATTTATTCAGAGGCGGAAGGGGTATTATTATTTATTCAGGGACAGAAGGGGCATTAATATTTATTCAGGGGCATAAGGGTATAAATATTTATTCAGGGGCCGAAGGAGCATTATTATTTATTCAGGGGAGAAGGAGCATTATTATTTATTCAGGGGAGAAGGGGTATTATTATTTATTCAGGGGCAGAAGAAAAATTATTATTTATTCAGGGGCATATGGGGTATTATTATGTATTCAGGGACAGAAGCGGCATTATTATTTATTCAGGGGCATAAGGGGTATAAATATTTATTCAGGGGCCGAAGGAGCATTATTATGGACAGACGGGGTATTATTATTTATACAGGGGCAGAAGGGGTATTATTATTTATTCTGGGGCAGAAGGGGTATTATTATTTATACAGGGACAGACGGGGTATTATTATTTATACAGGGGCAGAAGGGGTATTATTATTTATTCAGGGGCAGAAGAGGTATTATTATTTATTCAGAGTCTGAAGGAAAATTATTATTCATACAGTGACAGAAGGGGCATTGTTATTTATTCAGGGGCGGAAGGGGCATTATTATTTATTCAGGGGCAGAAGGGGCATTATTATTTATTCTGGGGCAGAAGAAGCATTATTATTTATTCAGGGGCAGAATGGTGACAATTCGGCTGTCAGTACCCAAGCAAGTGAGCATGCAGCGGGCCATTTGCACAAGTGACTCGGAGGGACTCCCTGCCTCCATCTCCACTGCATACTGCCACGGTGTGCCTGGGTCATCTGCCTCGTCTTGATCATCTCCCTCTTGCTCCTCTGGCTGCTCCTCCTCTCCTGTCACCTGTGTAGAAAAACCATCAATTTCGCTACACATGGCTTGTGCTCCAATGTCCTCCTCCTCCAGTTCAGCACCCACAGTGCTCATGTGGTGCCACGTCTCCAGTCCCCTGACCAGCCAGATGTACCAGCATCTCTCCCAGGATATGAAGCAGTGGAATGACGTTGTTCATCCCGTAGTCCTGGTGTCACGGACGTACCGAGACATACGGACGTCTCCGCGACAGTGGATGACAGAAGATCTGTGAGACTGGCAACACGTGCTTTGATCTGACAGGTTTCCTTGTGGATGAATAGATGTCTGTGTTGTTATTGATACTGACCACACTTCTAACCCCCAGGTGTTGCTATTGTGGTCATTTAACTTTCCTTATTTATATACACCAAAAAGAATAAATGTCCCCCCACTAATAAAGAACAATCAAATACAAATAATCTATAACTTTATTAAATTATGCAAATTGTGAACATATAAAAACAGTCACAACAGCGGCATACATGTACCAGCAGATACATTGGTACTGCAGTAAATGGTTATATATATTCAGTGAGCTACATCCATCGCAATATAGCATCCCAGTCTATCTCAGGATCACAAAATTTGTACAAAAAGTAAAGTGCATAGTGCAAGTTGAAATACTTAGTAAAAACAATACATGTCCCAAAAAGAGAAAAGACAAAAAGCTAAACAAGCACATCGAATTACATCACATACTAACAAGCCAGAATATAACCCGTAATAATCAAAAGCATACAGATAGGGTTGAGCGAACCCGAACTGCAAAGTCTGGGTTCATACAGAACTTTGCGAGTTCAGGTACCCGAACCCAAACCTCGACTTTTTCACTGAAGTTCAGGTTTGGGTTCGGTGTTCAGGTGATTTTATTATTTTCGTTATAGCATTCTTAAGATAAACTCCTAAATAAAATGGCCATTGAGGCATTTAAAAAAACGAAAAACTCACCACATCTACTTGGCCACGCTTCACCTTCTGCCCACAGATCCAGCAAATGGCCATGTTCACCTCCACTGGCGGCTTAACAAAAAACTGTCACACCACTGAGTAGGTGATTTTACCCCCAGCACTCCGCACTGACTGACTGTTACCGCTGCTGCCTCCGTGAACCCCTGCACCACTACTTTTCGGGCAGGTAGGCTCCTGCGAAGGGGGTGGTCTACCCCGGGCACGTTTGGCTCCCGACCCCCCTCTGCTGCCACCCAGCTGGCTCCCGGCCACACTACCGACTTGCTGGCTAGCTGCTGCCTCACGCGCAAGCAGCCATCCTCTTCTCCCGATGATGATGAAGCCCCTTCATCACCCGACTCCCAATTGCGATCGGCTACATCATCATCGAGTACTGTCTGCACATCACTGATGTCCTCATCAATAGTCTTTGGGCCAGGATCCTGACCTCTCGCAACACCAGCTCCCACGCCACTCTCCTCATCACTATTTGTCCGCCTACCGGAGGAAGTTGCGGATCTCTCCTCCAGATCTTGGCTGGGCAGTAGCTGCCGACTGACCTCTAGTAGCTCGTCCTCGCTGTATAGTGGAGCTGAGCCCACAGCATATAATACTTCTCTGGCTGAGGGAACAGAAAAGGACAGAGGCAGGTTGAGGACAGTTGAGGGCACAGGGCCTGCTCCCGGGCCATGCCAACTAAGGGTTGTGTCTGACCAACCCACCGACTTTTGGCTGGAGGTGTCGGATGTCGCTTGGGACGACATGGCTGACTGAGTCAACCATTCAAGAACTGCTGGGTTGCTGGTCAAGACACGACCACTAGCTGACACTGGGAGCTCAGGCCTCTCGAAGTGACCCCTGCTGCCACGCCCCCTTACTCTGCTGCAATCTGTGCATGCGCCAGAAACATTTAGGCCTCTGCCCCTCCCCTGTGCAGGGTCTGGCACTTCTCTGTCTGACATACTGTTAGATCAAATAAGTAAAATAAATAAATAATAATACACGCCAAAAAAGGCTGTAATTTTGTCACTTCACCACACAACGGCAAAAGACAACATCTGCATGGAGTTAGTATGTTCTCCCCATGTTGTGGTTTTCTCTTGGTGCTCCGGTTTCCTCCCACAAGCCAAAGACATACTGAGATAGGAAATTTTGATTGTGGGCCCCATTGGGGACAGCTTGATGCTAATTTCTGTAAAGTGCTGCAGAATGTCAGCTCTATAAAAGTGCATAAAATAATAAAAATAATAAAACACTAGCGGAAGGACCCGGCTTCGCTAGGGTATATTTAATCTATTTAATTTAATGTTTGTGTTTGTCGTTATAAGATATCAACACTATCCACTATAACAGTGGAATCTACAGCACCCCGCCCCCAGAACAGTGACCTCCACAGCCCCCCACCCTTAACACTGACCCCCCCACAGTGCCCTGTCCCTTAAAATTGGACCTTCACAGCAGCCCACCCCCTTAACTTTGACCTTTACAGCAGCCTTCCCCTTTAACAGTGACTTTCACAGCATACCACCCCCTTGACAGCGACCTCCACAGGGGCCTGTCCCCTTAACAGTGACCTTTACTGGATCGGGGGCATGTCCTTTTGGACAGCTCACTCTAAGAGCACTGTACTGTCTGAGTGTGAGCTGCAGGGAGAAAGTCACCCTCCCTCCCACCCCTGCAGCTGACAGAATTAGATTTTTACCTTAATTTTTTCAATCCCCGTCGGCGTGGAGGGGGCGTGGCCTAACTAGATCTGGGCATGGCTTATCGGGACCTAGAAGTTGATTTTTAACTTCATTTTTTCAATCTTAGTCGACTGAGGAGTGGGAGGGGGCATGACCTAACCGGATCGGGGGCGTGTCCTTTTGAACAGCTCACTCTAAGACAGCAGCACTGTGCTGTCTGAGTGTAAGCTGCAGGGAGAAATTCACCCTTCCTCCCACCCCTGCAGCTGACAGAAGTTGATTTTTACCTTCATTATTTTCAATCCCCGTCGGCTCAGAAATGGGAGTGGGCGTGGTCTAACCAGATAAGGGGTGTGCCTTAGAAGGACATGGGGGCGGAGTTTTAAGTCTTTTGAGGGTGGACACATTGTGGCAGGGGGCGTGTCTGGGCTCTTTCCTGCAAGAGTGACGCCCCTTTGGGCACCTTAATGCTCATTTGCATACCAAATAAACTGGATTTTCAGAGCATAAAAACATCTATTGCTAGAACAAAGGCACATCTGGAAATAAGGTACTAAGTGCTATTAGGCTATGGCTTAACTACAATAGCAATTACCCTTGTGACAGATTTCCTTTAAAGCTCTCCTACAGCAGTGAAGATAAATGGCTGGGTTGTTATGGAAACCTGGAGTAAAACTGTGTATGTGGAGGCTGGAGGGCCTGCAACCTTCTCTTGGCTGATAAGGGTCATGTGACCAAGCTTCTATTGGCTAATGCATTTTTTGGGAATATCTCAGGAGTGGAACGTCCTAGAGAGCTAAGACCTGGTCTAAAACCTTCCCGGACACATGATGTACCTGTGTGCCAAATTTCGTGATTGTAAATGCGACGGTGCGGATTTCTTTAGCGGACATACATACAGTCCTGATCAAAAGTTTAAGACCACTTGAAAAATGGCAAAAAATCATATTTAGCATGATTGGATCTTAACAAGGTTCCAAGTAGAGCTTCAATATGCAACAAGAAGAAATGGGAGTGAGACAAAACATTTTTTGAGTATTCAATTTAATGAAAACAACTAATAAACTGAAACAGGCTGAAAAGTTTAGGACCACACCTCCAAAAAAAAAACTAACCCCCCCAAAACAGAAATCCAACTTCCAAACATGAACTCAGTAATGAGTAGCTCTGCCGTTATTGTTTATCACTTCCAAAATTCGTTTCGGCGTGCTTGATGCAAGCGTTTCCATGAGGTGAGTGGGAACATTTCTCCTAGTGGTGAAGACGGCCGCACGAAAGCCATCTACTGTCTGGAACTGTTGTCCATTTTTGTAAACTTCCCTTGCCATCCATCCCCAAAGGTTCTCAATTGGATTTAGATCAGGGGAACACGCAGGATGGGCCAAAAGAGTGATGTTATTCTCCTGGAAGAAGTCCCTTGTCCTGCGAGCATTGTGTACTGTAGCATTGTCCTGGTGAAAAACCCAGTCGTTACCACACAGACGAGAGCCCTCAGTCATGAGGAATGCTCTCTGCAACATCTGGACATAGCCAGCGGCCGTTTGACGCCCCTGCACTTCCTGAAGCTCCATTGTTCCACTGAAGAAAAAAGCACCCCAGACCATTATGGCGCCCCCTCTACTGTGGCGGGTAGAAAACATCTCAGGTGGGATCTGTTTGTCATACCAGTAACGTTGGAAACCATCAGGACCATCAAGGTTACATTTTTTCTCATCAGAGAATAAAACTTTCTTCCACCTTTGAATGTCCCATGTTTGGTGCTCTCTTGCAAAGTCCAAACGAGCAGTTCTGTGGCGTTCAAGGAGACGAGGTCTTTGAAGACTTTTTTTTTAAGACTTTTTTTTGTTTGTTTTTGAAGCCCTTCAGTCTCAGATGCCATCTGATGGTTATGGGGCTGCAATCAGCACCAGTAAGGGCCTTAATTTGGGTCGAGGATCGTCCAGTGTCTTGACGGACAGCAAATTGGATCCTCAGGCTCAGTGCTGATGAAATTTTTTTGGGTCTTCCACTTGACTTTTTTGTTCCATAACCCTCAGGATCATTTAAGAAATTCCAAATGACTGTCTTACTGCGTCCCACCTCAGCAGCGATGGCGCGCTGTGAGAGACCCTGCTTATGCAGTTCAACAACCCGACCACGTTCAAAAAGGGAGAGTTTTTTTGTCTTTGCCATCACAACGTGTGACTACCTGACAGAAAATGACAACGAATCCACATCTTTGCACAGATGTGGCCTTTTAAAGGCATGTGGTCCTAAAATTTGGAACAGCTGAAAAACTGCCTGTTTCAGTTTAATCGTTATTTTCAATTAATTGAATGCTCAAAAAATGTTTTATCTCACTCTCATTTCTTCTTGTTGTATGTTGAAGCTCTACTTGGAACGTTGTTAAGATCCAACAATGTAAAATAGGATTTTTTGCCATTTTTCAAGTGGTCTTAAACTTTTGATCAGGACTGTACATACACACACATACACTCAGCTTTATATATTAGATTATTTGAGGGCACTGTGCCATGCAGCTGGTACAAAAATACATAGATGGGGAATAGTGTTTAATCGCAAAAAAAATTCGTGATTATAGCCACTTCGAAATTTCGCAAAAATGTAGAATATAGTGCTATATATTCGTAATCTTGAATATTCTAGATTTTTTTCATCAGTAACCTCCCTGCTTCTTGCTTGTGGGCCAATGAGAAGGCTGCAATGTCTTTGTCTGAGCTTAGTAACATCCCTAGAAACCAATAGGAAAGCTGCCTACCCCTTACTATATAAGAACCTCCCCAGCAGCCATTTTCTGCAGTTTTTTGCAGTTCTGAGAGAGAGAGCAGTGTTATTGCTGTGCTCTGTGCTTTCCTGTGTCATTACATTGAATAGTTAGTTAGCTCATATATATATAATACAGATAGTTAGTGGGAGATAGTCAGTGTAGGTTATATCCTGATATAGTGTAGATGTTCCAGTGCAGGGTGTTAGGTTCTGCTGTCCATACATACATGCTACATACATAGTTCTGTGATGTCACAAGTTCACAACATACAGTACAGACCAAAAGTTTGGACACACCATCTCATTCAAAGAGTTTTCTTTATTTTCATGACTATGAAAATTGTAGATTCACACTAAAGGCATCAAAAATTTGAATTAACACATGTGGAATTATATACATAACAATAAAGTGTGAAACAACTAAAAATATGTCATATTCTAGGTTCTTCAATGTAGCCACCTTTTGCTTTGATTGCTGCTTTGCACACTCTTGGCATTCTCGTGATGAGCTTCAAGAGGCAGTCACCTGAAATGGTCTTCCAACAGTCTTGAAGGAGTTCCCAAAGATGCTTACCACTTGTTGGCCCTTTTGCCTTCACTCTGCGGTCCAGCTCACCCCAAACCATCTCGATTGGGTTCAGGTCCGGTGACTGTGGAGGCCTGGTCATCTGGCGCAGCACCCCATCACTCTCCTTCATGGTCAAATAGCCCTTACACAGCCTGGAGGTGTGTTTGGGTTCATTGTCCTGTTGAAAAATAAATGATGGTCCAACTAAACGCAAACCGGATGGAATAGCATGCCGCTGCAAGATGCTGTGGTAGCCATGCTGGTTCAGTATGCCTTCAATTTTGAATAAATCCCCAACAGTGTCACCAGCAAAGCACCCCCACACCATCACACCTCCTCCTCCATGCTTCACGGTGGAAACCAGGCATGTAGAGTCCATCCGCTCACTTTTTCTGCGTCGCACAAAGACACGGTTGTTGGAACCAAAGATCTCAAATTTGGACTCATCAGACCAAAGCACAGATTTCCACTGGTCTAATGTCCATTCCTTGTGTTCTTTAGCCCAAACAAGTCTCTTCTGCTTGTTGCCTGTCCTTAGCAGTGGTTTCCTAGCAGATATTCTACCATGAAGGCCTGATTCACACAGTCTCCTCTTAACAGTTGTTCTAGAGATGTGTCTGCTGCTAGAACTTTGTGTGGCATTGACCTGGTCTCTAATATGAGCTGCTGTTAACCTGCGATTTCTGAGGCTGGTGACTCGGATGAACTTATCCTCCGCAGCAGAGGTGACTCTTGGTCTTCCTTTCCTGGGGCAGTCTGCATGTGAGCCAGTTTCTTTGTAGCGCTTGATGGTTTTTGTGACTGCACTTGGGGACACTTTCAAAGTTTTCCCAATTTTTCGGACTGACTGACCTTCATTTCTTAAAGTAATGATGGCCACTCGTTTTTCTTTACTTAGCTGCTGTTTTCTTGCCATAATACAAATTCTAACAGTCTATTCAGTAGGACTATGTCATGGTCTTACCTTCTTGCTGTTCTCCTTCGTTTGACATGTGCTGGCGGCCATCTTGGTTTCTGGGTTTCTTGTAGCCTCCCACCCTGCGGCTTCTCCTTCCCACTGGGAGGAGCTGGATGCCTAGCTCATATATATAGAAGGTCTGTGGCTTCAGTTCCTTGCTTGGTCCTCCTGTGTTCACATGCTTCTAAGACTGCTGCTGCTTCTGGTTCCTGATCCTGGCCTCGTCTGACTACCCCGTTGGTTCCTGATCCTGGCTTCGTCTGACTACCCTGCTGGTTCCTGATCCAGGCTTCGTCTGACTACCCTCCTGGTTCCTGACCTCTGTCTACGCAAGACCCTGCTTCGGTTTAGCCATCCGTTTGGACTTTTGCTACAGCTTGATTTTCAATAAAGCCTTCTTATTTCCACTTATCTCTTGTTGTACGTCTGGTTCATGGTTCCATGACATTAGGACCAAGCCATGAATTCTGACGGTACAGGGCCATCCTCGCTACCTACGCTGGTTGCCAGACTTGATCAGCAGGATCACCTGTTGGGTCGGTTCGCTGTGGCGTTGCAAACCCTGCTTGAACGCACGGCTCATTTCGCTTCCGTTGCCGATGGGTCGGTTGTCGCTCCTGGGCCCGCTCCTACTGCCGCTCCGGTTGTTGCGCCAGAGTCTACCCCGACACCTGTTGCTGCGCCTGCGGTGTCTCGGGGTATGACCGGTTCTGCCCCCCTTCCACAGCGCTTTGGGGGAGAGCCAACTCAGTGCCGAGGTTTCCTTAACCAGGTGGGCATTTATTTCGAGTTGCTGCCACATGCCTTTCCCACTGAGAGATCAAAGGTGGGCTTCTTGATCTCGCTGCTCTCGGACAAGGCCTTGGCCTGGGCCAGCCCTTTATGGGAGAACAACAATCCGGTGGTTGCCGAGTTTTCCGGTTTTGTTGCTTCTCTTCGGAAGGTATTCGATGTGCCGGCTCGTGCTGCCTCTGCTGCGAAGCTCCTTATGTCCATTAGACAGGGTTCACGATCCGTAGCTGAATACGCCATTGAGTTTCGTACCCTGGCAGCAGAGGTGGGCTGGAATAATGAGGCTCTGGTCGCTGCTTTCTCTCATGGTCTCTCGGATGCCTTGAAGGATGAGGTTGCAGCTAAGGACCTACCAGTGGAGCTCGAGTCTCTTATTTCTTTCCTGATTTTGATTGACACCAGACTCAGGGAGAGACCTTCCTTTAAGGAGAGCCTGCGGAGGTCTTCTAACAGATTGGCGCCTACGTTTGCTGTCCCACCCGTGCCTCCCTCTCCTCCCACGCCTCCTGGGGATGACTTGTCTGGGGGTGAACCCATGCAGCTGGGGTTTGCTCGCCTGTCCGAAGGGGAGAGGGTACTCCGGAGACGCGAGGGCCGATGCATGTACTGTGGTCTCGGTGGGCATTTTCGGTTGGCATGTCCGAACCGTCCGGCAAACGCTCGCACCTGAGATCCTGTCGGGGGCAGATCTTGGGTGGAGTCTCCTCGTCCCCGGTTTCCCGTGTTGACAAACCACTGATCACTGTTGTCCTCTCCTGGGTCGGGGGCTCGGTGACGACCCAGGCGTTGGTGGACTCTGGTGCTGGTGGTTTGTTCATTGATAGTGTGTTCGCTGCCGCCAATTCCATTCCTCTGCAGCCTCGAGGTTCCCCACTGGCTCTTGAGGCGATAGACGGCAGACCCCTTCTGCCGCCACACGTGACTCATGAGACCCTTCCAGTGGGGATAGCCATTGGTGCCGTTCACAGAGAGTCGGTCTGTCTCCAGGTGATTTCGTCTCCACACTACTCGGTGGTCTTGGGGTACCCCTGGCTCCAGAAGCATAATCCGACTTTCGATTGGAGATCGGCCGAGATCCTCTCGTGGTCACCGCAGTGTGGGGCTAGTTGCATCCATGGGCCTGTCAAGTTGCTGTGTACTTTCTCGGACTCTCTGTTGCCTCCTGAATACGAAGAGTACCGAGATGTATTCGATAAAGTGCGCGCGGTTGCCCTACCTCCGCACCGCCCATACGATTGTGCCATAGAGTTACAATCTGGTGCCGTTCCTCCTCGTGGCAAAGTCTATCCACTGTCGGTAGCGGAGAATGAGGCCATGGAGGAGTACGTGAGGGAGGCGCTTTCACGCGGACACATTCGCAAATCCTCGTCCCCGGCAGGGGCTGGATTTTTCTTTGGGAAAAAGAAGGGCGGTGAGTTGAGGCCTTGCATCGATTACAGGGGTCTCAATCGCATCACGATCAAGAACGCTTACCCGATACCCTTGATTTCCGAGCTGTTCGATCGCCTCAAAGGGGCCACAGTCTTTACCAAACTCGACCTGAGGGCGGCATATAACCTGGTAAGGATCAAGGCGGGCGATGAGTGGAAGACCGCGTTTAACACCAGGACCGGTCATTATGAATCCTTGGTTATGCCCTTTGGGTTGTGCAATGCGCCCGCAGTCTTCCAGGAATTCATCAACGATGTTTTCCGTGACCTGTTGCAGCAGTGTGTGGTGGTCTATTTGGATGACATCTTGGTATATTCTGAATCCATGGAGGCCCACATTATGGATGTCAGACGAGTGTTGCAACGGTTACGAGAGAACAGGCTGTTCGGTAAGCTTGAGAAATGCGAATTTCACCGATCCCAGGTAACCTTCTTAGGTTACATCATTTCCGCTGAGGGGTTCTCCATGGATCCTGAGAAGGTTTCGGCTGTCTTACAGTGGCCCCAGCCCAGTGGTCTCCGTGCCCTGCAGCGCTTTTTGGGCTTCGCCAATTATTATCGGAAGTTCATCAGGGACTTTTCTATGCTAGCCAAGCCTCTCACGGATCTGACCAGGAAGGGCAGTAATTTCCAGGTCTGGCCGCTCGAGGCCATCCGAGCTTTTGAGGCTCTAAAGTCCGCCTTTGTGTCGGCTCCGATTCTGTCGCATCCCAACCCTGGGTTGCCCTTTGTCCTCGAGGTGGACGCGTCTGAGACGGGAGTAGGCGCCCTTCTGTCTCAGCGTAGAACACCAGAGGGTCCTCTGCTTCCTTGTGGGTTTTACTCCCGGAAACTGTCTTCCGCGGAGTGCAACTATCAGATTGGTGACAGGGAGTTATTGGCCATAGTGCAGGCCCTTAAAGAATGGAGGCACTTGCTCGAGGGATCGGTGGTTCCGGTTCTTATCCTGACGGACCACAAGAATCTGACCTACCTTTCTGAGGCCAAGAGATTGACACCACGTCAGGCCAGATGGGCTCTGTTCTTGTCACGTTTTAATTACGTGGTCTCCTACCTACCCGGTTCCAAGAACATCAGAGCGGATGCCTTATCACGGCAGTACTCCGAGCTGTCCGGGGAGGAGTCGATTCCGACTTCGGTCATACCTCCGAATCAAATCCTGGCCGCCATTCGCACCAGCCTGACCTCTCCCCTGGGTGAGCAGATTTTGGCGGCTCAATCTGGTGCTCCCTCTGGGAGACCCAACGGCAGGTGTTTTGTGCCTGAGGAGTTGCGCACTCGGTTGTTGCGAACCTACCATAACTCCAAGGCCGCGGGGCATCCTGGAAAGAATCAGCTGTCCTGGGCTGTTTCACGTCTGTTCTGGTGGCCTTCTCTACGTTCCGACATCGCCGCATATGTAGCGGCATGCTCCGTTTGTGCCCAGAGTAAGTCCCCTCGGCACCTTCCGTTGGGCCTTTTGCAACCCATAGCCACCGGGGAGCGCCCATGGTCACACCTGGGGATGGATTTCATTGTGGACCTCCCTGCATCCCGAGGCCATACGGTCATTCTCATGATTGTGGATCGGTTTTCCAAAATGTGCCACTGTGTTCCTCTCAAGAAGTTACCCTCTGCACAAGAGTTGGCCACGATTTTCGCCAGGGAGGTCTTCCGGTTGCACGGTTTGCCCAAGGAGATTGTGTCAGATCGGGGGAGTCAGTTTGTGTCCAGGTTCTGGCGCGCCTTTTGCTCCCAGTTGGGGATTCATCTCTCTTTCTCCTCGGCCTACCACCCTCAGTCCAATGGGACCGCAGAACGATCCAATCAGGCCTTGGAGCAATTCCTTTGTTGCTATGTCTCCTATCACCAAGACAATTGGGTTGACCTCCTGCCTTGGGCTGAGTTTGCCAGGAACACGGCGGTGAACTCTTCCTCTGGGACGTCTCCCTTCATGGCCAATTATGGGTTCCAACCTGCCGTGTTACCGGAGGTATTCTCTCCCCAGGATACTCCGGCTGTGGAGGATCACCTTTCCGTCCTACGTGCTTCTTGGGTACAGATCCAGAGGTCCCTTGAGGTCTCTGCGCAGCGCCAGAGACTCCAGGCTGATCGCAGACGAGCGCCCGCTCCTTCCTACCAGGTCGGAGACCGTGTATGGTTGTCCACCCGCAACCTCAACCTTCGAGTGCCCACTCCCAAGCTGGCGCCTCGCTTTGTTGGTCCCTTCCGAGTGCTTCGCAGGGTAAACCCGGTAGCCTATGCCCTTGCGCTTCCTCCTGGCATGCGGATCTCCAACGTGTTTCATGTCTCCCTGTTGAAGCCATTGGTGTGTAATCGTTTCACTTCCTCGGTTCCTCGGCCCCGTCCGGTCCAAGTGGGCAATCGTGAGGAATATGAGGTGAGCAATATCCTGGACTCACGCCTGGTCCGCGGTCGGTTGCAGTTTTTGGTCCATTGGCGTGGTTATGGTCCAGAGGAGCGTTCCTGGGTTCCCTCCGCAGATGTCCATGCTCCTGCTTTGCTCCGAGCCTTCCACGCACGCTTCCCTCAGAAACCGTTCCTTACTCCGCGGAGGAGGGGCCCTTGAGGGGGAGGTACTGTCATGGTCTTACCTTCTTGCGGTTCTCCTTCGTTTGACATGTGCTGGCGGCCATCTTGGTTTCTGGGTTTCTTGTAGCCTCCCACCCTGCGGCTTCTCCTTCCCACTGGGAGGAGCTGGATGCCTAGCTCATATATATAGAAGGTCTGTGGCTTCAGTTCCTTGCTTGGTCCTCCTGTGTTCACATGCTTCTAAGACTGCTGCTGCTTCTGGTTCCTGATCCTGGCCTCGTCTGACTACCCCGTTGGTTCCTGATCCTGGCTTCGTCTGACTACCCTGCTGGTTCCTGATCCAGGCTTCGTCTGACTACCCTCCTGGTTCCTGACCTCTGTCTACGCAAGACCCTGCTTCGGTTTAGCCATCCGTTTGGACTTTTGCTACAGCTTGATTTTCAATAAAGCCTTCTTATTTCCACTTATCTCTTGTTGTACGTCTGGTTCATGGTTCCATGACAGACTATCAGCTGTGTATCCACCTGACCTCTCCTCAATGCAACTGATGGTCCCAACCCCGTTTATAAGGCAAGAAATCCCACTTATCAAACCTGACAGGGCACACCTGTGAAGTGATAACCATTTTAGGTGACTACCTCTTGAAGCTCATCAATAGAATGCCAAGAGTGTGCAAAGCAGTAATCAAAGCAAAAGGTGGCTACTTTGAAGAACCTAGAATATGACATATTTTCAGTTGTTTCACACTTTTTTGTTATGTATATAATTCCATATGTGTTAATTCATAGTTTTGATTCCTTCAGTGTGAATCTACAATTTTCATAGTCATGAAAATAAAGAAAACTCTTTGAATGAGAAGGTGTGTCCAAACTTTTGGTCTGTACTGTATATTTATTTTACATATACTTAGTGCAGCACCAATCAGTAATATGTAGTCAGACCTGCTAAAATGTGAAGATTAATGTATTGCACAAAAATATGCACATCATTAATTGCCCATTTGTGCAATCGCGAATATATTGGACCACTCTATCTGCATATAAAGCTATTGTAATGTTCTGCCGTGCCAACAATTTTCTCCAGTCTCAGGAAACGTCTAGCAGCTTGAAAAATGTAGCAAAAGTGACCCACGCCTGTATTGCGCGTGCAATTCGCGCATATTACATTCGCAGTCCAGAAAATAATCGCAAATTATTTGACTTTGCGAATTTATGATGAATATTCACCTAAATATTTGCGAAATATCGCAAATTCGAATATTGCTCCTAGTGCTCATCACTAATGCGGCACACCAAAATATAAACTTGGGATTTATTGAATATGCAAGCTGGAGGAATCAACATCCATTTAGACAAAAAACTATGATACTTCTATGATTCAATTCATATAATATATAAAAACATGTAAACATACATAGCAGCAGGTGGTACCCCCCCAAGAGAGGACAAAGAGGAAACTGCAGAGTCCGTCAGCTTCAGAATGTAATCAAACACTAGGTTATTAGCAAATATGCCCAATAGGACCATTAGTAGCACCCAGGGCACAATAGCCACATATGGTTAATTCATTAGTAGTACATAAATAAGAGCAAAACTAGTAAGTCAATCTATATAAATACCATCTGTAGCACGCCGACTCTCCAGCAGCCGCCTCCTCCCAACGCCGTTTCGCCACACAGGCTTCTTATCCAGGGCCTAATTTTGTTTGATTACATTCTGAAGCTGACGGACTCTGCAGTTTCCTCTTTGTCCTCTCTTGGGGGTACCACCTTGTGCTATGTATGTTTACATGTTTTTATATATTATATGAATTGAATAAAGTATACTTTTATTATGATTAATGGAGGTATCATATATATATATATATATATATATATAACAGGCCCATAGGAAGAATCTAAATTGGGCCCCCATGCCTCATTCATAGCCACTCTCACTACCCTTTCCTGGCCAGTATATACAGCAGTGTACCGATATGTGAGGTATAAATTACAGCTCTTACCTCACATATCAATACACTGCTGTATATACTATACCTGTATATCTTAACACCCTGGATCTATTGTAACTTTTATTTCATATATCAGTACACTGTGGTATATAATATATATCTGCACACATGGCAGCTATTATACCTTGTATTTCACATATCAGTACACTGCTGGGTATACCTGTGTCCACTGCATCTGTTATACTGTATAATAGATGCAATATAGATAACAATCTAACCTTCACAGGTTAACCTAATGTGACCTTCTCTAAACTTCTGAATGCACATGTCCAATTGTTCAATGTTTCAGTAGTTTTTGCACAACTTGCTGTTCTCTAACAAGGAACTTAAGAGCAAAATTCATAAAAGGTGTTTGATTCATGAATCACCCAATTAATTTACTGGTTCAATTAGAATTGGTATTTAAACAGTCCTCCTCATCATGCTGTTCACATTTTGACATCATGAGACCAAGACGACACCTAACAATTGATCAACAGTACCTCGCCATTGCGAGGCTTCAAGCAGGCTGTTCTCAGGCGGAAGTGGCCACAGAGCTTACAGTGTCACAGAGTCATCAGCAGGTTGCAACAGAGATACAGAGAGACTGGAAGAGTCACCAAAAGGAATAAAAGTGGACGTCCTTTGGCCACATCCCTCACTGATGACCGCTTCATTGTGAACAATGCCCTGCGAGAACCGGATGATGAATTCCACAAAACCACAGCCACATTTAAAAGAGGTGAGAGGCATTTAAGGAAGGTGAGATGATGTAATCTCAGGTCCTGGCAGATGTTCCTATCTAACCTGAGAATTACACCATTCTTTGTGTATTTCCTTTACTACATATACAGGACCTGTGATTACATCTTTACAGGTCCTTTAGCTTTCTCCACTGATGATAGAGATACTATACTGGAGCTGGACAGTAATAGGTGTAAGCAGGAGGCAGGGCCTCTGGATCACTGCTGGGCCCGTTTTCCCCATGGGCCACATGGTAGCTGCGTGGTCTGCCTTTTTCGGAGGTACTCCACTGGTATCAGCACAATGGGGAGTTTGTGTTGGGGAAAGGTAGGGGGATGCTCAACAACTGAGTACCCAAAGATGTCTCCGTTGCAAGCTCTATAATTAATTGTATATAACTACACTGTAATCACTGTGCATGTTTTGCAGAGAGTAATATCTACCATGGTATGGTCACTGTAGGGTGGTAATATTGGTCTCTATACAGTGTTTTGTGACAGCATGGAGGTAATATTCAGTCACTACTAGGGATGAGCGAACTCGAACTGTATAGTTCGGGTTCGTACCGAATTTTGGGGTGTCCGTGACACGGACCCGAACCCGGACATTTTCGTAAAAGTCCGGGTTCGGGTTCGGTGTTCGTCGCTTTCTTCGCGCTTTTGTGACGCTTTCTTGGCGCTTTTTGAAAGGCTGCAAAGCAGCCAATCAACAAGCGTCATACTACTTGCCCCAAGAGGCCATCACAGCCATGCCTACTATTGGCATGGCTGTGATTGGCCAGAGCACCATGTGACCCAGCCTCTATTTAAGCTGGAGTCACATAGCGCCGCCCGTCACTCTGCTCTGATTAGCGTAGGGAGAGGTTGCGGCTGCGACAGTAGGGCGAGATTAGGCAGATTAACTCCTCCAAAGGACTTGATTAACTGATCGATCTGCAGCTGTGGATCATTGAGCTGCTGATCCTCAATTGCTCACTGTTTTTAGGCTGCACAGACCGTTTGTCAGTCTCATTTTTCTGGGGTGATCGGCGGCCATTTTGTGTCTTGTGGTGCGCCAGCACAAGCTGCGACCAAGTGCATTTAACCCTCAATGGTGTGGTTGTTTTTTGGCTAAAGCCTACATCAGGGTGAAGCTGTCACACCAAGTGCATTTAACCAGCAATAGTCTGTTCATTTTTTGGCCATATACAAAATCAGGGGCAAGCTGCGCCTGTCACCAAGTGCATTTAACCCTCAATGGTGTGGTTGTTTTTTGGCTAAAGCCTACATCAGGGTGAAGCTGTCACACCAAGTGCATTTAACCAGCAATAGTCTGTTCATTTTTTGGCCATATACAAAATCAGGGGCAAGCTGCGCCTGTCACCAAGTGCATTTAACCCTCAATGGTGTGGTTGTTTTTTGGCTAAAGCCTACATCAGGGTGAAGCTGTCACACCAAGTGCATTTAACCAGCAATAGTCTGTTCATTTTTTGGCCATATACAAAATCAGGGGCAAGCTGCGCCTGTCACCAAGTGCATTTAACCCTCAATGGTGTGGTTGTTTTTTGGCTAAAGCCTACATCAGGGTGAAGCTGTCACACCAAGTGCATTTAACCAGCAATAGTCTGTTTATTTTTTGGCCATATCCCAGTCTAATTCTGTCACTAAATCCATACCGGTCACCCAGCGCCTAAATACTAGGCCTCAAATTTATATCCAGCTAAATCTGTCCCTAGTGCTGTAGCTGGGCGAGTTATTTAGTGTCCGTTCAAGCACATTTCTTGTTCTGGGTTGAAATACAATTCCCAATTTAGCAATTTCATAATTTAGTGGTTCCTGCTATATCAGAGCTATTTGAAATCTATCCCAAAAAGGGTATATAATATTGAAGGTGCACATTGGGTCATTCAGAATAACTTCACACACACCCGCTACTGTGTATTTCCAAGTCTAATTCTGTCACTAAACCCATACCTGTCACCCAGCGCCTAAATACTAGGCCTCAAATTTAAATCCCTCTAAATCTCTCGTTACCGCTGTACTGTTGTTGCTGGGCAAGATATTTAGTGTCCGTCAAAGCACATTTTTTGTTCTGGGTTGAAGTACAATTCCCAATTTAGCAATTTCATAATTTAGTGGTTCCTGCTATATCAGAGCTATTTGGAATCTATCCCTAAAAGGGTATATAATATTGAAGGTGCACATTGGGTCATTCAGAATAACTTCACACACACCCGCTACTGTGTATTTCCAAGTCTAATTCTGTCACTAAACCCATACCTGTCACCCAGCGCCTAAATACTAGGCCTCAAATTTAAATCCCTCTAAATCTCTCGTTACCGCTGTACTGTTGTTGCTGGGCAAGATATTTAGTGTCCGTCAAAGCACATTTTTTGTTCTGGGTTGAAGTACAATTCCCAATTTAGCAATTTCATAATTTAGTGGTTCCTGCTATATCAGAGCTATTTGGAATCTATCCCTAAAAGGGTATATAATATTGAAGGTGCACATTGGGTCATTCAGAATAACTTCACACACACCCGCTACTGTGTATTTCCAAGTCTAATTCTGTCACTAAACCCATACCTGTCACCCAGCGCCTAAATACTAGGCCTCAAATTTAAATCCCTCTAAATCTCTCGTTACCGCTGTACTGTTGTTGCTGGGCAAGATATTTAGTGTCCGTCAAAGCACATTTTTTGTTCTGGGTTGAAGTACAATTCCCAATTTAGCAATTTCATAATTTAGTGGTTCTGCTATATCAGAGCTATTTGAAATCTATCCCTAAAAGGGTATATAATATTGAAGGTGCACATTAGGGTCATTCAGAATAACTTCACACACACCCGCTACTGTGTATTTCCAAGTCTAATTCTGTCACTAAACCCATACCTGTCACCCAGCGCCTAAATACTAGGCCTCAAATTTAAATCCCTCTAAATCTCTCGTTACCCGCTGTACTGTTGTTGCTGGGCAAGATATTTAGTGTCCGTCAAAGCACATTTTTTGTTCTGGGTTGAAGTACAATTCCCAATTTAGCAATTTCATAATTTAGTGGTTCCTGCTATATCAGAGCTATTTGAAATCTATCCCTAAAAGGGTATATAATATTGAAGGTGCACATTGGGTCATTCAGAATAACTTCACACACACCCGCTACTGTGTATTTCCAAGTCTAATTCTGTCACTAAATCCATACCTGTCACCCAGCGCCTAAATACTAGGCCTCAAATTTAAATCCCTCTAAATCTCTCGTTACCCGCTGTACTGTTGTTGCTGGGCAAGATATTTAGTGTCCGTCAAAGCACATTTTTTGTTCTGGGTTGAAGTACAATTCCCAATTTAGCAATTTCATAATTTAGTGGTTCCTGCTATATCAGAGCTATTTGAAATCTATCCCTAAAAGGGTATATAATATTGAAGGTGCACATTGGGTCATTCAGAATAACTTCACACACACCCGCTACTGTGTATTTCCAAGTCTAATTCTGTCACTAAACCCATACCTGTCACCCAGCGCCTAAATACTAGGCCTCAAATTTAAATCCCTCTAAATCTCTCGTTACCCGCTGTACTGTTGTTGCTGGGCAAGATATTTAGTGTCCGTCAAAGCACATTTTTTGTTCTGGGTTGAAGTACAATTCCCAATTTAGCAATTTCATAATTTAGTGGTTTCTGCTATATCAGAGCTATTTGAAATCTATCCCTAAAAGGGTATATAATATTGAAGGTGCACATAGGGTCATTCAGAATAACTTCACACACACGCTTCTGTGCATTTCCAAGTCTAATTCTGTCACTAAATCCATACCGGTGACCCAGCGCCTAAATACTAGGCCTCAAATTTAAATCCCTCTAAATCTCTCGTTACCCACCGCTGTACTGTTGTTGCTGGGCAAGATATTTAGTGTCCGTCAAAGCACATTTTTTGTTCTGGGTTGAAGTACAATTCCCAATTTAGCAATTTCATAATTTAGTGGTTTCTGCTATATCAGAGCTATTTGAAATCTATCCCTAAAAGGGTATATAATATTGAAGGTGCACATAGGGTCATTCAGAATAACTTCACACACACGCTTCTGTGCATTTCCAAGTCTAATTCTGTCACTAAATCCATACCGGTGACCCAGCGCCTAAATACTAGGCCTCAAATTTAAATCCCTCTAAATCTCTCGTTACCCACCGCTGTACTGTTGTTGCTGGGCAAGATATTTAGTGTCCGTCAAAGCACATTTTTTGTTCTGGGTTGAAGTACAATTCCCAATTTAGCAATTTCATAATTTAGTGGTTTCTGCTATATCAGAGCTATTTGAAATCTATCCCTAAAAGGGTATATAATATTGAAGGTGCACATAGGGTCATTCAGAATAACTTCACACACACGCTTCTGTGCATTTCCAAGTCTAATTCTGTCACTAAATCCATACCGGTGACCCAGCGCCTAAATACTAGGCCTCAAATTTAAATCCCTCTAAATCTCTCGTTACCCACCGCTGTACTGTTGTTGCTGGGCAAGATATTTAGTGTCCGTCAAAGCACATTTTTTGTTCTGGGTTGAAGTACAATTCCCAATTTAGCAATTTCATAATTTAGTGGTTTCTGCTATATCAGAGCTATTTGAAATCTATCCCTAAAAGGGTATATAATATTGAAGGTGCACATAGGGTCATTCAGAATAACTTCACACACACGCTTCTGTGCATTTCCAAGTCTAATTCTGTCACTAAATCCATACCGGTGACCCAGCGCCTAAATACTAGGCCTCAAATTTAAATCCCTCTAAATCTCTCGTTACCCACCGCTGTACTGTTGTTGCTGGGCAAGATATTTAGTGTCCGTCAAAGCACATTTTTTGTTCTGGGTTGAAGTACAATTCCCAATTTAGCAATTTCATAATTTAGTGGTTTCTGCTATATCAGAGCTATTTGAAATCTATCCCTAAAAGGGTATATAATATTGAAGGTGCACATAGGGTCATTCAGAATAACTTCACACACACGCTTCTGTGCATTTCCAAGTCTAATTCTGTCACTAAATCCATACCGGTGACCCAGCGCCTAAATACTAGGCCTCAAATTTAAATCCCTCTAAATCTCTCGTTACCCACCGCTGTACTGTTGTTGCTGGGCAAGATATTTAGTGTCCGTCAAAGCACATTTTTTGTTCTGGGTTGAAGTACAATTCCCAATTTAGCAATTTCATAATTTAGTGGTTCTGCTATATCAGAGCTATTTGAAATCTATCCCTAAAAGGGTATATAATATTGAAGGTGCACATAGGGTCATTCAGAATAACTTCACACACACCGCTACTGTGTATTTCCAAGTCTAATTCTGTCACTAAATCCATACCTGTCACCCAGCGCCTAAATACTAGGCCTCAAATTTAAATCCCTCTAAATCTCTCGTTACCACCGCTGTACTGTTGTTGCTGGGCAAGATATTTAGTGTCCGTCAAAGCACATTTTTTGTTCTGGGTTGAAGTACAATTCCCAATTTAGCAATTTCATAATTTAGTGGTTTCTGCTATATCAGAGCTATTTGAAATCTATCCCTAAAAGGGTATATAATATTGAAGGTGCACATAGGGTCATTCAGAATAACTTCACACACACGCTTCTGTGCATTTCCAAGTCTAATTCTGTCACTAAATCCATACCGGTGACCCAGCGCCTAAATACTAGGCCTCAAATTTAAATCCCTCTAAATCTCTCGTTACCACCGCTGTACTGTTGTTGCTGGGCAAGATATTTAGTGTCCGTCAAAGCACATTTTTTGTTCTGGGTTGAAGTACAATTCCCAATTTAGCAATTTCATAATTTAGTGGTTTCTGCTATATCAGAGCTATTTGAAATCTATCCCTAAAAGGGTATATAATATTGAAGGTGCACATAGGGTCATTCAGAATAACTTCACACACACGCTTCTGTGCATTTCCAAGTCTAATTCTGTCACTAAATCCATACCGGTGACCCAGCGCCTAAATACTAGGCCTCAAATTTAAATCCCTCTAAATCTCTCGTTACCCACCGCTGTACTGTTGTTGCTGGGCAAGATATTTAGTGTCCGTCAAAGCACATTTTTTGTTCTGGGTTGAAGTACAATTCCCAATTTAGCAATTTCATAATTTAGTGGTTTCTGCTATATCAGAGCTATTTGAAATCTATCCCTAAAAGGGTATATAATATTGAAGGTGCACATAGGGTCATTCAGAATAACTTCACACACACGCTTCTGTGCATTTCCAAGTCTAATTCTGTCACTAAATCCATACCGGTGACCCAGCGCCTAAATACTAGGCCTCAAATTTAAATCCCTCTAAATCTCTCGTTACCACCGCTGTACTGTTGTTGCTGGGCAAGATATTTAGTGTCCGTCAAAGCACATTTTTTGTTCTGGGTTGAAGTACAATTCCCAATTTAGCAATTTCATAATTTAGTGGTTTCTGCTATATCAGAGCTATTTGAAATCTATCCCTAAAAGGGTATATAATATTGAAGGTGCACATAGGGTCATTCAGAATAACTTCACACACACGCTTCTGTGCATTTCCAAGTCTAATTCTGTCACTAAATCCATACCGGTGACCCAGCGCCTAAATACTAGGCCTCAAATTTAAATCCCTCTAAATCTCTCGTTACCCACCGCTGTACTGTTGTTGCTGGGCAAGATATTTAGTGTCCGTCAAAGCACATTTTTTGTTCTGGGTTGAAGTACAATTCCCAATTTAGCAATTTCATAATTTAGTGGTTTCTGCTATATCAGAGCTATTTGAAATCTATCCCTAAAAGGGTATATAATATTGAAGGTGCACATAGGGTCATTCAGAATAACTTCACACACACGCTTCTGTGCATTTCCAAGTCTAATTCTGTCACTAAATCCATACCGGTGACCCAGCGCCTAAATACTAGGCCTCAAATTTAAATCCCTCTAAATCTCTCGTTACCCACCGCTGTACTGTTGTTGCTGGGCAAGATATTTAGTGTCCGTCAAAGCACATTTTTTGTTCTGGGTTGAAGTACAATTCCCAATTTAGCAATTTCATAATTTAGTGGTTTCTGCTATATCAGAGCTATTTGAAATCTATCCCTAAAAGGGTATATAATATTGAAGGTGCACATAGGGTCATTCAGAATAACTTCACACACACGCTTCTGTGCATTTCCAAGTCTAATTCTGTCACTAAATCCATACCGGTGACCCAGCGCCTAAATACTAGGCCTCAAATTTAAATCCCTCTAAATCTCTCGTTACCCACCGCTGTACTGTTGTTGCTGGGCAAGATATTTAGTGTCCGTCAAAGCACATTTTTTGTTCTGGGTTGAAGTACAATTCCCAATTTAGCAATTTCATAATTTAGTGGTTTCTGCTATATCAGAGCTATTTGAAATCTATCCCTAAAAGGGTATATAATATTGAAGGTGCACATAGGGTCATTCAGAATAACTTCACACACACCGCTACTGTGTATTTCCAAGTCTAATTCTGTCACTAAATCCATACCTGTCACCCAGCGCCTAAATACTAGGCCTCAAATTTAAATCCCTCTAAATCTCTCGTTACCCGCTGTCCTGTTGTAGCTGGGAAAGTTATTTAGTGCCCGTCAAAGCACATTTTTTGTTCTGGGTTGAAGTACAATTCCCAATTTAGCAATTTCATAATTTAGTGGTTCCTGCTATATCAGAGCTATTTGAAATCTATCCCAAAAAGGGTATATAATATTCAAGGTGCACATTGGGTCATTCAGAATAACTTCACACACACGCTTCTGTGCATTTCCAAGTCTAATTCTGTCACTAAATCCATACCGGTCACCCAGCGCCTAAATACTAGGCCTCAAATTTATATCCCGCTGAATTTGAATACAATACATTGGGCCAAATAATATATTTGTTGTTGTGGTGAACCATAACAATGAGAAAAACATCTAGTAAGGGACGCGGACGTGGACATGGTCGTGGTGGTGTTAGTGGACCCTCTGGTGCTGGGAGAGGACGTGGCCGTTCTGCCACATCCACACGTCCTAGTGTACCAACTACCTCAGGTCCCAGTAGCCGCCAGAATTTACAGCGATATATGGTGGGGCCCAATGCCGTTCTAAGGATGGTAAGGCCTGAGCAGGTACAGGCATTAGTCAATTGGGTGGCCGACAGTGGATCCAGCACGTTCACATTATCTCCCACCCAGTCTTCTGCAGAAAGCGCACAGATGGCGCCTGAAAACCAACCCCATCAGTCTGTCACATCACCCCCATGCATACCAGGGAAACTGTCTCAGCCTCAAGTTATGCAGCAGTCTCTTATGCTGTTTGAAGACTCCGCTGGCAGGGTTTCCCAAGGGCATCCACCTAGCCCTTCCCCAGCGGTGAAAGACATAGAATGCACTGACGCACAACCACTTATGTTTCCTGATGATGAGGACATGGGAATACCACCTCAGCATGTCTCTGATGATGACGAAACACAGGTGCCAACTGCTGCGTCTTTCTGCAGTGTGCAGACTGAACAGGAGGTCAGGGATCAAGACTGGGTGGAAGACGATGCAGGGGACGATGAGGTCCTAGACCCCACATGGAATGAAGGTCGTGCCACTGACTTTCACAGTTCGGAGGAAGAGGCAGTGGTGAGACCGAGCCAACAGCGTAGCAAAAGAGGGAGCAGTGGGCAAAAGCAGAACACCCGCCGCCAAGAGACTCCGCCTGCTACTGACCGCCGCCATCTGGGACCGAGCACCCCAAAGGCAGCTTCAAGGAGTTCCCTGGCATGGCACTTCTTCAAACAATGTGCTGACGACAAGACCCGAGTGGTTTGCACGCTGTGCCATCAGAGCCTGAAGCGAGGCATTAACGTTCTGAACCTGAGCACAACCTGCATGACCAGGCACCTGCATGCAAAGCATGAACTGCAGTGGAGTAAACACCTTAAAACCAAGGAAGTCACTCAGGCTCCCCCTGCTACCTCTTCTGCTGCTGCCGCCTCGGCCTATTCTGCTGCTGCCGCCTCGGCCTCTTCCTCCGCCTCTGGAGGAACGTTGGCACCTGCCGCCCAGCAAACAGGGGATGTACCACCAACACCACCACCACCACCTCCGTCACCAAGCGTCTCAACCATGTCACACGCCAGCGTTCAGCTCTCCATCTCACAAACATTTGATAGAAAGCGTAAATTCCCACCTAGCCACCCTCGATCCCTGGCCCTGAATGCCAGCATTTCTAAACTACTGGCCTATGAAATGCTGTCATTTAGGCTGGTGGACACAGACAGCTTCAAACAGCTCATGTCGCTTGCTGTCCCACAGTATGTTGTTCCCAGCCGGCACTACTTCTCCAAGAGAGCCGTGCCTTCCCTGCACAACCAAGTATCCGATAAAATCAAGTGTGCACTGCGCAACGCCATCTGTAGCAAGGTCCACCTAACCACAGATACGTGGACCAGTAAGCACGGCCAGGGACGCTATATCTCCCTAACTGCACACTGGGTAAATGTAGTGGCAGCTGGGCCCCAGGCGGAGAGCTGTTTGGCGCACGTCCTGCCGCCGCCAAGGATCGCAGGGCAACATTCTTTGCCTCCTGTTGCCACCTCCTCCTTCTCGGCTTCCTCCTCCTCTTCTTCCACCTGCTCATCCAGTCAGCCACACACCTTCACCACCAACTTCAGCACAGCCCGGGGTAAACGTCAGCAGGCCATTCTGAAACTCATATGTTTGGGGGACAGGCCCCACACCGCACAGGAGTTGTGGCGGGGTATTGAACAACAGACCGACGAGTGGTTGCTGCCGGTGAGCCTCAAGCCCGGCCTGGTGGTGTGTGATAATGGGCGAAATCTCGTTGCAGCTCTGGGACTAGCCAATTTGACGCACATCCCTTGCTTGGCGCATGTGCTGAATTTGGTGGTGCAGAAGTTCATTCACAACTACCCCGACATGTCAGAGCTGCTGCATAAAGTGCGGGCCGTCTGTTCGCGCTTCCGGCGTTCACATCCTGCCGCTGCTCGCCTGTCTGCGCTACAGCGTAACTTCGGCCTTCCCGCTCACCGCCTCATATGCGACGTGCCCACCAGGTGGAACTCCACCTTGCACATGCTGGACAGACTGTGCGAGCAGCAGCAGGCCATAGTGGAGTTTCAGCTGCAGCACGCACGGGTCAGTCGCACTACAGAACAGCACCACTTCACCACCAATGACTGGGCCTCCATGCGAGACCTGTGTGCCCTGTTGCGCTGTTTCGAGTACTCCACCAACATGGCCAGTGGCGATGACACCGTTATCAGCGTTACAATACCACTTCTATGTCTCCTTGAGAAAACACTTAGGGCGATGATGGAACAGGAGGTGGCCCAGGAGGAGGAGGAGGAGGATGAGGAAGAGGGGTCATTTTTAGCACTTTCAGGCCAGTCTCTTCGAAGTGACTCAGAGGGAGGTTTTTTGCAACAGCAGAGGCCAGGTACAAATGTGGCCAGCCAGGGCCCACTACTGGAGGACGAGGAGGACGAGGATGAGGAGGAGGTGGAGGAGGATGAGGATGAAGCATGGTCACAGCGGGGTGGCACCCAACGCAGCTCGGGTCCATCACTGGTGCGTGGCTGGGGGGAAAGGCAGGACGATGACGATACGCCTCCCACAGAGGACAGCTTGTCCTTACCCCTGGGCAGCCTGGCACACATGAGCGACTACATGCTGCAGTGCCTGCGCAACGACAGCAGAGTTGCCCACATTTTAACCTGTGCGGACTACTGGGTTGCCACCCTGCTGGATCCACGCTACAAAGACAATGTGCCCACCTTACTTCCTGCACTGGAGCGTGATAGGAAGATGCGCGAGTACAAGCGCACGTTGGTAGACGCGCTACTGAGAGCATTCCCAAATGTCACAGGGGAACAAGTGGAAGCCCAAGGCCAAGGCAGAGGAGGAGCAAGAGGTCGCCAAGGCAGCTGTGTCACGGCCAGCTCCTCTGAGGGCAGGGTTAGCATGGCAGAGATGTGGAAAACTTTTGTCAACACGCCACAGCTAACTGCACCACCACCTGATACGCAACGTGTTAGCAGGAGGCAACATTTCACTAACATGGTGGAACAGTACGTGTGCACACCCCTCCACGTACTGACTGATGGTTCGGCCCCATTCAACTTCTGGGTCTCTAAATTGTCCACGTGGCCAGAGCTAGCCTTTTATGCCTTGGAGGTGCTGGCCTGCCCGGCAGCCAGCGTTTTGTCTGAACGTGTATTCAGCACGGCAGGGGGCGTCATTACAGACAAACGCAGCCGCCTGTCTACAGCCAATGTGGACAAGCTGACGTTCATAAAAATGAACCAGGCATGGATCCCACAGGACCTGTCCGTCCCTTGTCCAGATTAGACATTAACTACCTCCCCATAACCATATATTATTGGACTCCAGGGCACTTCCTCATTCAATCCTATTTTTATTTTCATTTTACCATTATATTGCGATGCTACCCAAAGTTGAATGAACCTCTCCTCTGCCTGTGTGCTAGGCCTAAATATATGCCAATGGACTGTTGCAGTGGTGGCTGACATGAAGCCTGATTCTCTGCTATGACATGCAGACTAATTCTCTGCTGACATGAAGCCAGATTGTCTGTTACGGGACCTCTCTCCTCTGCCTGGGTGCTGGGCCTAAATTTATGACAATGGACTGTTGCAGTGGTGGCTGACGTGAAGCCTGATTCTCTGCTATGACATGCAGACTGATTCTCTGCTGACATGAAGCCAGATCCTCTGTTACGGGACCTCTCTCCTCTGCCTGGGTGCTGGGCCTAAATTTATGACAATGGACTGTTGCAGTGGTGGCTGACGTGAAGCCTGATTCTCTGCTATGACATGCAGACTGATTCTCTGCTGACATGAAGCCAGATTCTCTGTTACGGGACCTCTCTCCTCTGCCTGTGTGTGTGCTGGGCCTAAATATATGCCAATGGACTGTTGCAGTGGTGGCTGACGTGAAGCCTCATTCTCTGCTATGACATGCAGACTAATTCTCTGCTGACATGAAGACAGATTCTCTGTTACGGGACCTCTCTCCTCTGCCTGGGTGCCGGGGCCTAAATATCTGAGAATGGACTGTTCCAGTGGTGGGTGACGGGAAGCCAGATTCTCTGCTATGGAACCTCTCTCCAATTGATTTTGGTTAATTTTTATTTATTTAATTTTTATTTTAATTCATTTCCCTATCCACATTTGTTTGCAGGGGATTTACCTACATGTTGCTGCCTTTTGCAGCCCTCTAGCTCTTTCCTGGGCTGTTTTACAGCCTTTTTAGTGCCGAAAAGTTCGGGTCCCCATTGACTTCAATGGGGTTCGGGTTCGGGACGAAGTTCGGATCGGGTTCGGATCCCGAACCCGAACATTTCCGGGATGTTCGGCCGAACTTCTCGAACCCGAACATTCAGGTGTTCGCTCAACTCTAGTCACTACTTATTAGCAGTGTTCATGGTGTGGCATTACCTGGTTGGTTTGGGGGCCCACTCAGGCGATAGATGTATTTTTTGCTCCTTCTGTGCTGAATCGCTAGTTATGCCCAATCTATTTTTAAGTATTTTATTATATATATTAAAAATATTTTTTTTACATTTTGTGTTGAATTCATGACAGGGTTTTGGGAAGGCCTTTAATGTCCTTGCAATCAGAGCAGATATGATTTTTACCAGTTATGATTTTAAAAGGCAGCCTGAAGACTAACCAACACCCATGGGCAGACACACTATATATATGAACCTTGTGCAGTTGGACAAGGGCCCAGTAGGTATAGGGGCACGCTTTCAGCTTAAAGTAGCTTAGTACTTTCTTGATTGCATGTAAGGGTCTAAATAGCTGAATTTCATAGTTTACATTTACTGTTACATAGTTACATCGTTAATACAGTTGAAAAAATACATAAGTCTATCGAGTTCAACCAAGGGATAGGTGGGGACATGAATCCCAGAAGGAAGTGAGACTCAGATTTCTACAAGTTTTCATAAGCATTAATGTCATTTACTTTTAAGAATTCATCTAAACCCTTTTTAAAACTGTCCACTGTTCTGGGCATGCTCTATGACCTGTGTTGAGGTCAGAAGGGAGTAGATAAGCTATGATATCACCTATTGTGAATACGGGATCCTGTGTTATCTACAGTGGTGCTTGAAATTTTGTGAACCCTTTGGAATTTTCCATATGTCTTGGTCATTTTGAACTAAAACAACATCAGATTTTCTTTCAAGTACAAAAAGGAGATCAAAATAATAAATTTAAATAAATGAGTAGAATATATGAGACTTTCATATCATTATTTCAGAAAATTATCCAATATCACATGAATGTGATTAGCAAAACCATGTGAACCTTTGCTTTCAGTGTATGGTGTGACCCCCTTGTGCAGCAATAACTGCAACTAAACATTTTTGGTAATTGTTGTTTAGTCCTGCACATCGGCTTGGAGGAATTTTAGCCCATTCCTCCATACACAAAAGCTTCACACCTCAGTTATGTTGGTGGATTTCCTCCCATGAACTTCTGGCTATAAGTCCTTACACAACATTTCTATAGGATTAAAGTCAGGACTTTAAGATGCAGCAAAATGGGCCCAAATCATGATACTACCATCACCCCAGTGCTTCACAGATAGCAAGAGGTTTTATGCTAGAATGCAGTGTTTTCCTTTCTCTAAATATAACACTTCTCATTTAATTCAAAAAGTTTCTATTTTGGTCTCATCTGTCCATAAAACATTTTTGAAAAGTTTGATTCGGCTGATTTGCCGAATTTTACCCCAAAATTTGCTTTGTGATGAATAACTTCGTCATGAAGGGCATTTTTTTGTAAGTATCAGGTGCAATTGTACCCCTCAGATGCCGTGTTCATACATGATCGCGGCATCTAGGTGTAAAAACAAACTTACCGCCTCCATTTGCTCGTTTGAAGATCTGGAGCGAAATGCCATGCGGCGTGGTGGTGTCATACGTCACCACGCACAGGATTTCGGCAGAGATCTTTAATCAAAATGGAGGCTGGCGGCCCGTCGCGAGCAAATTGAGGAAGTAAGTGTGATTATTTTTATTTTTTTTACACTATTTCAGGTTAAATCGATTCGCTAACATGAAGCACAAGGAAATTCGGCTTCGAGGCAAATTGAATTTATCCTAAAATTCGGATCGAATTCCACTTCTAGACACTTCTCACCTCTAGACACAATCTGTCTGACTGGATTGGTGGAATCCAAGGTCTTTACAAATGTTTTTGTAACCTTTTCCTCCAGAAATCTCCTTTGCTTGCGCCATGATGCACTTCGGCAAGCGTGTTGTGAAGATCAGATTTTGATAGATCCCTGTTCTTTAAATAAAACAGCTCGCCCAGTCACCCCTGATTGTTATGCCATTGATTGAAAACACTTGACTTTAATTTCACCTTCAAATTATCTGCTAATCCTAAAGGTTGACATTCTTTTGCCAGTCACAGATATGGATCATTTTCCTCAATAGAAAAATAAGCCTAATATGTCTAAATCAAAGGCTACCATATGTTTGCCGATAGCCAAATATCTTGCTGTCCCTCTGACATTACTAATGTTGTCTTGGCGTTAAAGAGTTGAAAATAGTTTGGTTGTAGTCCTAGGAGACCTCAGAGTGTCATATACAACTTTTAGAGAAATCTAGACACTCTCGATTTGAGTTGAAATTTATTCAGACCCATATTGAATCTAAGGGTTGAATTGTGTGAATTGGACCTGAAATAAATTTCAAGAAATTCACTCATCTCTACTCATATGATATCACCCCTTTCAGTTTTGTTGCAGACCTTGGGAGTGGTTTACTATAAGAATTTGGCCTTCAGACCAGAAAGGCTTACCACTGGTCTACAGGATAGCTGATAGATGTCTTATAATTGAGGTTCTCACTGCTGGGACCCCCATGATCACTAAAAAAAGGGATCCTGAGCCCCCATTCCTCTTCAGTGCATTACTGCAGTGAGAAGGAGTTTAAATGGAGCTGGTCATTCAAATATTCAAAGTCCATGGTGCCGATGGAAACACCATGAATAATCAACACTTTTAGTATGCTAGTATACTGGTACCAATTAGTAGACTTTTGTGCTGCCACGGGTTCAGGTGTTTTTATGCATTTTTGGAAGCCAAACCCAGGAGTGGATTAAAAAACCCACAATTATTATAGTATCTATTCTTAATACTTTCTCTCCTTTTATGATTTTGGCTTCAAAAACTGCATCAAAAAGTTCTGAATGTGTGGCTGAAGCCTAATTTCCATAATAGTATGAAATATTAGAGATGAGCGAATTTCATGTTATGAAATTCGTTCACGCTTCATTTGGTGGTAAAAGCAGAATTGAATTACGGATTCCGTTACCACGGACCATAACGCAATTCTATAATGGAATGCATAACGGAATGCCTTTAGAGGCATTCCGTTTTTCATTCCGTCATAATAGAAGTCTGCATAACGGAAACGGGACGGATCCGTTTTGCAGCCTATAGACTTCTATTAGGACGGAATGAATAACTGATTGGCTCTAAAGGCATCCCGTCATAGAATTGCGTTATTGTCCTTGGTAATGGAATCCATAACGCAATTCTGCTTTTACCACAAAACTAAGCTTTAATGAATTTCAAAATATGAAATTCGCTCATCTCTAGAAATTATATGTCATTTAGAAACATATAGTGCCTGTATTTGCCTTAATAGCTAACACAGTACAGTACTTCAATACAACATAGAAACATATGGATCATTTCAGGCCTGGTAAAGAAACTCAGATGCACAGTAACAAGTCAATGTCTAAACCTCTATCCAGAAAAAAGTTGGATTCACCTCTTGTACTCACTGACAAGATCTGATTTACGGTATATGTAATAGAGCGAGCACATTTTTCTATCCTCCCTACATGCAAGTTTGTAGTCAGATAGATACCGCTATCTAGATCCCATCAAGAATAAGTGAGGGTAAAACCCAGTAGCCATTCAATCTTATCAGCAGCTAAGTGAAAACATAAGAATGTAGGGAAGCCTTCAAGAGTCCTTCATAGTGTTCCTGTAATTTCCTCTGCAGCACATTTCTCCAGAGATTTATGGCTACACTAGAAAGATCATGCTGAAGCAATAGTTGGCCTGGTGGTCTGACCAAGGTTATGGTGCGGTGGAGTTTGTCGGCATGATTGGAACGTTTGCTGTCATCATAATATGTAAAAGTTGTCGAGGTGAAAAATTTTCCATAAACATTGGGGAAGCACAAGAGAAGGTTGAGAAAGTGAGAGCTAATTTTAGCAGTGCAGCAATTATTTGATTGTAATGTATTTTATTATCTATTGAATTTGGGTGACACCATGCTTAATGGGAGGTTAAAGGGTTTGTTTGTGGAATATTATTTATATAGAGATGGAATTTTCTAAAAGGGGAATTCTGTCATATACTGTATGAAATGTCTCCTATATGACCAGGACCATATTGCTGTCAATATGTGCAGGTGTCGTGAAGTGGTGGTTAGAGATGAGCGAAGCTTTCTAAAACCCGATTCGAATGTGGAATTTTACAAAAACATTATTTTGTCATGAAGTGCATTTTCTTTGTAAATAGCAGGTGCAATGACAGGGAATGGCGATTGTGCAGCTCCCCGTCATTGAACCCCTCAAATGCTGCGTTCATTGCTGATCACGGCATCTAAGATCTATATTAAAGCATTTTAGTGTTTGCTAATAAAAAAAAATTATAAATTGTACTTACTTCATCCATTTGATCGCGAAGAGGACATTGCAGCCATCTTTCTTAAAGATCCAGAATGAAATCTTGTGTGGCGCGTGAAGACATCATATGTCACCATGTACGACATTTTGCAAGATGAGGTAAGTATGATTTTTTTAATTTTTAATTCCATTTCATGGAAAATCGTGGCTTTGTGGCCAAATAAAATTTTCCCTGAATTTCAGATCGAAGTCCACTTCATGAACTTCGATTCGCTCAACACTAGTGGTGGTAACAATTTTGATATTATTTAGTCTCACAGCAGGTGTGAAAGTGAGAGTTATAAAACTGGAAGTGTGCCCATATGACGTGTCCCTCTCGTGGCTATTGTGTGTGACAGCGTCTAATAGGCCGCTGTGGACAGTTAAATTATCCGTGCCACATCTCCTGTGTTAAGTGCGTGCATCCCTAAAATATCAGTGACATCCAGTACACTTTTTCTGTAGACGGTGTCCTCTGCGGACAGTTAAAATATCCGTGCCACATCTCCTGTTTAAAGTGTGCGCATCCCCAAAATATTAGTGACATCCAGTGTACTTTTTCCCTTAGACGGTGTCCGCTGCAGACAGTGAGATTAGCTGCGTCACGTCTCCAGTGTAAAGTGTGAGCATCTGAAAAATATCTGTGACATCCAGTGTACTTTTTCAATAGACGGTGTCCGCTGCGGACAGTGACATTACCAGTGCCACATCTCCAGTGTAAAGTGTGCGCCTAAAAACTTTATTTGTGACATAAGCCTCATTTCTCCAAAAATTTCCATCTGACGACGCAGGCGGCAGAGTCCGTAGTTCCTTGGCCAACCAAGGAGGGGAGACAACGGGAACACACAGAAGTTCCAACAGAGGCAGGGCAGCACGCTCCAAAGCCTGGGACAGTTTCATGACACCCCGCCAGCACCCTCACCCTGATGCGCAAGGAGGCAAACATTTTGGAAGATGGTGAAGGAGTACGTAGCAGACCGTGTCAGCGTACTCAATGATCCCTCTGTGCCTTACAACTACTGGGTGTCCAAGCTGGACACGTGGCACGAACTGGCGCTCCACGCCTTGGAGGTGCTGGCCTGCCCTGCTGCCAGCGTTTTGTCTGAGCGGGTATTTAGTGCTGCTGGTGGCATTATTTCAGATAAGCGTATCCACCTGTCAGCTGAAAATGCTGACAGGTTGATTCTTATAAAAATGAACAAGGCCTGGATTGACCATGACTTCTCGACTCCACAAAAGAAAAACTTTGAACATAAAGGCACTTTAAATGTGTTGTTTATAATGTACTGAATACACTGTATTCCCATGCACCCCTTCCACCACAAACAAGGGTATATGGTTGAATCTTCCTTTTCTCATTCTCCTCTTCCATCATATCAACATGCTTATTCGTCGCATATATGCCTTTCGCATATAATGTTTTACAGTGTCAGCTCACCAGCAGGCCCTCACATATGATTTTTTAGAGGGTCAGCTCACCAGCAATCTCTCACATATAATGTTTTACAGGGTCAGCTCACCAGCAGGCCCTCGCATATAATGTTTTACAGGGTCAGCTCACAAGCAGGCCCTCGCATATAATTTTTTAGAGGGTCAGCTCACCAGCAGGCCCTTGCATATAATTTTTTAGAGGGTCAGCTCACCAGCAGGCCCGCACCTAAAATCTTTTACAGGGTCAGCTCACCTGCAGGCCCGAACCTAAAATCTTTTCCAGGGTCAGCTCACCAGCAGGCCCTCGAATATAATGTTTTACAGGGTCAGCTCACCAGCAGGCCCTTGCATATACTTTTTTACAGGGTCAGCTCATCAGCAGGCGTTCGTCTGCAATCTTTTACAGGGTCTGCTCACCTGAAGGCCCTCGCATATAATTTTTTACAGGGTCAGCTTACCTGCAAGCCCTCACCTTCAGCCTTTTAGAGGGTCAGCTCACTAGCAGGCCCTCACCTACAATCTTTTACAGAGTCAGCTCACCAGCAGCCCCTCTCATATAATGTTTGACAGGGCCAGCTTACCAGCAGATCCTTGCATATCATTTTTAGAGGGTCAGCTCACCAGCAGGCCTTCACCTACAATATGTTACAGTGTCAGATCACCTGAAGGCCCTTGCATATAATGTTTTAGAGGGTCAGCTCACCTGCAGGCCCTCACCTACAACCTTTTAGAGGGTCAGCTCACCAGCAAGCCCTCACATATAATTCTTTACAGGGTCAGCTCATCTGCAGGCCTGGAAATAAAATATTTTACAGGGTCAGCTCACCTGCAGGCCCTCATCTAATTATACCTAATAGGTAATTTGCTTGCATGCTGCCTTGCTTGGATGTGGTAGCTGTAGCTGTTTCTCAGGCTCCCTCTCCGAAATAGAACAGTGATTCCCCCTTACCCGTGGTCACCATGGTTGGCACTGAAAATAACATTGAAAGTTTATAGGGCAGACATCCGAATGGATTGTCGCTGTCACGGGGACGTGCGATCGGCCCCAGGTTATCTAGAATCACCAAAGCGGCAGCAGGCCCTCGCCTCTAATGTTTTAGATGGTCAGATAAGCAGGCACTTGCTCCAAATGTTTTTGAGGGTCACCAGCAGGCCATCAATCATAATTTTTCAAGGTTGTGTATGATGCCCTCCTTTATATGTAACAAAGGGTGTATTGGAGTGCCGGTTCCTTGTAATTTTTGGCAGCCCTTTCACTTAGTGCATAGGCTTTATGAGTGTAGGAGTCCCACTACATATACAATTGTATCACAATGTGAATGAGGCCCTCCTTTATGTGATATACAGGTTGTCTCTTCCTTGTAATTTTTGGCAGCACTTATACTTTATATACAAGTAAATATGCAGGAAAGAATGCGTCCTAACAATTTTTCATCTAAAATCGATTTTATCTTTGGTTTTGTGCGTATTATTGTCAGTCTGTAAAAGTGGCGTACTACTCGGACAACATCGTTCCCAACAGCGACCTGGGAGTCCAAGATGCATCCAGACATCCTCCCCATGCTGTTCCCGAACCATTTCGGTGGTGTTTCCATCAATTTCTGACCTTTTCCTATGAACCAGACACCCTCCCCTCTTCAGAGCTGGGGGTGCCTGGTTTAAGGCTTGGGTTCTCCCATTGACTTCCATTGTGCTCGGGTGCTCTATCGAGCACTCGAGCATCCCGATGTGTTTGGCCCGAGCCCCTGAGCATTATGGTGCTCGATCAACACTAGTTGCCTGACCTGTATCTCTCTTATCTTGTTACACTGACTTCTGACTTTCTGACCACTTTTCTGTTTATCAATTATGCTACCACTCTTAAGGTCCTTTTACTTGGGCCCATGTGCAATGATGAGGAATGAACTGTTTATTCCCTATCATTGATCATTGAGCAGCATTTACCTGCAGAAATTATCCACTCTGTATGGGATGAATGACCACAAATGACCATTCGTTTCCCAACAGAATCTTTGTCTTTGGACAGCATATCCCTGTCTACTACACAGGTTGATGTGCTGCCCACAAATGATGATTTTAGGTGCTGCATGAAAGATGCACTCACACAATGAATGAATGTTTGCCTGTTCATTGGGTCATCGGTGGCACCTTTACATACAGTAGGACAATTATCAGGAGCGAGCATCTTATGAACCTTCGCTCCAACAATTGTCCCGTTCCTCAGTCTGTGTAAAAGAGCCCTTTTGAAAAACTAACTAGAAACTGTCAATAGTTGCTAATAGAGACCACTCCCTGCCACAGATCCTACCACCCCTGAGGGGCATTTCAAAATGAAGACTTTAACATCACTTAGATTTCACCTCTAACCATGACAAGCACTTTTATGTGAGTTCACCACAATCCCCACAATCCATCTTCTAAATATTGCTCAAATAGTAGCTTTATTGCTGTTTGCATTACTGAAGCCCAGTCAACTAAGGGTTGAGAACTCATCCTTGGCACTTCTACAGGGCCCTCTGAAGAATTATTATTACCCTGTATTACTGTATTTAACGTTACTGCCGCACAGGTATCTCAAAGTTGTCTTTGTGGTAGCTATAGCCATTTTATAGTATAGTATGGTCTCCAGCTATAGCCATTGTATTTCATAATGTCCAAACATTGAGAGTCAGCAGTGAAGTCTTTAAAATGAAACGTCTAAGCAGGTCATCAGCTACTTTTCACTTTAATCATATTCCAAATTATACATCTAGTTGTTGCTGTGACAGCTTTGGCCAGACGTTACTTCTTCGGTCACACCCGGGGCACTTGGCAGGCTGCCTCTCTATTGCTCCTGTACAGAGATCTTCCTGTATTTTGTCAGACAGCACATAACTGGCTGCGGGCCTGAAACAGAACAATCCAGGCATAACTTTTTACTTGTCATGATTTCATAATTTTTTTGCAATTTCACAACCTTTCCTACTCTAGATCTAAAACACATACATTTAAGTTAGGCCTTGATTTGTCGTATGGCTCACATTGAATTTCTTTCTAATCATGACATTTGTGCGTGGTATGGTTTTTTCAGAAATGGTTTTCATTTCGAAGATATCATGGGTAATAATTTTTGGAGACAGATTACAATGGCAGCCGCACATCCCTGCAGGTTTTAACTATTTGCCGTAGCTTTAAGGACAGCCTCCAGGATGCAGATAACGTGGTACGTCTGGAAGCATTTTGACTGATTGCAGCTATATAACCTTTGCTTCTCCCCAAAGTGTAATGAATATTATCAAGTACAGCACAGATATACAAGCACAGATATAAAGTTGCCACAACATTAGGTGGTGCATTCCTTTCCTGAGGCTTCAGTTACCAGGTTTGCAGAGCGCTTAAAACATTTCCATTGCATTAAATGAATCATGACACTACATGTATATATAGAATATTGACCAAAATGGTAATCAGTGCAACAACTAGCACATAATGTATCATTTAGCGACCAAGTACCACTTAGCGAGTACTTTGGGAAAACTCCAGAAGCATCCTTACGGGGGCAAGTTTGAAGACCAGATTTCCATAAAGGCTATATTACACAGCTCCATGTGGCAGACAATTGTCGGAAGGGAAGCGTTCCCTACCGGCAATCGCCTGCTTGCTAGCGGAGGAGACTGCTATTACATGCAACGATCTACTCTGCAACATGAGAAGGAGCAATCACTATGCCATCTCTCGTCCCCATGCTGTATAGTGGTTTGCCGGTGGCAAATCTTTATTAGACACTAGTGATGAGCGGCAGGGGCTATATTCGAATTCGCAATATTTCACAAACATTTTGTAAAATATTTGTCATATATTCGCAAATTAAAAAAATTTGAGATTATTTTATTGAATGCAAAAAATTGCCAATAGTAAAATCGCGTAATGCGAATTCATAACGCAAAATACTGGCGTGGGTCACTTTGGCTACATTTTTCAAGCTTCTGAAGTTTCATGAGTTTCTCCTGAGACTGGAGAAAATGGTTGGCACGGCAGAACATTACAATAGCTTTATATGCAGATAGAGTCAAGTGCTCCAATATATTCGCGATTCCAATTTTTTCGCACTACGTGCAACTTCACATTTTAGCTGGTCTGGCTACAGATTACTGATTGGTGCACTAGGTATTGTTGTGAACTTGACATTGCTTTCTTCTCATTGGCCCACAAGCAAGAAGCAGAGAGGAATCATGTGTTCAGATGGAAAAAAATGCTGAATATTTAATATAACGAATATATAGCACTGTATTCAAAATATTCACGAATTCTCGAAGTGGCAATATTCACGATAAAAATTCGCTATACGAATATTCGTGCTCAACACTATTAGACACCACGATCTTCTGCCTGCAAAAGATAATTTTGTGACATGTCAAAAGATTTCGATTGCCCGATGATCGAGTGTTTGTTCGTTCATCGGGCAGTCGGCGGTAGTATTACACTGTTAGATTATCTGCCACAAACGTGAGCAGTGTAATACAGGCTCTAGTTGCTGGTCTGCAATTTACCCTTTGTAGTGCCCTAGAGTGGGCACTACCATTCCTTCACTCTGCTACTGTCTCTAATGTCTAACCATTAATGTCATCTGTATATTGTCCTTTGTATATAGTCCTTTGATATTGTGGCTTAATAACATTGCTATGCAACCTATGTATTGCATTTCATGGCCTGTGCCTGGTTATCCAGCAGGTGGCTGTGTGTCTGGCAGAGATAATACTTTTAAATAGAATGGAACTCACTGTTCCATTTTTCTCCCTTTTGGGCAGAAGTGGGCTAGCCATGCTTCCTACCAAGGTAATGGTTGCAGGAAGCTGAGGAGTTGAGTCTTAGAGTCCAAAGGGACTAGACATGGAGCAGTGAGTCTTTCAGGAGAAGCAGCTTGCAAAGCACCCCGACTCCATGCAGTTCACGGACTGTGTATTACGAGGGGGTCAACAGCCAAAGACACCCCACTCAAAGGTACCAGAACTGTCATAAAGTCCAGTAACCAGTCTAAAGCTAGAGATTAGCACAGCATAGAAAGGCAAAGTCAAGTGTCCAAGCTGACCTGCCAGTTCACCCAAAAACCTGCTGGAGCCAGAGAAAGATCAAATATTAACTGGATGCAAGTTTGTTCAAGTAAAACTGTTGAACTTTCTAAAATCTGGCATATTCTCCACCAACTATTAACTCCCCCCTTGGTTGCTGCAGTGCCTAACCCTGGGGAGCGACTGGATCCGGGTAGGAGCACTGTGACACACAAAACTAGTAAGGCTGCATCACCACTCGGCAATTCCTAAAACCTGGAACACAATCGGCCCTGGGGGTGGCACGCTGCACCTTCACCAAGATGTCTGTGGTTCATAGTCATGTAACTACTACGCTGTCTACACCATAGCCACCAGTAAAGCAGATATCTACGTGGTTCAATAAAAAAAAAAAGGTTTTGTTACCCCAAGTACAAGTAATAGTCACAAGGTTACTTGGAGGCCTTTCCTGTTTTATTTGGCAAGGTTTAAAAACACAATGTCCCTGGAGAATATCCAGTATAGAAATAGAAGTAGTTAAGAGTCTCCTCTATATGTATCTTTATTTACGTTGTGTGATATACAGGCTGTTTTACTGCACTGGGCTGTATTTCAATGTATTATCAGTTACCGTTCCTGCAGATCCTCTTGGTATAATTCCATTAATGAAGTCATGTAATCCTATTAATACCTACACTTCCTATATTTGGATCGCAACATAAAAAGGATTTGCAGACTTGTTTTTCCCATGTGATTATCTCTTGTCTGGATAGAAAGCGAATACTCCTCAATCAGCCTTGTATCGAGAAGTGTTGCACACAGCAGTTTATCGTACTTTAGCCAGAAGTTACAATCGATGAGGAGTCTGTGGTTCAACGTAGGAGACTAAAAATATTAACTGCTTGGATTTGAAGTGTTCATCCCTTATGATAACACTCAGTGTTAACATACCTACAACCCTATGTAATACCACAGATATACATCCCAATGTTACAGGAAATTGTGCCGAATTACAATTTCTGGAAAGAATAGTAAAATAAAATTTCTAATAATTACCATTAAAACTCTTCTCCAGGGGCATACACGGATCTCATTGGGCCCCATATCAAAATGTAGTATGGGACCGCCTGTAGCACCAGTTTCACAGTATGCATGCAGCAAACATTCCCAGGTAACGTGGAACACAAACCACAACACCTAAGGTTTCAAACAAATTTATTATATTTTTATTATTAAAGGCCTTGTCCGAGATTTTTATATTTATGACCTATTCTCAGAATCAGATCAGCAAGGGTCCGATTCCTGGCATCTGATCTGCTGTTTGAAGAAGCTTTGGCACTGACCTTCTGCCTAGGACATGTTCTTTGATCATATAGCTTAGGCACAGCTCAGTCTCATTCAAGTGAACCCCATTAAAATCAATTGTGGAACTTTATAGACAAGAGTGTATCTGTCTAATAGTCATTAAAAATAGGTACTGTAGGAAGGCGCAAGGGGCCGTCATTGACGGAAGGTACGTGTCACCGAGGTTCCTGGCCTCGGTGAGATAAGAACCGGTTATTTTATGTGTCAGCCGCAGCTAGTGCTTGCTGACACTGTTGTACTTAGTATGGCTGAAAAGCCGATCAGGGCCGGTTCTTATTGGGAGCAGCCAAAGAGCAGGGTGGGTGGCTGTTCCCCACGTCCAGGCCAGGTTTTGGGCTGGGGTTTAAAAACCCAGCCAGCAGCTCAGCTGGGTGTGGTATGTTCCTCCAAGTAAAAGTGGAGCTGTGAAGGCTCTGTGTCTCTGGGAGCTGCATGAGAGCCACCAGCTGGAAGCCAGGCATCCTAAAGCCTGCTGTGGATATTCAGGTGACGTGTTTGTTTTGAGTTCTGTGGACTTTGGCCGTGTGAAATAACATGAGGAATTTCTGTGGTGTGAATTAACACCAGGACTCTGCCAAGTGTTTGTGTTATTTTTTTCCCTTCTTGTGTGAATAAACACTGACTTTTGCTTTACTACCTTGTGTTCTTGCCTCTGTACTGCGTCCGCTTACCCTGCCTACCAGAGCGAATCCCCACAATTGGTGGAGGATGCGGGCAAGCGCAGTGAGGCTGGCGTTAATGCTGAAATATTTTTTTTCTCACAGTTGTATGTCATTTATTAAACCGGCTAGATTCAAACCGGTGTCAAGAAACGAAATGGAGGCTGTTATGAAGGCCCTCGTGGAAGCTAACCTGCAGCAACGCAAGGCTAATAAGCAGCAGCAGGAGACCAACCAGTTGCTGCTACAACATGTTATGGCATTACAGTCAGCAGGACAAACCCCAAGCTTACACGATGCTCGGAAAGCAGTACGTGCAGCGATCCCTAAAATGACCCCCGCAGACGACGTCGAGACCTACTTGGCGATGTATGAAAAAGTGGCCACCAGGGAAAAGCTGCCCCAAGACCAGTGTGCTGAGATCGTCACTCTGTTTCTGACGTCCCAGCGGGTGTTTTTTGACTTGCCTGACGATCAAGCGGCCGACTACCCAAAGGTAAAGGGGGAGATTTTGGCAAGACTTGGGGTGAATGTGCTGGTCCGGGCCCAGCGGGTGCATCAGTGGGGGTTCAACCCGGCGGAGCCCGTGAGACCCCAGTATTATGACTTACTTAACCTGTTACAAAAGTGACTACAACCTGACGTGTTGAGCCCCACTGCTATGTTGCACCGGTTATTAGCAGACAGGTTCTGGATGGCTCTGCCACCTCCTCTCCAGCAATGGATTGGCCAGGTCTCCCCAGGGAATGCGCTGGAGATGGTCGACCTGGTGGAGCGCTATGAGGCTACCCGGAACTTACAGGGGGGGTACTGTTGGGAGGGGGGCAGTCAGATCCCGTAACTCTCCACACCGGACCCAACAACCGGTGCCCACCAAACCTGCCCGGGATATAACCCCTGTGGACCCCGCTCCAATAATCTGCTGGCAGTGTCGGTCATGTTCGAGCGGACTGTCCACGTCAGGGGGAACCCATGGACACGAACTGTGGCTTCCGTCAATCGTTATATGCCAGGAAACTGTGTGCAGTGGGTGCTTCGGAGTCTCTGAACCACCTGTGCCAGGTTGAGGTGGGAGACACTCCAGCGGTAAGGGCTTCCCTGGTACGCTCCGCTGAGTACAGCGGCCGTAAGGTTGGAGTCATATGTATCCATGGGGACTTAAAAGACTATCCTACTGCTATGGTGTCTCTGTCTATGGTTTCCGGCAGGTGGGTCCATGAGGTGGCTGTTGCAACCCACCTCCACTATGAACTTATAGCTAAAGAGCTAATGGAGATGTTCTCCCGAGTGGGGCTACCTAAAGAGGTCCTGACTGACCAGGGGACCCCTTTTATGTCCAAGGTCATGAGGGAACTCTGCAAGTCCGTGTACCATCCACAAACAGATGGACTAGTGGAAAGGTTTAAAAAAACTCTAAAAACCAGGTTAAAAAGGGTGGTGACCAAAGATGGAAAGGATTGGGACCTGCTTCTGCCCTATCTCATGTTCGCAGTGCGAGAGGTTCCCCAGGCCTCTACTGGGTTCTCGCCCTTCGAATTGCTATATGGCAGACATCCTCGTGGCTTGTTGGACGTAGCCAAAGAGGCATGGGAACAATAACCCACTCCGCATAAAAGCGTCCTTGAATATGTTACCAAGATGTAACAGCGGATAGAGACCGTTTTGCCTCTTGTCAGGGAACATATGGAGGCCGCTGAGCGAGCCCAGAGTCGGATCTATAATCGTCAGGCTCGGGTCCGGAACTTTAACCCGGGTGATCAGGTTTTGGTTCTGGTGCCGACAGTGGACAGTAATGTCCTAGCCGGGTGGCAGGGGCCCTACGAGGTATGTGAAAAAATAGGAGAGGTAAATTACAAAGTACACCAGCCGGGGAGGCGAAAGCCGGAGCAGGTTTACCATGTTAATTTGCTAAAACCTTGGAAGGATAGGGAAACCTGTATGGAAGACAGTCCGCGACCGGGCTTTCTTGGACAAGAGGTTCCGGCTCTGTCTGATGCAAGGGAAGCGGTTGCCACAATAAAAATTGCTGCCAGCCTCTCCTCTAAACAGGCTCAGGAAACCAGGGAGTTTGTTAGTCGGAACACGGATGTATTTTCAGACCTCCCTGGACGCACTTCCGTAATCCAACATGACATTGTCACTGAGCCTCAGGCAAAAATCCGGTTAAAAGCATACCGAGTACCCGAGGCTCGGCGAAAAGCCATCTCGGAGGAAGTGCAACTTATGTTGCGGCTGGATGTCATCGAGGAGTCTAAAAGTGAGTGGGCCAGTCCGATAGTATTAATACCCAAGCCAGATGGGACATTGAGGTTCTGTAATGACTTCCGCAAACTTAATGAGGTGTCCAAATTTGACGCGTATCCCATGCCCCGAGTGGATGAGCTTATTGAAAAGTTGGGCCAAGCCCGCTATTTTTCTTAGTTGGACCTCACCAAAGGGTACTGGCAGGTACCCTTGACAGAGGCTGCCAAAGAAAAAACGGCTTTTGTCACGCCAGAGGGGCTGTATCAGTACAAGGTATTACCCTTTGGTCTACATGGCGCTCCCGCTACGTTTCAAAGGCTAATGGATATTGTACTCCGTCCACATCGTCGATACGCTTTGGTGTACCTGGACGATATCGTTATCCATAGCACCGACTGGGAAAGTCACCTACCTAAAGTACAGGCTGTAGTGGACTCCCTTCGAAAGGCGGGACTAACAGCTAACCCAAAGAAATGTGCAATAGGGTTAGAGGAGACTAAATACCTTGGGTATGTCATTGGACATGGAGTCATTAAACCCCAAGTGAGCAAAATAGAGGCGATACGGAATTGGCCCCGACCTGCCACCTCTAGACAAGTAAGGTCATTCCTGAGAATGGTGGGCTATTACATGAGGTTCGTTCCCCATTTTGCCACTTTAGCGGCTCCGTTGACAGGGCTTTTAAAGGGACGGAAGTCCGTGATAGTCCACTGGAATGACCAGGCGGAAGAGGCTTTCTCCGCTTTGAGGTTGGCCCTGTGTGGGTCCCCGGTTTTTGTGATGCCCGACTTCAAGAGGGAATTTGTGGTCCAGACTGATGCCTCCGAAGTAGGCCTCGGTGCGGTACTGTCTCAGGAAGTCAACGGGGAGGAGCATCCCGTTGTCTTCCTCAACCGTAAGCTCACTCCAGCGGAGACCCGGTACAGTATAGTGGAGAGAGAGTACCTGGCCATCAAGTGGGCACTCGAGTCTCTCCGCTATTATCTGTTGGGGAGGAAATTCCATCTGGTGACCGATCACTCCCCTCTCAAGTGGATGAGCCAGGCCAAAGAGAGGAATGCTCGGGTCACCAGGTGGTTCTTATCGCTGCAAAACTTTAAGTTCACAGTAGAACACAGGGCAGGCCGGTTACAGGGAAACGCGGATGCCCTGTCCCGAGTACACTGTCTGGCGTGTGTTCACCCCCTCAGGGTTGCACAAAGGGGAGGTATGTAGGAAGGCGCATGTCTGTTTAGCATCCGCCTTCACTCGTTCAGGATTTTGTCAGTAATCCATCAGTATTGCTAAAGCTTATGACTTGGCTACCAAGTCATAAGTCAAAATAAGGCCAAAAGGCAAGATAGTGGCCAATCATGAAGTGGGGAGGGTGGGAACAGCTTGAGAAGTCCAATGACATAGTGGTGAGGTGGCAGCAGCATGAGAAGATCAGAGTGGTAATGTGGCAGCAGCATGAGGAGACTACAAAGTGGTAAAGTGGCAGCAGCATGAGGAGACCACAGAGTGGCTCAGAGACATAGTGTTGAGGTGGCAGTAGCATAGGTTTCTTTTCACCGCGCCAGTGACTGCTCATGCGCGACGCATGCAGATATCTGCGGCCATTTGATGAGATAACCAAACTGGTCAGTCACAGCCAGGGCACCATCAGTGACATCGTACCTTACACCTTCTTTCTGGAGCGTGCATTGCGTCGTGTCATTGATCAAGCCATCGAGGAGCAGGAGCAGGAAGATGAGGAAGTCACAATGCTGAATGAATTCCCAGGAGGGGCTACTCCATCTGAGACAAGTCAGAAGGAGTCTAAAGAGGAGTCAGAGGAGGATGGTGGCTGGGGGGAGGAGGAGGAGCAAGAAGAGCAGGCTTTAAACTTTTCAGGGATCCCTGGTGTTGTCCATGGCTGGGGGGAGGAGACATTCTCCTGGGCGATGAGCAGGAGCCAGGCTGCTCCACCGCTTCCAGTTTGTAGAGGCACCCTCATATTAAAAGCATAATGGTCAAGGACCTGAACTAGGTGGCAATGGCGGTACAAACACAAAATGGCGGACATGTTACTAGCATCACAGAGGGCTGTCAGAATGCAGCATATCCATGCCTTGCTGCGAGAGATGCCGCATTCTGCTGTTGCGGGCACTGGCAGTGGAATTTCCACCCACAGCGAAACAGTTGCGGGTAATAATCCTACCGCGCTTGCAAGAAGATGGCGGTTTGAAGATGTGTTTGTCACTTCTGATATGAGAAGATTCTTTCAGCCGATCCATCGAAAGCTGTCCTCCAGATCCAGCCTCAGGGAACGCCTAGACCGACAGGTTCCGACTACATCGGGTTAACGGCCGATGTGGATGCTCTGAGAAGCAAGGAACCCCTTGACTACTGGGTGTGCAGGCTTGACCTGTGGCCAGAGCTGGCACAATTTGCCATGGAACTCTTGTCTTGCCCCTCTTCGAGTGTCAGGGCCGAAAGGACGTTCAGCCCAGCAGGGGGGATTGTGACCGATAAGCGCACTCGCCTAGCTTACGACAGTGTGGACTACCTCATCAGGCATGGATCTCGGAGGAATTCAACACCTGTGATGACCACATGTAATTGACGTTCATCATGCCAGCCCACACATCCGCCACCATTAAGAACAAAGAATGGTCCTTGCTTTATGAATATACAGCGGCAGAAAAAGCCTTTTATGCCAGGTGAATGCCTTATTTTGGGGCCTGTACTGGCCGACAGTTACATATTTATCCTGTGACCACCTAATGTACCTCCAGCCACAGAATCCAAAGTTCTTTGCTGTCAGGTGAATGCCTATTGCCTAATTTTGGGGCCTATACTGGCCGACAGTTATATATTTATCCTGTGCCCCCCTAATGTACCTCCAGCTACAGAATCCAAAGTTCTGTGCTGTCAGGTGAAAGCCTGTTGGCTAATTTTTGGGGGCTGTACTATCCGACAGTTACATATTTATCCTGTGACCGCCTAATGTACCTCCAGCCACAGAATCCAAAGTTCTTTGCTGTAAGGTGAAAGCTGTTGGCTAATTTTTGGGGGCTGTACTATCCGACAGTTACATATTTATCCTGTGACCGCCTAATGTACCTCCAGCCACAGAATCCAAAGTTCTTTGCTGTCAGGTGAACGCCTGTTGGGTAATTTTTGGGGCCTGTTCTGGCCGACAGTTACATTTTTTATCTCTAGCCACACTCTTGTCTCACTCCTCTGCTTCTCATTATGGTGGCCATAAGGACCTTCTAATGTCACAGGGTCATGTGACTGTGCCCCCCACCCCGTACTGTGCCCCTTTATACCCTGCATTGTGCCCTCTTACCACACCCTGTGCAGTGCCCCTAGTCATTTCCTGTACTGTGCCCTCTTATACCCTTTTATCTGGTGACGGTATGGCGGTGGTATCTAATAAGTGCATGGCCATAACTGTATTCCTTTCCCTGCCCATGCCATCCTTTTTTAGACCTGGCATGAGCTGGAAAATTATGCAGATTGCGGTGCTAAGGACCTTTGCGCCTCAATTTGTGTCAGAAATACGCCTAACATAGACGTATTTCTATATAATAAATGACCGCCTATTAGTATTATTATTCGGGGGTAGGGCTAATATCTTTATATTATATAGATTCTAGTGTATTATACTGTGCCCTGTATTTCCCAGTAGAAAATGGTTCTTGGGAAACACAATCCTCATCCCTGACCACCAGGACCAGGTAGCGCTCTGTCAGTACATGGCGGCCTCCCCTCTCCGCCACGCTGCTCCGCTGTGTACTGGGGCTTATTCTGACACTAGGGCTGGGTTCACATCCTATTTTTGCCATCCATTTAATGCATACCAAAAATGTGTGCGTTAACAGGTGCCTCAGACTGATGGTGTCCGTTCACCATATAGTTCCAGGGTAGAAAAAATGTTTACGTTAATGTATGCATTTTTTTTATGGACTCTGCAGGATACAAAAACGTGGAGTTCTGCACATTTGTATACATCAGACCAATAGGAAATACTATTTTTCTAGGCTCCAGCAGGGCACATTTTTGAGAGTTTCCCTTTAAGACGCATAAAAATGGCCCCTAATTAAAATACATATTTTTTGTGGGAATGTTTGCCAATTATCCCCCTCTGGTATATCACTGTCCATGTTGTGGGACTATTTGTGTACTTCTAGTAAGTGTTTGCTGGCTGCAAATATGACCTGAAGGTTTTTCAGGTTTGCCTGCCATTAAAGTAAATGGGGCCCGCCGCGAACGCGCGTTCGCGAATCGTCCCGGACGATGTTCGTTCATCACTAAACTTCGCAGCTGAACGGCAATTATGACATATTTTTACCTTTTTTTTCTATTTACGCACCCCCAAAAAAAATTAAATTAAATTAAAGAATGTCAAAACAACAGGACGTAAGTACCTTCCCTTTTAATACATCCCGTAAATGGCTGTAGTAAATGTAACTTCAACGCTATGACATATATTTTTTTCGTTTTTTTTTCTATTAATACACCCCCCAAAAAAAAGTTAATGTAAAATCAACGCAGGACGGCTGATAGGACGTAAGTATCTATCCTATTAATACACCACGTAAATGGCTGTAGTACAGTGTAACTTCACCGCTGAACAGCAATTATGTTATATATTTTTCCCTTTTTTTCCCCAATAATAACCCCCCGTAAAAAAAAAGGAAAACACTGTAAAATCAACACCGAAAGGCTAATAGGACGTACCTATCTTTCCTATTAATACACTCCGTAAAGGACTGTATCACAGAACTTGCACCCCAATCACAAGCAAGGTTTGCTGGAATTAGTAATCATATAATGCAAACAACCTAAAAGCAAATGGAATACCCAATAAGTACAGCAAGGTGTAATGGAATCGCTCCTATTGCACCTTGTTCTTCTTTTATAGCGTAGATAATGCCTCCCTATCCTTTCCCTACACCTTGACTAATCTTTCCCTGAACTTGTAAATCATTTTTTCAGCACAATGAAGTCTTTCCTAGCACTTTCCCTAGCGCCTGCTGACGTCTCTCCCTGCACTAAGCACACTGCAAAATGACTGAATCCAAGATGGCTGAGTGTATTTATAGGGCTGTGAATAGAGATGAGCGAATTTCCGCTTATGAAATTTGTTTGCGATTCGTTTACTGGTAAAAGTAGAATTGCATTATGGATTCCGTCACCACGGACCATAAAGCAATTCTATGACGGAAAGCATAGCGGAATGCCTTTAGAGGCATTCCATTATTCATTCCGTTATAATAGAAGTCTATGGGCTGCATAACAGATCCGTCCCGTTTCCGTCATGCAGGAGAGGACTCCCCTGCATAACGGAAACGGGACGGATCATTTCTTGCAGCCAATAGACTTCTATTATGACGGAATGAATAACGGAATGCTTCTAAACGCAATCCGTTATGCACACTGTCATAGAATTGCGTTATGGTCCGTGGTAACGGAATCCATAACGCAATTCTGCTTTTACCAGTAAACGAATTGCAAACAAATTTCATAAGCGGAAATTCGCTCATCTCTAGCTGTGACATCACAGGGCTGGCTGGCTGCTGATTGGCTGCATGCATGGCATTGTGGGTGATCCCTCGTTCCCAGAGTTCCTTGCTCCATGTCCTAACATGTGCAGCAGCCACTTTAGGAAAAATTTTGATTTGTTACCACGAAGCGTGGGGAAATTCGGATTTGGTGTGAATTGAATTTTTCCTGAAATTCGGATCGAATTCCAGTTTGATTCGCCATTCTCTAATTGTATCCCTTCAGATGCCGCATTCATAGCTGATCGCGGCATCTGACAGTAATAACACAGTGTAAAAAAATATATAATTTAATCATACTATCCTTATCCATTTGCTCGCTACGGGCTGGCCGCTGCCATCTTGATCTTGATGACGCCGCCATCTTGAATTGGAACCGAGTAGGGGGAGCAGGTAAATATGCTTCCTTTCACAGGTCCGGCAGGGGGAGGGGGAGTGAAAATTTGTTAAAAAGCAGGAGAACCTCTTTAAAGGGAACCTGTCACCTGGATTTTGTGTATAGAGCTGAGGACATGGGTTGTAGATGGCCGCTAGCACATCCGCAATACCCAGTCCCCATAGCTCTGTGTGCTTTTATTGTGTAAAAAAAACGATTTGATACATATGCAAATTAACCTGAGATGAGTCCTGTCCCTGACTTATCTCAGGGACAGGACTCATCTCAGGGACAGGACTCATCTCAGGGACAGGACTCATCTCAGGGACAGGACTCATCTCAGGGACAGGACTCATCTCAGGGACAGGACTCATCTCAGGGACAGGACTCATCTTTTTTTACACAATAAAAGCACACAGAGCTATGGGGACTGGATATTGCAGATGTGCTAGCAGCCATCTAGCAACCCATGTCCTCAGCTCTATACACAAAATCCCGGTGACAGGTTCCCTTTAAGCTTGTGAGAAGGGAGAATGACAGCAGGGTGAGACTACACAGGGTATGTTTGTAGTCTGTAACCATGGAGATATATAAGTCTACATATGGACTGTATGCCAAAAATAACAGGAGGTTTTAATGAAAACTATACAACTATTTTTAAAGTTGCTTGCATTTTCTATTTTAGATGCACTGGAGCAATACAAAAGCTGATTACAAAGGAGGACATACTTTTCAATCATACAATAAATTTGTTGAATTCTTACATATATTCAGATATATCCTGAGATAATGATTCTATAATGGTCTACACTTGACTGTTCATTCAACGTTTAGAACATGCCGTCATTTTTTAAAATGTCAATTATTTTCTGAATTATTGCTTTTTAAATACACAGATCCTTGTGAATGATTACTTCCAAATGCAAAACTGGGGTTAGTCCTGGTTCACGGTGAGTTCAGCTCCTCCAGCGTTGGATCACCTATAGCACAGCAAAGAGTATTCATCCAAATTAATTTTCATTTAAAAGACCGAAGAGCCAATTTTATTCAAATTCTGCCTATTCAGAGGTCTGGATGTAATAATGCATTTATTTTCCTCTCTTGTTGGGTTGTTCTCGATGAAGGTTTCTAATTTTATTTCTAACACTGGGAATATGGATAACTTCTGCAGATTTAATCACACAGCACAGTATCATGTTAATCCATAAAACTGAGAGGGCTAAGCGATCCCCGGCTTACATACGAAATGGTGTTGTGCTTTATATCTGGAGGATTGTTACTATTTGATGAACTAGATATATGAGTCCCATTATTTAGTTATGTTGCTTATGTTGCAGTAGCCTTTTCCACAGTGCTGTTCAGAGATGGTCATGTATCATACACTCACTGTCCCCAACGGGGCATACAATCTAATTTCCTTATCTCACATATACACACTTGCAAATTTCACCATAAGCCAATAAACCTACCAATACTGTATGTTTTTGCAGTGTGGGAGGAAATCCGTGCAAACATGGGTAGACTGTACAAACTCCATGCAGATGCTGCCTTTGGTCAGATTCAGACCCAGGACAATGCAAGGCAACACAATGAGATTTATATGGCAGTGGGTGTGGAACCACTGTGTCAACCAACAGATTTGACAAGGACATTTCCTTGTCAGTCCCTTGGTATTCACCCGTATACCCTTCTGAAGTAATCTCTGTGTGATATACAATTGATCCATGGGGGTCAAAGACACAGCTGCAGAGCATGATGTGCATAGGTCAGGGCTGGTGCAGAATGTGCAATATGGGAACCTGTCCAAGGTCAGGGTGGGGCAGAAAAGGGTCAATATGTAGGTCAGGCACAGGTCAGTTCGGGCAGGGGATGGTCAGAATCCAGTAAATGGGTTAGTTAGGACACAGGCAGACAACAAAATACAGCATACTTTTGCAGGAATCTAGCAAGTTATGGAATCTATTGCTCAGGCATCTTCCAACAAAAATGGTACTAGGTGTTTTAGGGTAATGTAATGGACAAGGGTCGTTCATTGATGAATTCTGGCCTAATTTCCAAGGTGCTCTGCACATTATCAGTCTTAAAAATGTAGTAAATAACAAAATGTCTAAATATTACTAGGCTGTTTCAGTTTCTGAAAGGATTCCCTAACTATTACATCACTTTCTGCTAGAGATAAGCACAGTGATTCCAAACAAATCGGATTTGACTTAAATGTATCCGAATCTGAGGAGAGACAAAAAAAAAAAAAGAAAGAAAAAAGTTAGATATGAGTCGAAGGAGACCTCAGAGTGAATTCAGATAGAATTGATTCAGACCAGCATCAAATCAGTTGACTAACCCTAACCCTAATTTAACCTAAATTGAATTTTGAGAGATTCGCTCATCTCTACTTCCTGCTCTTCATCTATTGGCTGAAACTTCACCAAACCAACTACTTGCTCTGCTGGCCCCCTGCATGAACTCTGTTACTAAATACTGTTATCATATTTTTCACCCTATAAGATGCACCTGACCATAAGACGCATCTAGGTTTTAGAGGAGGAGAATAAGAAAAAAATGTTTTTCATTAGACCTCAGATCAAATCTCTGACCCCAATGTTAATCAGACCTCAGCTCAGAGCCCCAATCAGACCCACAATGTTAAAAAGACCCTCAATCAGACCTCAGCTCAGACCTCAATGTTAATAAGTACCTCAATCAGACCTCAGCTCAGACCTCAATGTTAATAAGTACCTCAATCAGACCTCAGCTCAGACCCCAAAGTTAATAAGACCAAAATAACGCCTCAATTTAGACCTCCAATCAGATCTCAGCTCATAGCCCAATGTGAATGACCCCCCAGACCTCAGATAAGAGCCCCAATATTAATAAGAACCATCTATTCAGACCTCAAATCAGACCCCCAATGTGATGACCCCAGACCTCAGATAACAGCCCCATTATGAATAACCCCCCCCATTCAGACCTCAGATAAGACCCCGAATGTGAATGACCCCCAGACCTCAGTACAGACCTCCTTGCTCTGAGCAAATAAAAAAAAATAAATCCACTTACCTCTCCTGCTCTGGACACCGCCATCTTCGCTCCCAGCTCCATCTCTTTCTGCCACAGACGCACAATGTGAGGTCACAGAGCACTGCTGTCCTCATGCTGTGCACAGTCACATCACAGCTGACGGCAGAGGATCAGGAAGCGGTGAGTACAGAGCCTGCACAAGGAGCGCTGCATTCACCGCTCCCTGGTCCTCCGGTACTAATGAGCGCTTACATAATGGAAGCACTCATTAGTATTCACCCCATAAGATGCACTGCCATTTTCTCCACATTTTGGTAAAAAATACGGTAATCCGCAGAGATCTCTGCTGCGGAATATGGTGGCGCTATATAAATAAATAATATTTAATATTATAAATATATCAAGAAATCAGTCAGCATTCACTTTAAGTGTTTAATTCCTTTTTAAATTAGAATTGAAATGTTTTGGCTTATTAACGACTTCTGTTCTTCTTACTTCACCATGTAAAAATCCCCATGGCGTGGCTTGTGTCTGGCATCAGGTGGATGTCTCGATACCTGCATCTCTTCTTCCTCCCACTAGGTTTATGATAGATTTACAAGCTTTGGTATAAAAGTTGTGTCAAAGACAGCTGTGCGCCTTGAGAGGGGAGAGGAATTCCTCTGTGCTATATTCCATCTGCTGAGAGCTTTCTTGGCAGCAGACTCCACAGAAGAACCGTACCGGAGGAGGAGGTTTTAGAAGAAGCTGGGAAGCCACGATGAGCCTTCCCAGACGTTATATTACATGTATTAAAAAATGTTTCCTCTTTGAATTCTTGCCATTTTCAACACATTTAAAGTGAATAACCATTTATCTTTTTTTGCTAGAAAAATATTGTTAATATTTTTGAATGTTTTATCATTGAAGTGTTCACATATCCGCAGCTGTGTGTCATGGAGCTTTACAGGAGGTCACGTAACATACATATTCAAAAAGACATTAAATACATCTCCAAGCAACTATTAACTACTTGAAGATCCACCGAATATAGATGTTTCTAACATAAAGACGTATAGGTTACGAGTGCTGGATTATCAAGCATTGTGGGCTATTGGATGAATGAAACAGGCAAGATTAAGATACACTTGAGAAGAGAATATTCCGGAAATACACATATAAGGCTATAAAATATTAAGCAAAATGATCACTGGTTAAATATAAATAATAAAATAATACAATAAAAATAATAAAATATTCTGACTCTGTATTTTTAAAGGGGCTTTATGTAAAATCATTTTCATAAAACCTATTAATGAATTGTGAGTTTAAGGGGTTGTCCAAGTGTCTTATACTGATGCCGTATCCTCAGGAAAGGTCATCAGTTTCTGATCGGCGGGGGTCCGACTTCCGCCAGCCCTGCTGATCAGCCGTTTAAAGAGACTATTGCGCTCTTGTGATCGCCTCAGCCTCTTCCTAGGCCAGTGACGTCATGTTCATCACTCACAAAACCGCTTTAAAAGAGGAGGGAAGGGGGTCCTCTGGTCAGGATCCTTATCTCATGGTCAGAGTGTCATCAGGGAGTATCTCACTGGAGAACATGTCCTGTATCACATAGATAGCTTGTTTGAATGGCCATCTTTGACGAAAGGCCTAAAGAAGCAGATCTGAGGATGGTAGTGGCTTTGGCTTCAACAGTTATTCACACTGGCAATCCTCACACCGATGTTTACTAGGGCTGGGCAGTGACAAGAGAGTGCATCTTTTCAACCCTTGAGCACACCCTGACATTGGGGCTCCAGCCTGATGGAAGTGGGGATGTCCTTGGTGTTGTACAAGTACAAGGCAGGAGATGTAGGTGCTGTGGCCAGCAAACGGTGCTGGAGTCAGTAACCAGGCAGATTTTAGAAAGTAAGGAAGTCTTTCTTTAATAAAGTTCAGAATAGGAAATGTAGTACATCCAATGGCATCAAAACAATTTTTAGTGTACACCTTCCCTGGAAAAAAAAAAGAATGGATATAAGCAAGGATGGGGGTTGTAGTGCTCCTTCCCTTTATCCCTCCAAAAGTCTCCCTCCAGAATCTAAGGATGTAAATAGAGTTCTTACAAACTTGTCTGTAATTCCCAGCTGAGGAGTACAGGATTAAGATACAGTGGACCATGTCAAAATGTGGAAAGGTGTATTAGCAGTGTCCCTCTTACTGCAGTAAAGTCTTTATCAGCATTAAACAGCAAATACCTTACTGACTCCAGTGCTTGGCTATGGAGATTCTGGACCTTCCTGGTTCTTTCTTTCCTCATTGGAGTATGGAGACTGATTTCCCGATGCAAAGCTCCAAGGAGTGAGCACATGTAGCTCCTCTCACTTCCTCAGCTAACACACACTCTACACTACACTGAACAAAGAGAGGACCTAAGTTCATCACCTAGCTTCCTACAGGGGCAGAATCAGTATTGTTAATCATCGTGACTGATCAATACAGATCTATACTGGGTTATGTAATACATCAGAACATTATACAACATGAAACAACCTGCAAGTACCCTACTCTGCACTGTGCAATGCATAGAGAGGACCTGTCCCCCCTCCTGACATATCTGTTTCAGCATGTACTTGAATTCCCCATGTCCTAATTCACCTGTATCATCTATTCTCGTGACTATGTTGTGCCAATCCTTTATTATTCCTGCTAGAATTAAGAATAAAATACTAACAGTTTGCAGTGAAGGTCCAAATGGGTGTTACCAGTTGGGGGGTGTCCCTGCACAGTCTGACACTATGTAATCAGTGCTGCCAGTGTCAAACTGAGCAGGGACACCCGTCAACTGATAACACCCATCTGGAACTTCATTGCAAACTGCTAGCAATTCATTCATAACTTCTAGCAAGCATAACACTGGAATGGCTCCAGATTTATTGTTCCAGAATTATTATTATTACATGACGAATGCAAGTAGTTACTAAAACAGACATATCAGGAGAGGGGACAGGTCCTTTTTCAAAGGGCAGGGGTTTGTAGTATACAGTACAGACCAAAAGTTTGGACACACCTTCTCATTCAAAAAGTTTTCTTTATTTTCATAACTATGAAAATTGTAGATTCACACTGAAGGCATCAAAACTATGAATTAACACATGTGGAATTATATAGATAACAAAAAAGTGTGAAACAACTGAAAATATGTCATATTCTAGGTTCTTCAAAGTAGCCACCTTTTGCTTTGATTACTGCTTTGCACACTCTTGGCATTCTCTTGATGAGCTTCAAGAGGTAGTCACCTGAAATGGTCTTCCAACAGTCTTGAAGGAGTTCCCAGAGATGCTTAGCACTTGTTGGCCCTTTTGCCTTCACTCTGCGGCACAGCTCACCCCAAACCATCTTGATTGGGTTCAGGTCCGGTGACTGTGGAGGCCAGGTCATCTGGCGCAGCACCCAATCACTCTCCTTCATGGTCAAATAGCCCTTAAACAGCCTGGAGGTGTGTTTGGGGTCATTGTCCTGTTGAAAAATAAATTATGGTCCAACTAAACGCAAACCGGATGGAATAGCATGCGGCTGCAAGATGCTGTGGTAGCCATGCTGGTTCAGTATGCCTTCAATTTTGAATAAATCCCCAACAGTGTCACCAGCAAAGCACCCCCACACCATCACACCTCCTCCTTCATGCTTCACGGTGGGAACCAGGCATGTAGAGTCCATCCGTTCACCTTTTCTGCATCGCACAAATTTGGACTCATCAGACCAAAGCACAGATTTCCACTGGTCTAATGTCCATTCCTTGTGCTCTTTAGCCCAAACAAGTCTCTTCTGCTTGTTGCCTGTCCTTAGCAGTGGTTTCCTAGCAGATATTCTACCATGAAGGCCTGATTCACACAGTCTCCTCTTAGCAGTTGTTCTAGAGATGTGTCTGCTGCTAGAACTCTGTGTGGCATTGACCTGGTCTCTAATCTGAGCTGCTGTTAACCTGCGATTTCTGAGGCTGGTGACTCGGATGAACTTATCCTCCGCAGCAGAGGTGACTCTTGGTCTTCCTTTCCTGGGGCGGTCCGCAGGAGCCAGTTTCTTTGTTGCGCTTGATGGTTTTTGTGACTGCACTTGGGGACACTTTCAAAGTTTTCCCAATTTTTTCGGACTGACTGACCTTCATTTCTTAAAGTAATGATGGCCACTTGTTTTTCTTTACTTAGCTGCTTTTTTCTTGCCATAATACAAATTCTAACAGTCTATTCAGTAGGACTATCAGCTGTGTATCCACCTGACTTCTTCACAACGCAACTGATGGTCCCAACCCCATTTATAAGGCAAGAAATCCCACTTATCAAACCTGACAGGGCACACCTGTGAAGTGAAAACCATTTCAGGTGACTACCTCTTGAAGCTCATCAAGAGAATGCCAAGAGTGTGCAAAGCAGTAATCAAAGCAAAAGAACCTAGAATATGACATATTTTCAGTTGTTTCACACTTTTTTGTTATGTATATAATTCCACATGTGTTAATTCATAGTTTTGATGCCTTCAGTGTGAATCTACAATTTTCATAGTCAAATAAATAATTTGATAAAGAAAACTCTTTGAATGAGAAGGTGTGTCCAAACTTTTGGTCTGTACTGTATATTAGGTCCTGTGGGCTTAGAAGGGTGCTCATACCTTTTCTATCCCCGCTTGCAGTCCACGAGTTCTGGAGGTGGGTCCACAGCTCTGAAGTCTGCCAGCATTACACACGCTCCAGTTCCTTAGAAGGCCGACAATGTCTTACACATGATTTTGAAAGGCTGTGACTTTTTCCAAGCTGCAGAGATGCATTTGCATCTGACACATGTGAAATAACTTCAACAGTTGGTCAGATTTTGCAATTTTAAAGCCCATTTTGGTAGGGGCATACAAGCAAATTATAGGGCACCATAGAAAAACTCACAATGGGTCCCATTCTAACCTTATTACTAACTAGATGTTCATTTCATGAAGGAAATACATAGTGCTTGACAAGAGCTGAAGGTTTGTGTGTGAGAGTTCAACATGTAATGGCACAATTCAAAGTATGTAGTAATCTCTGCATAAAACTCTGGTTGGTGAGTGGTATTTCGTATAAATGAATATAATACTAGAGGTGCATTGTATGCTAACACCAAACATACCTAAATCCTAGTCTACATAATATAGAATTGTAGAGAATACTGGCACACGTGCGTTAAGTATTAATTGCTGAATTCTGCTATTCATTTCCATGTTTTTTTAATTCCTAAATGTAAATTTATTAAAAACATAAAATCCGCTAGACATCAAATGATACATAGCAGACCTCTCAGCAATGAGAGCTTTGAAACACAGTTTGATCAGAGTCTATATGTTAGGCAGTTTAGGCTGTATTATTCGCAGAATTCTGCCATTCATTTCTATGGGAATTTTTTTTAAAACTATTAATCCGATAGACTCCAAAAATACATACCTCACAGCAATGAGAGCTTCGAAACACAGTTTGAACAGAATCTGTGAATGAAGCAATTCTGTCTGAATTAATTGCGAAAAATTGAGAAGAATAAATAAATATATAAGAATATGTGGAATAACAGTATAGTGCTTTTCAAGCACTATAACAATCTCCACTATTATGTTTTTTGAGGTCTAAAATTCTGTGCTGATTCATCTCACTAGTGATGGACGAACATTTGCCGGGACGGTTTGCGAACGCGATCAAATGTTCGCAAACCGCAAGTTTGCGGCAGGTCCCATTCATTTTAATGGCAGGCGAACCTTAAAATCCTTCAGCTCATATTTGCAGCCAAGAAATAATTACTAGAAGTGCACAAATAGTCCCACAACATGGACAGTGACATACCAGATGTATTATTCGAATTTTGCGATCTCCATTAATATTTTTTTTCAATGCGAAATATCGGCAATATAATTTTTGCGTACGTGAATGCGCAAATGCACTATACAGTACCCAAATGCACTATAAAGTTAATAATACACCGGCAATGTGCATTCCGTAATTTGTGGACCGCACATCGCCGGCACTATAATAGAAAATGCCTAATCTTTTCTGCAATTGCAGACAAGAATAGGACATGTTCTATTATTTTTGCGGAAACGGAAGCACAGATGCGGAAGTGCGGATCCGCAAATGCGGATGTGGACAGCATAATCCCGGCCCATTGAAAACTAATGGGTCTGCACCTGTTCCGCAAAATTGCAGAACGGATACGGACCCATTTTGGGGACATGTGAATGGAAAAGATATCCCTCAAAATGAAAATAAATTTAATTATTAAAGTTAACCAAAAAGCATAGATGTGGTCGGCAATAACAAGTGCTTGGCGGCACCAAATCAGAAACGATATGTCCTACCACAATCCGGGGGGTTCCAGTGTACATCTATGAATCCAGCAGGGAAATCAAAAAACATCCATCCCTGGGCTAGATGATGATGTAGTATTGAAGGACAGGGTGGGCAAAGAACTGTCCCTGATATTGCCCTACAGGGGGGTGCTATTCTGGCCCTGATAGCCTAACCACAGACCACCCGCACTGATAAGAGCAACCCCGTCCGGAACCTTACCCTATATAAAAATGGCCCTAGTAAGCCCCTAGCCCCTAGGCCCCTGACTTCCAGGTTATCACTATATAGATCTATGTGTTCTTGACTCATTATAAAAGTATATTATAAGTATATCGCACCCCTCTGTGTATCACACATATCGATAGCACACCTATACCTAGTGCTTAAAATGACCTTTTGTGGCCCTATTAGCTAGCGTTTGGTGTCCCTAACAGTCTGTCCCTGCTCCACACAGCAACCTCTCCTACACTGGCAAAGCACTGAATGTAAAATGGCGGCCAGATCAGGTCTATTTATAAGGTAGGGGGTATGTCCATGTGCTGAAATGTCTCAATTCGCTGTCCTGTACCACTTGATGGATGTGTCATGGCCTCATAGGTCAAAGTTCTTCACAATGTAAAAGAATATGGCGGGCGCAAATTTCTCCATATGTTCGCATGTTCGGCGAATAGCAAACACGCAAAGTTCGCCGCAAAACGACCGCCGGGCGAACCGCAAGGCCATCTCTACATCTCACCAAACAGCAAACTGACAAATACCTGCAGCCACCACTAGGGGGAGTTTACTCCAGAATTCCATGGTTGCTGTGAGAATCACCAGTGAGTTCCCTCTAGTAATGGCTGCCGGTACTTACTGTGATCATGCCACAATAGTTCAGTGCCAGACCCACTCTGTGCCCCATAGTAGTGGTGCCCGCTACATCTTTGGCCGGTATTCCACTGTATTTCATGGTGTCTATGAATGATAAATATGAGTTTACCGTTGTGGTACGACAGAGATGTACTGGAGGATAATAGACTGAAAACTGCAAGCAACACGGACACAAAGGAAAATTCTATCTTTGCATTTCTAGCAGACAAGACATTCCTATCTGTCCTCAGGAAAATCACCGCTAAACTAGACACAATGGGGGAGATATGTCAAAACTGGTGCAAAGGAAAACTGGCTTAGTTTTCCATAGCAACCAATCAGATTCCACCTTTCATTTTCCAAAAGAGCTCTGAAAAAAGAAAGGTAGATTCTGATTGGCTGCTAGGGGCAACTGAACCAGTTTTCCTTTACACCAGTATTGATGAATCCTCCCTCCATGTCTTGTAGGACTGAATGTAATAATACATTTCACTTAATGATCTGTTAATTTAATCCATATGCAAATGAGCAGTTAAATGTGCTTAGGGCGGCCCAAGAATCTCTGGGCACCCCTGCTCCTCCCGCTAATTCTGCTAGCATCTCCTTCTCATTCCTAATTGACAGGGCCAGGAGAGATGTCTATGCAAAAACCTGGCCCTGTCAATTAAGAAGGATAGGGAAGGGGAGCTGTCAGATGAAGCAGGTGGAGCAAGGGTGCACAGAGTGTCTTGGGCCCGCCCTCAGGGCACTTTACTGCTCATTTGCATACAGATTAAAAGTCTTCTTTCTCCAGAATCAGAATGGATCACTAGATGAAAGGTATCATTACAGTTAGCCGAGCTAGACCTTCAGGGCATTGTGCCAGGTTTTTCAGTGAGTCTCTTGGAGACAGACTCCCTTTAGATATTTTGAAGCCATATCTGAAAAAGAATCTTACCGCACCAGGACAGTACTTTATACCACCCATCATCTATTTCTGATCAAGAAAACATGGAGAACTTGGCGTAGATATCCAGATGGACTGGCTCCGTTACAGCCATTGAGTGAACATCGTGTTAGTCATGATGCCAAAGATAGCCTTGAAATGTGTCCGAATGACATCAGCAGTTCTGGAGAAGTTTCAAGGCTACAGTTTATAATTTACGACCAGTCTTGCTGCTAATTCGTATGATGGTAATATTTGCTTCAAGGGTTTTAGGCAGTTTAATTAACTTGTTATTAGGAGGAATAAAGCATAGGCAAGGAGATAACTCACCTAGCTTCTGCCCCACACTACAGGCTGAATCCTGGCTGCAAGGTCTCTTCCTTTCCGTTAAAGAGACTTTTCCCTGCAGCACTTCAAGGGTTAATTCCCTTTCTGGTCCTGTGCAGAGCTGTTGACTAATTAGCTAATCAACTCTCTTATACAGCTGTGCTGCTGTCCTAACGTCCTTGCCTGATCTCAATAGATCTTGCTAGGTCTCTCTAGCTTGCTATGCTCTGCTAAAGAGCTACAGTATACTCCATTTGTATTTCTGTGTACTGACTTCTACTTGATTCCTGGATCCTGACTCTCTGCCACCTGACCTAATCTGTACCTGTTCACCGTTCTGACCTGGAGCATTCCTGCCCTGACATCTGGACTGTTTCATGGTTTTGCATGTACTCTGCCCGTCCTGACTTCTGCCTGTTTCCTGACTACATATATTGCCCAATTCCATGGTGCTTTGCACTGATATCTCTGATCCCAGTGGGTCAGCAGCCAACCACACGGGACTATTCCAAGAGGTTTCGGCCTGGTGCATTCGCTGCATCAAAGGCCAGATCCCTGTATAGGGGTTAAAGGTGAAAATCAGGGGACCGTCAAACTAATTCAGCATGATAAGAGAGCTTCACTGCATTAACGTCAGAAGATGCAAAGAATGGGTTCAAAATAAATGGCATGACGGAAATAGAGTGGTAAATCAGCAACCACTGCTCACCAAGATAAACCAGGGGTGGACATGACAGCAAGAAGAGGATATGGGCAGCTGCAGCTCATCACCCCCCACATCTTTCTAGCAATTCCCTAGTAATTATGAGTCATGAAATGCATTAGCTCAATCCCTTACATACAATCTAATAGAAAGTCTTAAGCTGCTTTTTAGGTGGCAGTTCGTATTCCCTGCAGAGTATGTCTGTCCCGTCAGTGTTCTTGTATTTGCATAGCACAGGTTCCATGATGTTTGACATAAAGCAAATACAGCATTCCACAGTAACATTATACCAAGCGTGACAAATGGTGGCGGTAGTCAGATGTGTGTGCATGCTGCTCTGCCTCATAATCTGACATATGGTGGAGGTCGTGAGACATTGTGTACGTACTGTAATGTCTCCTAACCTGACAAATTGTGGAAGTAGCAAGATAGTATGTGCATGCTGCGCTGCCTCATAACCTGCTAAGTGCTGGAGGTAGTGAGATGGTATGTGCATGCTGCGCTGCCTCGTAACCTGCTAAGTGCTGGAGATAGTGAGATGGTATGTGCATGCTGCGCTGCCTCGTAACCTGCTAAGTGCTGGAGGTAGTGAGATGGTATGTGCATGCTGCGCTGCCTCGTAACCTGCTAAGTGCTGGAGATAGTGAGATGGTATGTGCATGCTGCGCTGCCTCGTAACCTGCTAAGTGCTGGAGGTAGTGAGATGGTATGTGCATGCTGCGCTGCCTCGTAACCTGCTAAGTGCTGGAGGTAGTGAGATAGTATGTGCATGCTGCGCTGCCTCATAACCTGCTAAGTGCTGGAGGTAGTGAGATGGTATGTGCATGCTGCGCTGCCTCGTAACCTGCTAAGTGCTGGAGATAGTGAGATGGTATGTGCATGCTGCGCTGCCTCGTAACCTGCTAAGTGCTGGAGGTAGTGAGATGGTATGTGCATGCTGCGCTGCCTCGTAACCTGCTAAGTGCTGGAGATAGTGAGATGGTATGTGCATGCTGCGCTGCCTCGTAACCTGCTAAGTGCTGGAGGTAGTGAGATGGTATGTGCATGCTGCGCTGCCTCGTAACCTGACATATGGTGGAGGTGGTGAGATGGTATGTGCACACTGTACTGCCTCGTAACCTGACATATGGTGGAGGTGGTGAGATGGTATGTGCACACTGTACTGCCTTGTAACCTGACATACGGTGGAGGTGGTGAGATGGTATGTGCACACTGTACTGCCTCGTAACCTGACATACGGTAAAGGTAGTGAGATGGTATGTGCACACTGTACTGCCTTATAACCTGACATATGGTGAAGGTGGTGAGATGGTATGTGCACACTGTACTGCCTCGTAACCTGACATATGGTGAAGGTGGTGAGATGGTATGTGCACACTGTACTGCCTTGTAACCTGACATATGGTGAAGGTGGTGAGATGGTATGTGCACACTGTACTGCCTTATAACCTGACATATGGTGAAGGTAGTGAGATGGTATGTGCACACTGTACTGCCTCATAACCTGACATATGGTGAAGGTAGTGAGATGGTATGTGCACACTGTACTGCCTCATAACCTGACATATGGTTAAGGTGGTGAGATGGTATGTGCATGCTGCGCAGCGCTGCCTGATAACCTGCTAAGTGCTGGAGGTAGTGAGATGGTATATGCACACTGTACTGCCTCGTAACCTGACATATGGTGAAGGTGGTGAGATGGTATGTGCATGCTGCGCTGCCTCATAACCTGCTAAGTGCTGGAGGTGGTGAGATGGTATGTGCACACTGTACTGCCTTGTAACCTGACATACGGTAAAGGTAGTGAGATGGTATGTGCACACTGCGCTGCCTCATAACCTGCTAAGTGCTGGAGGTGGTGAGATGGTATATGCACACTGTACTGCCTCGTAACCTGACATATGGTGAAGGTGGTGAGATGGTATGTGCATGCTGCGCTGCCTCATAACCTGCTAAGTGCTGGAGGTGGTGAGATGGTATGTGCACACTGTACTGCCTTGTAACCTGACATACGGTAAAGGTAGTGAGATGGTATGTGCACACTGCGCTGCCTCATAACCTGCTAAGTGGTGGAGGTAGTAAGATGGTATGTGCACACTGCGATGCCTCCTACCCTGCTAAGTGGTGGAGGTAGTAAGATAGTATCGCTGCCTCATAACCGGCAAGAAGCCATAGCTGACACAAGCCACTATGGGGGTCATTAATGACCAGATATACGCCATGGCCGTAGTTTATATCTGGCACAGATTCTGTCACATGCCAGAATCTGCGTCTTCTTCCCCGCTATTGCCAGGTCTAAAAAGTGAGTGTGGAATACGCAGGGAAAGGGACGCGCTGGGAGGCCTGTCTCATTCATCATTTCTACGCCTGGTTTAGGAGTAGAAAATGGTCTAAATGTAAGACAGCAAGGAAGCCAGCGCCTCTACATAACTTCGGTGGATCCACCGCTAGCGCAGGGGGTTAGTAAAGACGCCGTTCTTAATAAATTTACCCCTTTGTTTTTGTGTTTATATGACAATGATAAATTAGGAGCCTAGAAAAATTATATTTGGGCTCCCGAAAAACACCACATTGCTCCTCATCCTATATCACACATTTCTGCTTCCTTTGCTTTATATAAAAATATTTTATAACAAAACACTTGGTGCATTTCTGTGTATGTTCTGTTTGCGTATATTGAATGCTACCTGCGGACTCCGGATTTCTGCTCAGTAAACTCCAGACACTTAAAGTAGTTCAGGAAAAGTCAAGTCATTTATAAAAGCTGATATTTATACAAGACGTTTCCAGTCCAGGACGTTTACATGAGATTGTACAAAACTATCTTGGCAGCTTCTCAGCCACCTGTGCAGTAGAGTCATTCCGAACTCTCAAGTGTGTGAGAACAGGCCCTGTTACTGCAGCTCTAGAAAGTGTATGTACTCGCTGAATGTGCTATCGATTTCATCAGCCTGGGGTGCAAAAGGATTTCTTAGGACTCTTCATTAATTATCTATAAATCACCCAAAAAGTGACTAGAGGTAATAGTGTATCTCCTTATTGTCCTGTTATAGTATTATGATGTTTTTATTTATAAATATGTAGCAATGCAACAATAAAAAACTATACTACAGTACAACATAGCACTTCAAATAAGATACATTACACAGTAAATATAAAGCTACATAACTGATTGAAGGGGTTGTCTGTGTTACATCGGCGGCCCGTGTCCATCGCTGTGCTACTAATTCTTTCAGGAACAGTGAAGACCATTGACAAAGACTGGCGTTGATTCCCCCCTGTGCTATAGGAGGAGGCACCTAATTTATAAAGAGGTATACTCATGGTCAAAAAATTAGGCGCATCCTCTGGCAGTCCGTGCACCTGGAGTGAAAAACCACTCCATTCCCTGAGTCGAGTAGTATTTCACCAACATTTACACCTGTTCCCAGGCATAAATGTTACTGAATTTGCCAGGACTCTTATACCTGGCCCCAACACACCCCTATCAATTCCCAGTGGAGAGGATGGTGTAAAAATGCCACATACAACAAAATATTGTCACATGGGCATCGACTTGCACCTTTTATTTATTTTTTATGTCAAACTAGCATTTATAAATGACCCCCATTATTCATTAATTTTCTAATAGTACGATTTTTACCATCACCACCACTCCCTTCCTCTCCTGGCTCTGTGCAGTTGCATGGCTGTTTCTAATTGTTAATCAGATTCTGCTATAAATGTAAGGTTGCCCTCTTACTCCTTGCCTGAGATTAGATTTAGAGTTTGCCAGTGAAGGCATGATATTCTGACTGTCTGTCCATGTACTGAACTTCTGCCTGCTAACCGACTTTGATCCTCTGCTGCCTGCCCTGACCTAAGCTTGTCTACTGTATTGACCCATTGCTGCCTGCCCTGACCTACAAATTCTGCCTGCCCTGATATCTGCTTATTTAGTGACTACAAGTATTACCTTAACCCCTTTGTCTCTAACCTCCATCAGTGAGCTTCCAAATACCCTGGGACTTTTCCAAGAGGTAGCAGCCTGGTGGCTCCCCTGCAGTGAAGGCTAGATCCCTGTATAGGGGTTAAAGGGTGAAAACCAGGTGGTCACCAGGACAATGCCCTTACGACTAGTTCAAAGTCAAACCGGTTAGTTGGCACAGCAGGTCCACGCCTATTGCCTATTACAATCTCATGATCAATACTTACAACCTATCCACAGGATAGATGATGTGTCCAATCTCCACCAATAGGACCCCTAAGACCACTAGAACAAGGGTTATGTGTCTTTAAATGGAGTTGTGTTTGTCAAGTACGATGCTACTTCATTCAAAGTTTATGGGACTAACTATGATAGCACTTCTTCTTCAGTACCATAGACTTTGAATGGGGCAGCAGTATGCATATCTGAATGCTGCTTTATTCAAGTGGAGGAATTGAAAGCTCTGTTCCGGTGATCGGTGATGGTCCCAGTGGTGGGGCACAACCAGCAATCAGACAGTAGCAAAGGGAAATCTGTGGCATCAGCGGTAGAGATGAGCGAATTTTAAAAAAATTTGATTTGGCAGATTCACAGATTTTTTGAAAAAATTTGCTACGATCCAAATTTATTTTTAGCGAATTGCGTTAAAAAAACGGCTATTTCCTGGCTACAGAGAGCCTTTATAGTGGTGTAGAACACTGTGCCTTGCAGTAACACGCATAGGGAGTCTGCTGTGGTAGTGAAAAAATACTGTGAGTCAAGTCAGTATGACATGTACGGTCATGGCCAAAAGTTTTGAGAATGACACAAATATTCATTTTCACAAAGTTTGCTGCTAAACTGCTTTTAGATCTTTGTTTCAGTTGTTTCTGTGATGTAGTGAAATATAATTTCACGCATTTTATACGTTTCAAAGGCTTTTATCGACAATTACATGACATTTATGCAAAGAGTCAGTATTAGTGGGTTTTTGTTTGTCCACCTGCCTCTTGAGGATTGACCACAAGTTCTGAATGGGATTAAGATCTGGGGAGTTTCCAGGCCATGGACCCAAAATGTCAACGTTTTGGTCCCCGAGCCACTTAGTTATCACTTTTGCCTTATGGCACGGTGCTCCATCGTGCTGGAAAATGCATTGTTCTTCACCAAACTGTTGTTGGATTGTTGGAAGAAGTTGCTGTTGGAGGGTGTTTTGGTACCATTCTTTATTCATGGCTGTGTTTTTGGGCAATATTATGAGTGAGCCCACTCCCAAAAAATGTCTGTGGAGCATCTGCCTTCACTCGGTCAGCATTTGGTCAGTAAACCATCAGTATTGCTAATGCCAAAAAAAACAGGAGTGGATCCAAAACAGAGATGACATGTGAATGGAATATTTGCATGTCTTCTGTGTTGTGTACCTACTCCTGCTTCTGGCTACCAAATCACAAGCCAATTCTGATGGGACCATACAGGGCTTACAGCCGCTACACAGACAGGATCCGTTGTGCGTCTCATTTTTCCTTCCTTCTGACAGATCAGAAGAAGGGTGAAATAAATAATGATGTCAGCCAGGCCGAAAGGCAAAATAGTGGTCCAGTCATGAAGTGGGGAGGGTGGGAAGAGCATGAGAAGTCCACAGAGTGGCCCTATGACATAGTAGTGAGGTGAAAGCATCATGAGGAGACCACAGAGTGGCACAATGACAGAGTCTGGAGGTGGCGGCAGCATCAGGTGGAGGCCACAGAGTGGCACAATGACAGTGTGGGGTTGGGGGCAGCATCAGGAGGCCACAGAGCGGCACAATGACAGAGTGTGGAGGTGGCGGCAGCATCAGGAGGCCAAAGAGTGGCATAATGACAGAGTCTGGAGGTGGCGGCAGCATCAGGAGGAGGCCACAGAGTGGCACAAAGACAGTGTGGGGGTGGCGGCAGCATCAGGAGGCCACAGAGCAGCACAATGACAATGTGTGGAGGTGGCAGCAGCATCAGGAGACCCCAGAGTGGCAAGGTGACATAGTGTGGAGGTGGCAGCAGCATCAGGAGACCACAGAGTGACCCGGTGACAGAGCGGGGAGGTGGGTGGCAATATAAGTACCAGCTAAAGATGGTGGGTGAAAGAAGGAGCACTTGGCATCAGATGTGTGGCATCAGGCAGGTGGCAGCATCGGAGGTAGGTAGCCAGAAAAAGACGGTCTTGCTGTGGCACCATGGATGATCTAGTCTGATGCATCAGGCATTGGTGGGTGGAAATCCTGGCTGATCCACACCTGATTCATCTTAACAAAGGTCAGATCTCTACACATTTTGGGTGGCAAGGCGAGTTCTTCTTGCAGTAACTATGGCCCCCGCTGCACTAAACACCCGCCCTGATGCCACACTACTGGCCGGGCAGGATAGCTTTTCCAGGAAAAACTCTGCTAGTTGCGGCCACAAATCCAGTTTGACTGCCCAGTAGTCCAGTAGATCTTCAATGTGGGGTGGCAGGGTACTGTCCAAGTATGCCACCACCTGCTGGTTCAGCTCCCTCTCCAGGTCTAGCTGCTGCTGCTGGTAAGTAGTTTATTCACTAAGCGGGTGAAGAAAGCTGTTCATCAGTGACTCTAGACTCAAGTTGCTGCTGATGGAGCTGAAACTGCTCCTACCCCCCCCCCCCCCCGCCACAGCAACCATGAGAGAGGAACGTGAGCGCAGACCTGCGACATGATGAACGGTGGCGCAAAAAGGCAGCAACCAACTGACTACATAGGATGTCTCTATAGTAGTTCAGTTGGTCCTCCCTCTCAGCGGGTGTAAAAAAAGGTCCCCATTTTGGACCGGTAGCGAGGGTCTAACAAGGTGGAGAGCCAGAATTCATCCCTCTGCCGAATGGTGACAATTCGGCTGTCATTACGCAAGCAAGTGAGCATGCAGCGGGCCATTTGTGCAAGTGACTCAGAGGGACTCCCTGCCTCCATCTCCACTGCATACTGCCACAGGGTGTCTGGGTCCTCTACCCTCATCTTCCTCATTGCCCTGTTAGTCCTCTGGCTGTTCCTGCTCCTCCTCTCTTGTCACCTGTGTAGAAAAACCACCCATTTTGCTACACATTGCTTGTGCTCCAATGTTATCCTCCTCCTCCAGTTCAGCCCCTACAGGGCTCATGTGGTCGGGAGATCTAGGGGCCACGTCTCCAGTCCCCTGACCAGCCAGATTTACCAGCAGCTGTTCCCGGACAAAGCAGTGGAATGATGTTGTTCATCCCGTAATCCTGGCGACTGACAAATAACGTGGCCTCCTCAAAGGGACTGAGCAAACGGCAGGTGTCACGCATGAACTGCCACTGGCTGACATCGAAGTTACACAGAGGAGTACTCCTGTCTGCTTGGATCATCAAGAAATCGTTTATAACCTTTCTCTGCTCGTATAGTCAGTCCAACATATGGAGGGTGGAATTCCAACAGGTGGAAATGTTGCATATCAGCCTATGTTTGGAGATGCCTGTTCTGCCTCTGCAGCTCGAAGAGGGTGTGCTTTTAGGTCTACGTGTGGCTGAAGTGCATGCTAAGTTTCCTGGTCATTTTTAGGATGTCTTGCAGATGGGTGGAAGACTTCAGGAACCGCTTGATAGCCAGATTAAACACGTGTGCCATGCAGGGCGCATGGCTCAACCCTCATTGACGCAGCGCCGACACCATGTTCTTCCCGTTGTCGGTCACTATGGTTCCGATTTTGAGTTGTCACTGTGACTCAGTTCACCTAGGCAAAAGAGGTGCAGAACAGCATAACACCGCCGTGCCCTGCACATGTGGTATGCTGGAGGGGCACTGTGAATTGTCCCTGTAGTTGAGGCTGAGGACACGGTGGAGGTTTAGGAGGCAGATGTGGACATTGTCGCAGGACAATTGGCGTGACAACATGGAGGTGGAAGCGGCGTCACCTGGTCAAATTGCTGGTGTGGCTGTGCAGAAACCACATTCACCCAGTGGGCCGCAAAGGACATGTATTGTCCCTGACCGTAGATACAGCTCCACATGTCGGCACTGCTGTGCACTTTAGCAGACACCAACAGGCTCATAGACTGGCCCACCTTCTGTTCTACATGTGTGTGCAGGGCTGGTACTGCCTTTTTGGCAATGAAATGACGCTTGGGACTCTCCACCTCGTTCTCTGAAAGGTGCAAAATCCACCACTTGGATAGGGAGGGACAGAAGAACATTCAGCTTCTGCGCCGTTGGATGAGTATACGCATACTGTTTTCTCTTGGCAATCGCTTAGGTGATCAATTGCTAATGGAATGACTGACAAGGAGGAGGAGCAGGAGCATCAGGACCAGCAGATAATGGGAAGGACAGACAGCATCCTTCGGCTGAGGTGGTGGAGCCTTGACTGCATGAAACCGGGTGAGTGCCACTGGGTGATGCAGCGGTTGCTGCGGCAGGCTGGACCACCACATCGGAGCCACGGTTCTCCCAGGCTACTTTATCGTGACGCTGCATATGTTGACGCAGGGCCGTGGTGCCAACATTGGCACCCTGGCCACGCTTACCTTCTGCCCAAAGATTCTACATATGGCCATGTTCACCTCCTCCGGCAGCTTAACAAAAAACTGCCATACCGCTGAGTAGGTGATTTTACCCCCAACACTACGCACTTACTGCGAAGCGGGTGGTCTACCCCTGGTACGTTTGGCTACCGACCTCCCAATGTTGCCACCCTGCTGACTCCAGGCTACGCTAGCGACTTGCTGGCTCCAACGTTGCCTCACGGGCAAGCTGCCACCATATTTTCCTGATGATGATGAAGCCCCTAATTCACCTGGCTCCCAAGTGCGATCAGCTACATCATCATCATCGAGTATGGTCTTAACGTCACTGATGTCCTCCTCAACAGTTTCTGGGTTAGGAGCCTCACCGCTCGCAACACCAGCTCCCAAGCCACTCTCCTTATCACTACTTGCTCGCCTAGTGAAAGGATGCGGCGGATGTCTCCTCTACATCTTGGCTGGCCAGTAGCTGCTGTCTGTCCTCTAGTAGCTCATCCTCGCTGTATAGTGGGGCTGAGCCTACAGCATATTTCTCTGGCTGAGGGAACAGAAAAGGACAAGGGCAGTTTGAGGACAGTTGAGGTCACAGGGCCTGCTCCTGGGCCATGCCAACTAAGCGATGTCTGTCGAATCCACCGACTCTTGGTTGGAGGTGTCTGATGTCACTTTGGACGAAGTGGATGACCAAGTCAACCATTCAAGAACCGCTGGGTTGCTGGTCAAGACACGACCGCTAGATGACACTGAGAGCTCACGCTGCTACTCCTGCTGCCACGCCACCTTACTCTGCTGCGACCTGTGCCTGCGCCAGAAACATTTAGGCCTCTGCCATTCCCCTGTGCAGGGCCTGGCACTTCTCTGTCTGACATACTGTTAGATCTAATAAATAAAAAATAAAAAAAATAAAACACCCCAAAAAAGTCTGTAATTTTCTCACTTCGCCACACAATGCCTAATAAGCCCATTTTTTCCCCACTAATACACGCTAAAAAGGGCTGTAATTTTCTCACTTCACCACTCAACGGCAAATACTTATTTTGTGCCACTAATACATGCCAAAAGGGCTTTAGAACATATTACTGCACCGCTGAACGGCAAACAGGCCCTTATTTTTTTCCACTTATACACGCCACAAAAGGCTTTAGAACATATAACTGCATCGCTGAACGGCAAATATATTTTTCTTTTGCCACTAATACACGCCAAAAAGGGCTTTAGAACATATAACAGCACAGCTGAACGGCAAATAAGCCCTTATTTTTTTCCACTAATACACGCCACAAAAGGCTTTAGAACATATAACTGCACCTCTGAACGGCAAATATATTTTTCTTTTGCCACTAATACATGCCAAAAAAGGCTTTAGAACAAATAACTGTACTGCTCAATGGGAAACAGGCCCTTATTTTTTTTCCACTTATACACGCCACAAAAGGCTTTAGAACATATAACTGCTCCGCTGAACGGCAAATATATTTTTCTTTTGCCAGTAATACACGACAAAAAGGGCTTTAGAACATATAACTGCACCGCTGAACAGCAAATATATTTTTCTTTTGCCACTTTTACACGACAAAAAGGGCTTTAGAACATATAACTGCAGCGCTGAACGGAAAATAGGCCCTTATTTTTTTCCTCTTATACACGCCACAAAAGGTTTTAGAACATATAACTGCTCCGCTAAACGGGAAATATATTTTTCTTTTGCCACTAATACACACCACAAAAGGCTTTAGAACATATAACTGCACCGCTGAATGGCAAATATATTTTTCTTTTGCCACTAATACACGCCACAAAAGGCTTTAAAACATATAACTGCACCGCTGAACGGCAAATAATATATATTTTTTGCTACTAATACACGCCAAAAAGGGCTGTAATTTTTGTGCTTTAACACACAACAGCTAATAAGCCCTTTTACATATAACTGGGCAAATAGGACGTAGAAAGATTTCCTTGTAATAAACCCTGTTAATGGCTGTATCAAACAGCACTTGCACTCCAATAACAAGAACGGTTTGCTGTAATTACAGAGCTGTATAATGGCAATTTGGATCCACAGTCAGTGCATCAAGGTGTAATAGGATTGTTCCTATTACACGGGCTGTAAACACCCCTATCGGACCCTGTTTTGTTTTAATACTGTGTAATAATTCCTCCCTATCCTTTCCCTACACTTCTACTAATCTTTCCCTGCACTTGTAAATCGTTTTTTCAGCAGAATGAAGTCTTTCCTAGCACTGTCCCTAGCACCTGCTGACGTCTCTACCTGCACTAAGTACACAGAAAAATGGCTGAATCCAAGATGGCTGAGGCTATTTATAGGGCTGTGACATCACAGGACTGGATGGCTGCTGATTGGCTGCAGGCATGGCATTATGGGTGATCCCGCCTTCCCAGAGTTCCTTGCTCCATGTCCTCACACACGATGCAGCCATTTTAGGAAAAAATGTGATTCATTAGCTTGAAGCGTAAGGAAATTCGGATTCGGTGCGATGGTCAATTACCACTATATACAAACTTTTGTGATTAAAGCCACCTGTGCCGAATGGGAGGAGTGCTGATACCAGTAGTAGTAGTTTTATATGGCACTGAGAAGCGAGTTTAATTAGATCAAAGCATAGCATTGTGGATGTGCGATCCAATTCTGTTTTCTCACCCCGATAATTGTTATTTGAATCTTTCTTCTTTACTACTGGTATCAGCACTCCTCCCATTCGGCACAGGTGGTTTTAATCACAGAAGTCTGCATTTAGTGGTCATTGACCTGTAGCTCCTGATAGGAATGGACATGTTGTGTTAGACAACTGTTCACACGGTGCAGAACTGCGTGGTGGCCTTTGTTTTTATGGATCTGTGCTGGTAGGTTGGTGGGACCCAGGGCCATGGTTGGCATTGTCAGACAGCAGAGGTGCTGTTTGACTCCTGGGTCCCGCCGCCTACTAGGGCAGTGCCGCCTTCGTCACCGCATGGTCGCTGCGCCTCTTTGTCAGAGATAGGTCCCACTCAAAGAGGTGACCTTGGCGTGGTGAGTGGGCCTATGCCTTTTGATCAAAATGTACACTAATGCCTCTTGTACAGCATGCAGTATGGGGGGCTGTACACTTCAATATAGCGCTGAGAAGCGAGTTTAAATAGATCAAAGCATAGCATTGTGGATGTGCGATCCAGTTCTGTTTTTCTCCCCCCGATAATAGTGACAATATATATCTGGTCATCGTTTTCTTGGAGGTGTTCTTCAGTCTCTGTGTTACTATGTAGCTCTTGCATAGTGGTATGATTTGGTCACTAGATGACAACAAATTACAGGTACGCTATATGCATGTATTCATGATGAGACAAATATTTTGTGGTGAGGCTAAAGAAGATTTTTATTTTGTGCTACCTTCTGTCTCCCAGCGAAGCAACCCATTTCCTCACCAATTCCCTCATCCATTCTAAATGCTGCTGATATGTTCTTGCTTAATATCAAGAAATAAAGGATGCTCTTTATCATCCTCCTAGATTATTTTTATCTAATTTATATTTATATAAACTGTCACTTTTAGGAATTTATATTCTTCAAAATTAGAGCAAGCAAGTTGAAATCTATGCTCCTAGGACCAAGCAGGTGGTTTCGCTGTAATCAAATGCCGATTTGCTCTGTTGCACTGCAGACCCCCCATAAAGCAATTTTTCCTCATCAGTGACCAGCAAGTGGGAAACCTCAGATTTATACTGTAGCCGCTCTCATAAATTTTTTCGGATTATGCTGTCACGTTTTTCTAAATTTATTAGGGAAATTTATTTTATGAAAACTGTCTGCCATACGTTGTGTCCATGTAAAATAAAGATTTTACTTTTTTTTTTCTCACACACATAAAATAAAATGTCAACCACTAACAAGGTGATTGTGGTAGATTTATAGGTTTATATGTAGGAAAGAAGAGGCTGAATATTAGCTATTAAAAGTTCAGAAGTTACTAAGAAATATTACTACTTAAAGGAACACTGAGTTAAAGAGGACCTGTCACCACTTCTGACATGTCTGTTTTAATAGCTTCATGCATTACCTGTGGAATAACAATCATGGATCATCTATTCTTATGACTCTATTCTGTGCCATTCCTTTATTATTCCTGCTAGAAGTGAAATAATTACAGGCAATTTGCAATAAAGGTCCAGATGGGTGTTACCAATTGAGGGTGCGTTCCTGCCAGTGTCTTGCACTGGCAACGTTGATTGCATAGTGTCAGACTGTGGAAGGACATGCCCCTGACTGGTAACACTGATCTAGACCTTCATTGCAAACTGCAATTCATTTATAACTTCTAGCAGGAATAGTAAAAGAATGATACAAAATAAAGTCATAACAACAGATGCTCCAGCGCCTCTTTAAGTGCTATAGATGAAAGACACTGATGCCCCTAAGATAATACTTTCTGGTCTTCTGGCGGACTTTATTGACCATACTCATCAGCACAGTTACAGAACTTGCAGGTTACACACAATATCTCAGGCTTTACCTCATCTACAACTGCCTAAAGGTGGATTGTAGTTGTATTCATCTGACGCAAAATGCACACTATTTGATAATCTTCCACTAGGACAAATCCTTAAACTAAGAGCAACTATAATATATTAGCCAAGGACCCATAGGATCTGCCAAGAAGAATGGGACATGGACCAACAATAGGACAACCACTTCTCTACCCATTGATGATCATTTGATCGTAGTAGTTCTGGAAGCTGAAACTGTGAAGAGATGCATATTTATCCTGCAGTGGCCACTGCAGGTGAAATGTGGTATTACACTGCGCCCATTCAAATTAATAATCTCTTTGAGTCCTCCAGAAAGAAAAGTACTTTGTGCATTGGCTCCTTGTTCTGGACAATAGTGGGGTCTTCTAAGTAGGGAACTCCACTCTATGACATCTGTATGGCCTAACGGTAGGTAAAAAAAATACAAAAAAATTACATAGCAGCACTATTCCAACCCAAATTTTTATAAATAATATATACATTCCATATAAAATCTATACGCTGATGCTGTAATTGATTGAACTTCTCCTTTCAGTGCCTTGTCAGGACTGCATGTTGTGTGTCAGAAGACACTCTTGGGGTAAAATTAACAAAGAGCACTTCATGTACCTTCACAAGAGCTATATCACCGGCCAATGTGTCAAAGCTATTTTCAGATTCTCAGTTACACGCTCGCTGTATCTCAATGTGATAAGGGGGAAATGGAGGCCACTGATATATCGCACCTGTATATGGGGCAGCAATGTGTTGCAGCATGGCAGATATCAGTCACACTCACTGAGGCAGCGCCAGCAATTCTGGGAAAATCACTTACAGTTAATATCGCACTATGGCACGGTACAGTCATCTAGCACAAATGCATGTAATATTTCTGTTTATCTGGTTACTGTTTTATGGTTAGCAAAAATATACAAGTAGTCCCTCAAGATACAGTATTTTCAACTTACAATGGTCCTTACTGGGCCATCGTAAGTTGAAACTAGCCTTAGACTCCAACCAATCAACATGGCCTTTGTCTGGTAAAACACCGGCATTGGAGGTCTAGTATCTCCTCTTTACGGTACAGTGCAGTACTATGTGTAGTGTACTGCCCTCTATCTGTCCAGGGATGAGCTTCTCCTTTGGACATTAGGTGGAGACGACTCCATGTTATTTTTCTGGTAGACTGTGTGCTATACAGGACCTGAAGATGCTCCTGCCCTCCTCATAGAAAGTGGTTTACAGCTTCCAGCATCCAGTGATTTTCTTCCTCTATGGTACCCATACCTAATGCAGAACTGGATCGCACATCCTTAAGACTATGCTTTTATCTAACTGCTTCTCAGCATAATTTATCGTATACCTACCCCTATGCTGCAGGCTAGACATGAGGCATTAGTATACAATTTGATCAAAAAGCATAGGCCCACTCACCGCGACAAGGTTGCCTCTTTGAATGAGACCCTATTCTAGATTTGGCACAGCACTGCACGGCGACAGCTGACGCCGCAGCACCGCCCTAGCAGGCAGCGGGACCCAGCAGTCAAACAGCGCCCCTGCTGTATGACAAAGCCACCATGGCACTGGGCCCCACCAACCCACCAGGACGGCACCAAAGCAACAATGGCCGCCGTGCAGTACTGCACCATGTGAACAGGTGTGGAACCGACCCCATCACATACTCTCACCATGTGAACAGGTATGGAACTCACCCTATCACATACTCTTAGGAACTCCAACTGAGAGGAAGGAATATACATCCTTAGGCTACATGCACACAACCGTATGTGTTTTGCGGTCCGATGACGGAACGTATGGCATCTGTTTTTTTGGGGGGATCCGTTTTTTTTTGCTGATGCTTTTTGATCAAATTGTCTAGCATGCAGCATAGGGGTAGGTATACGATTAATTACGCCGAGAAGCAGTTAGATAAAAGCATAGTATTGAGGATGTCCGATCGAGTTCTGTTTCTTGTATTTATACATGTATCTCTAGAAGGGGGCCTTTAAGCGAAGAAGAGTGCACTGCGCATGCTTGATGTGCTGCCATTGACATCTATGGAAGTTCTGAAAAGAGCCAAGCGAGCCCATTCAGCTATTTCTGGAACACATCCATAGTAGTAGTGCTGCACCTTTCCGTTCACCTCTACAGGAGTTCCTAAAATAACTGAGTTGGTGTTTGTCTATGTTCGCCACTCCAATAAAAGTGAATGGAGGGCAGTCACGCTTGCGCAGTGCACCCTCGTTCACTTTGGCTCCCCATTCCAAAGTGGGACCAGCACCTATCTGACATTGGTTGCATATCCTAGCGACATGCCACCAATGTGTAAGATGGGCCAATCCTTTGACATTTTTATTTTCTCCAATAAAGGCATAACATTCTGGAACCAATTACTCGTTTTCCATAGAATTCTGGATTAGAGATGAGTGAATCAATTATTAACAAACTGGATTCATCATGAATTTCACAAGAATTCTTCTGAATGAATCTGAAGTTTCATTGATTGGCTTCAGAAGAAGCAGACGCCAGCCATCTGAAGGTCTTGCAGGGACAGTGTAATGATTGTAAAGAAGATACAGAGTGCATTCAGAAAGTCTTCAAACCCATTCACTTTTTTCACATTTTGACTATGGCCTGTATTTATTTTTTTTTCCAAAAAGTTAGTTACAATTTTTCAATAAGTGTATGTTACTGCGTCAATTAATACCACCATGTATCAGTACTGGGTGATTTTCCATCTTTGCACTTTTCGTTTTTTTTACTCTCTACCTTCAAAGAGTCATTATTTTTTTATTTGCTTTTTTACTGTTCCTATGAGGGCTTAATATTCTAATTAGTGTTGGGCGAGCATGCTCAGCTGAAAACTAGTTGGGCTCGAGCATCGCGATGCTAGGCACATGGCGGTGTTAGGCTGAATACCACGCGTGCTTGAGTGCGATGCTCGAGTCTCCTCCCCGCACGTTTGTTGGCTGCTACGCAGCCAATTAACGTGCAGGTAAGTACTGCCATTAACTGCAATGCCGTAGCCATGTTGGCTACTGGCATTACAGTGACTGGCTGGCCGGAACGCGTCATCGGATGCTATATAGCACCCGATGACACGTGTTTGGCTCAGTCTTACTCAGGGAGTGCTAGAGAGCAGAAGGGAGAGATAGTGTAGGTAGGTGAAATAGGAATATTTTAGTTTTTACACTTGTTATAGACCCAAAAGTCCTTTTAAGGACTATTGTGTGGCAGCAATATATATATTTTAGTGCAACCTGCACTAAATTGCTAAAACTTGTTAGGCTAGTTTCACACTAGCGGCAGGGGGGTCGGATCCGTCTGCCACTAGTTCACGTGTGCACCCGAACTGCCACTCCGTCCCCATTGACTATAATGGGGGCGGGGGTGGAGTACTTTTAGTCCGGCTGCCTCTCGCCATGTGCTACCGTCAATAGTCAATGGGGATAGAGCAGCAGTCTGTGGGCACACGTGAACTGACGGCAGGACGGATCCGACAGGTTGTTCACCCGCCGGAACAGCCTGCTGGACTCCCCTGCCACTAATGTGAAAGTACTCTTAGAAACCCAAAAGTCCTTTTAAGGACTATAGTTGTATCTGGCAGCAATATGTATTTTTAGCGCAACCTGCGCTAAATAGCTTGCAATTGTTTGGCCGCTGCAGACAGCGACATTATCTGCGCTACATCTCCTGTCTAAGGATACTTTCACACCTGCGTTCAGGTGTCCGCTCGTGAGCTCCGTTTGAAGGGGCTCACGAGCGGCCCTGAACGCAGCTGTCTGGCCCTAATGCATTCTCAGTGGAGGCGGATCCACTGAGAATGCATCCGTCTGCCAGCGCTCAGCCTCCGCTCCGCTCAGTGAGCGGACACCTGAACGCTGCAAGCAGCGTTCGGGTGTCCGCCTGGCCGTGCGGAGGCGAGCGGATCCGTTCCGACTTATAATGGAAGTCAATGGGGACGGATCCGCTTGAAGATGACACCATATGGCTCAATCTTCAAGCGGATCCGTCCCCCATTGACTTTCAATGTAAAGTCTGAACGGATCCGCTCAGGCTACTTTCACACTTAGAAATTTTTCTAAGTTATAATGCAGACGGATCCGTTCTGAACGGAGCCACCGTCTGCATTAATATGAGCGGATCCGTTCACAACGGATCTGCTCGAACGCTAGTGTGAAAAGTAGCCTAACGTGTGCGCAGCCTAAAAATATCTGTGACATCCAGTGTACTTTTTCCGTAGACGGTGTCCACTGCGGACAGTTACATTGCCTGCGCTACATCTCCTGTATAACGTTTGCGTACCCGAAATATCAGTAACATTGAGTCAAATTTTTTTGCTGCTGGTGACAGCGACATTACCTGCGCTACATCTTCTGTATAACGTTTGCCCATCCTAAATATCAGTGACATTCAGTGTAATTTTTGTATTAGTGCAGCATCCCACATATGTGTGTAAATTGGACACTTTAAACATCTGAATATATATGTGTTGTTTTGGTTTGTATGGTATTTCCTATTATCTGGCTGGCAATGTTATTACAACCATTCGCCCCTAGCTGGGGCTGGCAACACACTATATATAGCTTTGGGTGTTGCAACATGAAGAGAAGAAGCAAAGTATCTTGCGGCACTCACCGAAGTTGAAACAGTGTAAACCTTTATTCTTCCTTTGTTCAGGATACTGGTAAGCGGGGTGCAGGGGCGGACAGCTAGTTACAGATGTTCTTCTGGCCGCTGAGAACGTCATCGCGCAAACTTGCACTTTATTAGAACAACGCCCCGTAGCCGTGACTGTGAGTAACAGCTGAGCGCATAAATTAGTGACATTAAGATCACGTACATGAAAAAGGTTATTACATACAAATTAGTACCATATACCTAATTGTGCAATAGTGATTATTCTGACATGCTCATACAATGCGGTTGACTATGTGGTAATATTGCTGATTCGCAATCTCCACTGGTTATTTAATGCCAGATAGGAGCGATTACAGCACAAATAAACATAGCTATCCAGGAGGGGATCTTCCTCTAAGGCCTCATGCACACGACCGTTGTGTGCATCCGTGGCCGTTGTGCCGTTTTCCGTTTTTTTTCACGGACCCATTGACTTTCAATGGGTCTGTGGAAAAATCGGAAAATGCACCGTTTTGCAGCCGAGGCCGTGATCCGTGTATCCTGTCCGTCAAAAAAATATGACCTGTCCTATTTTTTTGACGGACAACGGTTCACGGACCCATTCAAGTCAATGGGTCCGTGAAAGAACACGGATGCACACAAGATTGGCATCCGTGTCCGTGATCCGTGGCCGTAGGTTGCTTTCATACAGACGGATCCGAAGATCCGTCTGCATAAAAGCTTTTTCTGATCTAAGTTTTCACTTCGTGAAAACTCATTTCCGACAGTATATTCTAAAACAGAAGCGTTCCCATGGTGATGGGGACGCTTCTAGTTAGAATACACTGCAAACTTTGTACAAGACTGCCCCCTGCTGCCTGGCAGCACCCGATCTCTTACAGGGGGATATGATAGCACAATTAACCCCTTCAGGTGCGGCACCTAAAGGGGTTAATTGTACTATCATATTCCCCTGTAAGAGATCAGGGCTGCCAGGCAGCAGGGGGCAGACCCCCCCCTCCCCAGTTTGAATATCGTTGGTGGCACAGTGTGCGCCCACCATCGCCCCCCCCTCCCTCCCTCTATTGTAATAAATCGTTGGTGGCACAGTGTGCGCCCACCATCGGGGCGATGGTGGGCGCACACTGTGCCACCAACGATTTATTGTAATAAATCTTTGGTGGCACAGTGTGCCCCCACCATCGCCCCCCCTCCCTCTATAGCAGTAACAACATTGGTGGCAGTGTGTGGCCTCCCATCCCCCCCCCATCATTGGTGGCAGCGGAGTTCCGATCGGAGTGTCCCAGTTTAATCGCTGGGGCTCCGATCGGTAACCATGGCAACCAGGAAGCTACTGCAGCCCTGGTTGCCATGGTTACTTAGCAAAAGTACAACAGTATAAGATTCATACTTACCTGCTTGCTGCTGCGATGTCTGTGAACGGCCGGGAGCTCCTCCTACTGGTAAGTGACAGTTCTTTAGCAATGCGCCGCACAGACCTTTCACTTACCAGTAGGAGGAGCTCCCGGACGTTCACAGACATCGCAGCAGCAAGCAGGTAAGTATGAATCTTCTACTGTTGTACTATTGCTAAGTAACCATGGCAACCAGGACTGCAGTAGCGTCCTGGTTGCCATGGTTACCGATCGGAGCCCCAGCGATTAAACTGGGACTCCGATCGGAACTCCGCTGCCACCAATGATGGGGGGGGGGGGAATGGGAGACCGCACACTGCCACCAATGTTGTTACTGCTATAGAGGGGGGGGGGCGATGGTGGTTGGCACACTGTGCCACCAACGATTTAATACAATAGAGGGAGGCAGGGGGGGGGCGATGGTGGGCGCACACTGTGCCACCAACGATTTCTAACATTAGAGGGAGGAAGGGGGGGCCCGATGGGGGGTGCACACTGTGCCACCAACGATATTCAAACTGGGGAGGGGGGGGGTCTGCCCCCTGCTGCCTGGCAGCCCTGATCTCTTACAGGGGATTATGATAGTACAATTAACCCCTTTAGGTGCCGCACCTGAAGGGGTTAATTGTGCTATCATATACCCCTGTAAGAGATTGGGTGCTGCCAGGCAGCAGGGGGCAGTCTTGTACAAAGTTTGTAGTGTATTCTAACCTGAAGCGTCCCCATCACCATGGGAACGCCTCTGTGTTAGAATATACTGTCGGATCTGAGGTTCACGAAGTAGCTCATATCCGACAGTATATTCTAACATAGAGGCGTTCCCATGGTGATGGGGACGCTTCAAGTTAAAATATACCATCGGATTGGAGAAAACTCCAATCCGATGGTATAAAAGAACTCCAGACTTTACATTGAAAGTCAATGGGGACGGATCCGTTTGAAATGGCACCATATTGTGTCAACTTAAAACGGATCCGTCCCCATTGACTTGCATTGTAATTCAGGACGGATCCGTTTGGCTCCGCACGGCCAGGCGGACACCAAAACGACTTTTTTTTCATGTTCGTGGATCCTCCAAAAATCAAGGAAGACCCACGGACGAAAAAACGGTCACGGATCACGGACCCACGGACCCCGTTTTTGCGGACCGTGAAAAAAAACTGTCGTGTGCATGAGGCCTTAAAGAGTCAACTATTTCACCATAACCGAACTCAACACAAATCGGTTCCATCATTTCATAATTTACATGTTAGAGGAACACGGACATGTCATTCCTATCGTTCAACCCCGCTGCTCCGGTAGCTCCGGTGCGTATAATCCACCTTGCATAAATATATTAGCAAAACAATCCGCCCACTTTTTGAGAGAATACGGGAACATGTCAATTCCATTCGATTGGGTAAGGGGATGCCCCCTCTTGATTGAACATATCAGAGCCGCGCATGGCGTCCATCCGCGTTGCCTTTCCTTTGCAGGAGTGGAACAGGTTCGACCCATCCCTAGTGGAGGGGATTGACACCGGCTACTACTGCAGAGGGAGGCAAGGTGGATTATATGCACCGGAGCAGCGGGGTTGAACGATAGGAATGACATGTCCGTGTTCCTCTAACATGTAAATTATGAAATCCCGCGTTACTCTGTCCCCAGCCGCCACTATTTTTCACGGTGTACAGTCCCAGTCTTACACCAGCATGTGTCCCGTAACATCACCCGTGCCCTGACCAACGCAGTTATTGGGAGGGTCCACTTAACGACTGACACATGGACAAGTGCTTTTGGCCAGGGACGCTACATTTCCCTGACGGCACACTGGGTGAGCGTTGTGGAGGCCGGGAGCGAGTCGTACCCTGGGATGGCACAGGTGCTACCGACGCCAAGGATTGCGGGCCCTACTTCCATCAGGGTTTTCGCCGCCACCTACGTTAGTGGCTGCAACCCCACCTTCTCCTCCTCCGCCTTCTCCTCCACTTCCACCTCTGAATTATCATCTTGCAGCACCAGTCAGCCATCAGTCAGTAGCTGGAAGCAGTGTAGCACTGCAGTGGGGAAGCGTCAACAGGCCGTGCCTAAACTGATCTGCTTAGGTGACAAACAGCACACCGCCGCAGAGCTGTGGCAGGGTATAAGGGACCAGACTGAGCTGTGGCTCTTGCCACTCAAACTACAACCAGGCATGGTTGTGTCTGATAATGGCAGTAACCTGGTGGCAGCTTTGGAGCTCGGCAAGCTCACACACATACCATGCCTAGCCCACGTGTTCAACTTAGTGGTTCAGCGGTTTCTCAAAACCTACCCCAATTTGCCTGAGCTACTGGTGAAAAGTGTTGATCACGAATATTCGAATTGCAAATTTTTATCTCGAAGAACGGAACTTCGAGAATTCGCGAATATTTAGAATATAGTGATATATATTCGTAATTTCAAATATTCAAGATTTTTTTTAAAATCAGTACACCTGATCCCTCCCTGCCTCTAGCTTGTGGGACAATGAGAAGGCTGCAATATCATTGACTTTAGGAGTAGTGTTCATTTCCGGAATCAAGAAAATAATGACGAGTTAACGAATTCTCAAATTCGCGATTATATGGCGAATATTCACCCAAATATTTGCAAAATATCACAAATTCGAATATTGCCCCTGCCTCTCATCACTACTGGTGAAGGTGCGCCACGTATGTGCCCATTTACACAAGTCATCGACAGCTTCCGCCGATCTGGCAACGCTGCATCAGCGCTTGCAATTGCCAGATCACTGACTGTTGTGCGACGTGAGCACGCGCTGGAACTCGACGTTCCACATGTTGGCCAGGATTTTTGAGCAGCAGAGGGCAGTAGTGGAATACCAGCTGCAACATGGTCATCGCCTTTCCAGTCAGCTTCCGCTCTTCACAAGCGACGAGTGGGCATTGATGTCTGACCTCTGTGAGGTTTTAAGCAACTTTGAGGAATCAACACAGATGCTGAGCGGCGATAACGCTATTATCAGCGTAACCATCCCACTTCTGTGTCTACTTAAACGCTCGCTGATCACAATTAAGGCGGACGCTTTGCATGTTAAAGAGGTAGAATGGGGGAAGACAGTACACAGGGTGATAGCCAGACCACCCTCCGTTCATCTTCTCAACGCGAATTGGTTGATGAGGAGGAGGAGGAGCAGGAGATGGTTGCCTCCGCTACAGAGGGTAGTACCCATGGAAGTTTTATTCCATCTGTTCAGCGTGGATGGGTAGAAGGGGAGGAAGAGGATGAAGAGATTGAGAGTCATCCTCCTGATTAGGACAGCAAAGTCTTATCTGTTGGGACTCTGGCACACATGGCTGACTTTATGTTAAGCTGCCTTTCCCATGACCCTTGCGTTGTACACATTTTGGCCAACACCGATTACTGGTTGTTCACCCTTCTCGACCCCCGCTACAAAGATAATTTCTCATCTCTCATTCCTGTGGTGGAGAGGACGAGCAAAATGGTGCAATACCAGAAGGTCCTTTTTGAAAAACGGTTCCAAAAATTTCCAGCTGACAACTCTGGCTGCAGAGTTGGTAGTTCATTGGCCAACCAAGGAGGGGAGACGAGGGGAACACACAGCAGTTCCAACAGAGGCAGGGCAACACTGTCCAAGGCCTGGGACAGTTTTATGACACCCTGCCAGCACCCTCAACCCGATGCGCGGCCTAGTGTCACAAGGAGGGAAAAATTTTGGAAGATGGTGAGTACGTTGCAGACCGTGTCAGCGTCCTCAGTGATCCCTCTGTGCCTTACAACTATTGGGTGTCCAAGCTGAACACGTGGCACGAACTAGCGCTCTACACCTTGGAGGTGCTGGCCTGCCCCGCCGCCAGTGTGTTTTTAGTGCTGCTGGGGGCATAATAGCTGATAGCAAGGCCTGGATTGCCCCTGACTTCTCGACTCCACCAGAGGAAAGTGGCTGAACTTAAAGTCACTCTACATGTGGCTTTTATGGTGTATTGAATACACTGTATTCCCATGCACCCCTTCCACCACTAAAAAGGGTATATGGTTCAATCTCCCTTTTCTCATTCTCCTCCTCCTCCTCCTCCATCATATCAACATGCTTATTAGTCTGCCCTCACCTTTAATGTTTTAGAGGGTCAGCTTAGCAGCGGGCCCTCACCCATAATGTTTTAGAGGGTCACCAGCAGACCCTCGCCCACAAAATAATTTTGATGGTCAGCTCGTCAGCAGTCCGTCGCCCACAATTTTTTTTAGATGGTTAGCTCGGCAGCAGGCCCTCGCCCACAACATTTTTTAGATGGTCAGCTCGGCAACAGGCCCTCGCCCACAAATTTTTTTAGATGTTCAGCTCGGCAGCAGGCCCTCACCCACAAAATTGTTTAGATGGTCAGCTCACCAGACCCTTACCCCTAATGTTTTAGATGGTCAGATCAGCAGCAGACCCTCACCTTTAATGTTTTAGAAGGTCAGATCAGTAGCAGACCCTCACCCCTAATTTTTCAATTGGTCAGCTCAGCAGCAGACCGTCACCTCCAATTTTTTAGATGGTAAGCTCAGCAGCAGACCCTCACCCCTAATTTTTCAGATGGTCAGCTCAGCAGCAGACCCTCACCCCTAATTTTTTAGAGGCTCAGCTCAGCAGCAGACCCTCACCCCCAATTTTTCAGATGGTCAGTTCAGCAGCAGGCCCTCGCCCCTAATGTTTTAGAGGGTCACCAGCAGGCCCTTGCTCCAATGTTTTTGAGGGTCACCAGCAGGCCAGCAATTACCGTATTTTTCGCCCTATAAGACGCACTTTTCCCCCCCCAAAATTGTGGGGGGAAAGGCAGTGCGTCTTATGTGGCGAATACTTGACTTTGTATACCGCCGACCGCATGCTGCGCAGCGCGGTGGCGGGTGTATTAGTGGGCATGGATGAGGGAGGAGGGGCCGGCATCCAGGTCTGTAACTACAGCGGGCCCGGTGCAGTCACTGTATTCTGCTACTGTCACTGTAACTACAGCCTCCTGCCCGCTGCCTGCCGGAAAGTTAGTATCGTAAGTACAGGCTGGATAAAAGACTGTTAGCATTGCCTGCAGTTAGGATTCCTACAGTGAGCGGGCCCGGTGTAGCAGAATACAGTGACTGCACCGGGCCCGCTGTAATTACAGAGCTGGATGCCGGCCCCTCATCCCTATTGGGGGTCATTCTATGGATGGCACTGTTATGGGGGTCTGTGGACACATAGCGTAAAATGCTATTTATGTGTCATCAACAGATCCCTCATAACAGTGCCATCCACAGTCCCCAATAACAGTGCCATCCACAGTGCCCCCCATAACCGTGCCATCCACAGTGCCCCCCATAACCGTGCCATCCACAGTGCCCCCATAACCGTGCCATCCACAGATCCCCATAACCGTGCCATCCACAGATCCCCATAACCGTGCCATCCACAGATCCCCATAACCGTGCCATCCACAGATCCCCATAACCGTGCCATCCACAGATCCCCATAACCGTGCCATCCACAGATCCCCATAACCGTGCCATCCACAGATCCCCATAACCGTGCCATCCACAGATCCCCATAACCGTGCCATCCACAGATCCCCATAACCGTGCCATCCACGGACCCCCCATAACAGTGCCATCCACAGACCCCTATAACAGTACCATCCACAGATCCCCATAACAATGCCATCCACCGACCCCCCCATAACAGTGCCATCCCCAGATCCCACATAACACCATTAGGCACACCTTTTGGTTCAAATTTTTTTATTTTATTTTTTCCTCCTTAAAAACCTAGGTGCGTCTTATGGGCCGGTGCGTCTTATAGGGCGAAAAATACGGTATAATTTTTCAAGGGTGTGTATGATGCCCCCTTTTATGTGTAACAAAGGGGGTATTGGAGTGCTGGTTCCTTGTAATTTTTGGCAGCCCTTTCACTTAGTGCATAGGCTTTATGAGTGTAGGAGTCCCACTACCTGAACAATTGTACCACAATGTGAATGAGTCCCTCCTTTATGTGATATACAGGGTGTATCGGAGTGCCTCTTCCTTGTAATTTTTAGCAGCACTTGCACTTTATATACAAGTAAATATGTTTCCTAACAACTTTTCCTCTAAAATCGATTTTATCTTCGCTTTGGCGTACTACTCAGACAACATCGTTCCCAGCAGCGACCTGGGAGTCCAAGATGCATCCAGACATCCTCCCCATGCTGTTCCTGAACCGTTTCAGTGGTGTTTCTAATAATTTCTGACCTTTTCCTATGAACCAGACACCCTCCCCTCTTCAGAGCAGGGGGTGCCTGGTTTAATGCTCGGGTTCTCCCGTTGACTTCAATTGTACTCGGTAGAGCACTCAAGCATTCTGAGGTGTTCTACTCGAGCACCCGAGCACTTTGGTGCTCGACAAACACAAATTCAAATGGAAATTTACTTTTACACATAATGTAGTGGGAAGCTTGGAAGAAATTGCAAATGGTGTGAAAGTAAAAAATGCAATTCCGCCACAGTTTTATAGGTTTTGTATTGACAGTGTTGCCTATGTGATAAACTGACCTGTTACTTTCATTCTCTGGGTCAGTACGATTACAATGATACCACATTCATATACATTTCTTGTGTTTTAATACTGAAAAAAATATAAACTTTCCTCACCATATTCCGACCCCCATAACCTTTTTTATATACAAAGCTGTATAAGGGGCTTATAGTTTTTATTGATACCATTTTGGAGTGTGACTTTTTGGTCACTTTTTAATTAACTAATTCATTATTTAATTTATTTGTTAATTAGTTCATTAAATATTATTAATTTTTTGGGAGTGAAGTGACAAAAAAATGACAGATTGTCCATTTTAAATATTTAAATATATAGTTACACCATTCGTGGACAAAATATTTTTATATTTTAATAGTACTAGCGTTTTCAGACAGGCGATGCATATGATGCTTATTTTCTATTGTTTATTTTTATTCGGGGGAAAGGGGTGAATTAAATTTTTATATATTTTTTTTATATATATCTATATCTATCTATCTATCTATCTATATATATATAGATATATAGATATAGATATAAATAGATATATACAAAAGCTACCTTTTTTAGGCTCCCAATGGCCATAACAGCATTAGATTTCCACTTCTATTTATCAATGGAAACAAATCCATGGACAAATGGAAGATTCAGTATATTGAAATTTATTCCTACCACCTGCAGATCTACTTTGTGATATACCTATGAAAGGTATCGGAGCCTCCAGAAACCTCTGGCCTTTCACAACCAATGAACGGCTTCCCAATCGCTGCTTGGGTGAGTCGTTCCAGGCCCGTATTTTGCACTCTCAGATCCTGTGGTCACCCGAGGGGTTGAATGCCTGTAATCGGCATTATTGCCAATCATAGACGTTATGAAACAACAGCAACTTGGTGGCTATGGCACCTGTTTGCATTTTTAATTACAGAATTTCTGCAGTACATGCAGCCGATGTCCAGAAAGGATTAAATAGTGGCAGGCATCTATTCCCCAATAAGGTAAAATTTTGGGAACATTTCTAATATTGAAAAGCGTGACATTGTGGTGTGCTATTAAACACTCTGTTTGTTGATACAGTCAACCATGCCTTTATCCATAGCTATATAATATTTTCAATTGCTGTCATTTTGTTAAAGAGCTTAAAAGGAGGGAGGGGTGAAGGGGAAAACAAATTATATACAGCATATATATATATATATATATATATATATACATATACACTCATAACTAAGAATTATTAGGAACACCATACTAATACAGTGTTGGACCCCCTTTTGCCTTCAGAACTGCCTTAATTCTACATGGCATTGATTCAACAAGGTGCTGATAGCATTCTTTAGAAATGTTGGCCCATATTGATAGGATAGCATCTTGCAGTTGATGGAGATTTGAGGGATGCACATCCAGGGCACGAAGCTCCCGTTCCACCACATCCCAAAGATGCTCTATTGGGTTGAGATCTGGTGACTGTGGGGGCCATTTTAGTACAGTGAACTCATTGTCATGTTCAAGAAACCAATTTGAAATGATTCGAGCTTTGTGAGATGGTGCATTATCCTGCTGGAAGTAGCCATCAGAGGATGGGTACATGGTGGTCATGAAGGGATGGACATGGTCAGAAACAATGCTCAGGTAGCCCGTGGCATTTAAACGATGGCCAATTGGCACTAAGGGGCCTAAAGTGTGCCCAGAAAACATCCCCCACACCATTACACCACCACCACCAGCCTGCACAGTGGTAACAAGGCATGATGGATACATGTTCTCATTCTGTTTACGCCAAATTCGGACTCTACCTAGAAATGGTTGTGCGTGAAAATCCCAGTAACTGAGCAGATTGTGAAATACTCAGACCGGCCCGTCTGGCACCAACAACCATGCCACGCTCAAAATTGCTTAAATCACCTTTCTTTCCCATTCTGACATTCAGTTTGGAGTTCAGGAGATTGTCTTGACCAGGACCACAACCCTAAATGCATTGAAGCAACTGCCATGTGATTGGTTGACTAGATAATCGCATTAATGAGAAATAGAACAGGTGTTCCTAATAATTCTTTAGGTGAGTGTATATATATATATATATATATATATATATATATATATATATTAGAAAGAGTTTTGGAGAGTTTTTTATTCAGATACAATTGATTGTGACCTGAAAAATGTTTCTAATAAAAAGTTGCATATCTCTATGATAGACTCAAGTTATGGCGGTTGTTGTGCAATCAATTAACACTGTAACTTAAAGGACCATTGTATGTAAAATGTACATAGTGCCAATATGTAACTATACTACTGAAATCAGCTAGAATTGCTGTAAGCTTCAGAAGGGTTTCTTGTCAGCTGAATCTAGATCACATTACATTGCCAGCCTAGCTATTACTGACTCTCTTAAATGTTGGCAGTATCTGCGTCCTTGATATGAGAGGCTACTGAAGAATTATTATCACTTGTAATGGGTGGTTAAAAAGCGTTGCATAACGGTAGATTCCAGGCCATCTTAAATTTGTCACTATTTAAAGTTGTATCAGAGATGGGTTGGTCTTTTTTTTTTGTACTATATGCCTTATATTATTATTATATATTGCAATGGGTTATCTAGTATTTAATGGTGCTGGCAAACAATCTAGCTTTGCTTCTCCCCACTCTAAACATTCCCACAAGGGTTTGAGATAACAGCAGAAATCATGCAATTTATCTTGTGCTGTTTCTCTGTCTACACTTTGGAGAAGCGCACTAGGGAAGAAGCTTGGAAGGATAAGTGTTGCTTCTACATAGCCTAACCATTGACAATGTCTTCAAATCTCAGCACAGGGATATGATTAGAAAGGTTGTCTCAATATTCACATTGGTGGCATTTCACTAGGATCCAAAAATTGTAAACCACTAGAATGGGTTCTAGCATTTCTCTTGATCATCTTTGAGATGTTTCTACACCTTGACTGGAGTACACCTGTGGTAACCTCAGCTGATTGGACATGATTTGGAAAGACACAACCGTGTCTATATACGGTCTCACAGCTGACAATTCAGAGGTAAAGAGGAGGAAAGAACTGCCTGTAGATATCAGAGACAGGATTGTGTGGTGATCTGTAGAAGAATACAAAACAAAATTCTGCTGCATTAGAATTTCCCAAGAAGTGGTCTCCATACTTGGAAGAAATTTGAAACAAACATGACTCTTCCTTGACCCACCCCACCAAAGTAATTAATCAGGGGGAAAGGTCCTTGGTTACAGAAATGACCAAGAACCTAATGGTTACTCTGGCTGAGCTCAGAAGGTCAACCATCACTGCAGCACTCCGCCAATCTAGGCTTTATGGCAAAGTGGCCAGAAAGAAGCCTCTCCTCAGTAAAAACACATTAAAGCCTGCCTAGAGTTTGCAAAAAAGAAACTGAGAAACAAGATTCTCTGGTCTGATAAACACAAAATTAAACTTTTTTGGCCTAAATTTTAACCATTATGTCTGAAGGAAACTATGCTTTGCTCATCACCTGCCTAATAAATCCCTACAGTAAAGCATGGTGGTGGCAGCCTCACGCTGTTGGGTGTTTTTAGCGGCTGGGACAGGGAGACTGGTTAGGGTTGAGGGAAAGCTAAATGAAGCAAAGTACAAATATGAAAACCTGATAAAGTGCTCTGGACTTCAGACTGGGCTGAAGGTTCAGCTTCCAGCAAAACAAAAAACCAAAGCACACAACCTGTGTGGCCTAGGGACAACTCTGGGAATGTCCTTGAGTGGCCCTGACTTGGACCCAATCAAACATCTCTGTAGAAAACTGAAAATGACTCCACCAATGGACCCCATCCAACCTGACAGAACTCGAAACGATCTGCAGATAAGATTGGCAGAAAATCCCCAAATCCAGGCATGCAAAACTTCTGCCATTATACCCAAGAAGACTGGAGGCTGTAATCGCTGCCAAAGCAATTAAGTCATGAGTAAAGGGTCTGAATATTTATGTCAATGCCATAATGCAAGTCCATAAAATAAAATTTCTAAAAAGTAAAAGGGTCTGAAGACTTTCCAAATGCATCACTTATCCAATATACAGCAATTGAAATGTATATAGAAGTCCAGTTACACACTTCACTTAACCCTCACTTCCTATCCTGAGTTCATGGTCACCGGTAGACCAACATTAATGGTCCACTGAAGGCCATGGCTGATTGCAAATAGTAAGGACTGAAGTGTCTACAAATAGAAACAATAACCCATAGATGTTATAGAAGCTCCAACACTTGATCCAGTCCGATCCTTGTGATTATGTAATTGTCAGTGTTTAGTTTTGGAACACATGTCTCGGCAGGACCGAGCGAGCACCCTAAAACAGACTCACATTTACAATTCAATAATGTTTTTAATTTACATTTTATAGTCTCTGTAACCCAACCAGGCTTAGATTTCAATCGTAATATCGATTCCATATGTGGGACATGCACATTTTAACCATGGGATTTAAATTCAATAAACGCAGACATTTACCTAACACCTTTTCGATAGGATTCACACTTGCATCATGCCAGCAAGGTTAATAGGCTATGTATCAGTATCTTCAATTAAATGTGTTTCCAGAAATAAGTTCCTTTATAATAGTGATGTCATCGTAAATACTGTAAGCTAGATGACCAGGTGTAAATCTAAGTCACTATATTACAAGCTCTAGTTATGCAGCCCACTTTCAAGCTATTTCCTTGAGGTATTCATCTTCTTAGGTAGAGTTCACTATAATTTTAAGGGTACGGCCACATGGTCAGGTTTCTGAATGTCGTTTTAGAAGTCAAAACCAGTAGTGAGATTAAAACAGAGGAAAAGTTATATTTGTCCTTTACATTTTATCTCCTTTTACGATCCTATCTAGATTTTGGCTTTCAAAACGGCATGGCGAAACCGGACCATGTGGCCGTACCCTAAGGCTCCTATTGGTGGTATACATTGGGAAATAGTCCCAACATATACTTCCGATCTGAGTCACTGATGAGTCACTGATGAGTCCTGAAATTCGATCCGAATTTCAAGAAAAATTTGATTTGCACCGAATCCGAATTTCCTCACGCTTCGTGGTAACGAATAAAATGTTTTCCTATAATGGCTGCTGCACATGTTAGGACATGGAGCAAGGAACTCTGGGAACGAGGGAGCTCCCACAAAGCCATGCATGCAGCCAATCAGAAGCCAGCCAGTCCTGTTATGTCACAGCCCTTTAAATAGCCTCAGCCATCTTGGATTTTGCCATTTTCCAGTGAACTTAGTGCAGGAAAAGACGTCAGCAGGCGCTAGGGACAGTGCTAGAAAAGACTTTAAAACTTTTATTTTGCTGTATAGAAGTTCAGGGAAAGGATAGGGATGAATTATTTCACAGTATTGAAGCAGAACAGGGTTCAGTAGGGGAGGCTACAGCCTGGGTAATAGGAACAATCCTATTACACCTTTCTGCACTGACTAGGAACAAAATTGCCATTTTACAGCTCTGTAATTCCAGCAAACCATTCTTGTTATTGAGGTCCAAGTGCTGTTTGATACAGCCATTAACAGGGTTTAGTGCAAGGAAATATTTGTACGTCTTATTTGCCCTTGTGCAGTGAAGTTATATGTTCTAAAGCATTTTTTGGCTTGTATTAGTAGGGAAAAAGGGCTTATTAGCCGTTGTGTGGTGAAGTGACAAAATTACAGCCCTTTTTGGTGTGTATTAGTGGCAAAAAAATATATTTTATTTGCCATTCAGCGGTTCAGTTGTATGTTTTAAAGCCCTTTTTTGTGTGTATTAGTGGCACAAAAATATATATTATTTGCTGTTCAGCTGTTCAGTTATATGTTCTAAAGCCCTTTTTGGTGTGTATTAGCGGCAAAAAAAAAATATTATTTGCCATTCTGCGGTGCAGTTATATGTTCTAGAGCCTTTTGTGGCATGTATAAGTGGAAAAAAGTTAGGGCTTACTTGCCGTTCAGCGGTGCAGTTATATGTTCTAAAGCCCTTTTTGGCGTGTATTAGTGGCACAAAAAGTATATGCTGTTGTGGGGTGAAGTGAGAAATTTAGAGCCCTTTTTGGCTTGGATTAGTGGCAAAAAATATATATTATTTGCCGTTTTGCAGTGCAGTTATATGTTCTAAAGCCTTTTGTGGTATGTATAAGTGGAAAAAAGTAAGGGCCTATTTGCTGTTCAGCATTGCAGTTATATGTTCTAAAGCCCTTTTTGGCGTGTATTAGTGGTACAAAAAAAATATTTGCCATTGTGTGGTGAAGTGAGAAAATTTCAGCCCTTTTTGGCGTGTATTAGTGGCAAAAAAATATAAATTTGTGGTTCAACGGTGCAGTTATATGTTCTAAAGCCCTTTTTGGCATTTATTAGTGGCACAAAAAAAAGTATTTGCTGTTGTGTGGTGAAGTGAGAAAATTACAGCCCTGTTTGGCATGGATTAGTGGCAAAAAAAATATATATATTTGCCATTCAGCAGTGCAGTTATATGTTCTAAAGCCCTTTTGGCTTGTATTAGTGGCAAAAAAAAAAAAAAATATTATTTGCCTTTCTGGGTTGCAGTAATATGTTCTAAAGTCTTTTGTGGTCCTGGCTACGGCGGGAACAGAGTGGACGAACTAAGTTGGGGGAGGGGTAACTTGACTGTCAACTATCAATGGCTGAGGTGTGCCGGAAGCCATGGCCGTGTGCGAGCTAAATGAGGGGCAAGCCTGATGGTGAGAGAGGTGAAGAAAGGGGAAGGGTGGGAGGGGTAGAGCACGGCGTCCATGATGGGAGAGCGAGGCGGTGCTATATAGGCCTCCTTCGCCCCTCCCACAAACACAGGCTGAGCTTCAGCCTTACTACTTGTGGTCCTGGCTACGGCGGGAACAGAGTGGACGAACTAAGTTGGGGGAGGGGTAACTTGACTGTCAACTATCAATGGCTGAGGTGTGCCGGAAGCCATGGCCGTGTGCGAGCTAAATGAGGGGCAAAAATCAATCGGGTAGGAAAGATTAATGCAGAACTCATAGAGCTAAGCTGGTGAAGGCCTTGGCAATCTCAGCCTGCGGGTTCGGAACATAGTGCATGAAACAGGAAGATGCCACCTGCCCATTTTCTGGATGACGTGCGCTGGGACCGCATGACTTGACGCTGCGGATGCCGCCCCTATGCTGAATGGATGTCCCAAAATGGCCTTGGCGTCGAACCCTAGTCCGGAAGCTAAGATTCTGATGTGGTGGACGAACTGTGACGTCGTGAGATGTTTGGAGTTGAAAGGGAAAGAGGGCAGCCCGGCGCGGGATCTTGAGGTGGCGAATAGCTTTTGAACACGGCAACCGGGCACCAGTCATTGAAAGTCTGGTAATAGCGAATTTTGACTGGTGGTCCCACTTGAGAAGTTTTGATGGAGTGGAGTGAGAGGGTGCAAGCGTCTGCTGCCAGGCTAATTGATCTAAAGTGGGGCCTGCGTGTCCAGGAGAGCTGGTGAATTCCCCCGGGCCGTAAGAACCCGTAAAAACAGAGGTACATAGCTGCTTGATCACTATGCTTTTATATGGCCCGAAAGGATCATTGTCTAGGGAGGTGGAAAAGGCCCTGAACATTGCCCCGGTGACTGGTTTCCTGCGGGACTCTGGCTTGCTGCTGTTCTTTGAATCCCTCTCAGGGTGGATTTAATGGCTTGAGACGAAAAACCGGACTGGCTGGCTGGCTGGGTAATCTAAAGTGAAAAAATGTTGTACCCCTGCTAGGTAAAATTTGAAGGTATTGAATGATGGGTGAAGGTCTGTGTGACAATAAGCCAGGAGTGCCATAACATAAGTCGTTCGGTCCAGTTGTTCCTGTGGATGTCTGAGGGAGAATTGTATGGAGGTTTCCCACCCTGTCTTGTGGTTCCTAGCTGTATTGAGTGACTTAGCCCTTCTGACCTGCTTGCTTAATCCATCGTCAGTATCTCGAAGGTGGGTGGAGGGACCCCTGATGGATCTGCGTCTGGCATTGCCTGAAAGAAAACAGGGAAGTTGAAACGAGAGAGGGCATCGGCCGCCGTGTTTGCTGAACCCTGTATGAACCTACATGAGAAATGGAAATTATACTGTAACGCAAGACACTAGTCTGCGGACAAAAGGCATGATTTGTGGAGAAGAGCAAAGGCCTTTGCTGAGGATTTCTACGACTGCCTGATTGTCTGTGACGAAGATGACTGGCTTATTCCTCCAAAGCTCCCCCCAGATCTGGCTTGAGAGATGCTGGAGATAAAGTAGAACCTGACGTGGATCAGGGAGCGGGAGCCCGTGATGTCAAGGAACTTAACCGTGCCCGATACATGTGAGGCCAGAGAGCGAAACGAATGACCTGATGCGTGTCAGGTGGTCGAGAGTTCGTGAACTACCTGCGTGGCTAGTGCATGAAAGAAAAACCTGTCCCTGATGCGTGTCAGGGCGGTAAATGAACCTGATGCGTGTCAGGAAATAAAACATGAACTGCTGCGTGGCAGACAAAAGATCGAATGAACCTGATGCGTGTCAGGAAAAACAAGATGACATGAATCTGCTGCGTGGCATACAAATAACTGGATAACAACCTGATGCGTATCAGGACAATAAAATGGCATGAATCTGCGGTGTGGCATACAAATGACCGGATGAAACCTGATGCGTGTCAGGAAAAATTACATGGATCTGCTGCATGGCAGACAAATGACCGGATAAGATCGATGCGTCTCTGGAAAATAAAACACATGAATCTGCTGCGCGGCAGACAAACGACAGGACAACCCCAAGCGTCTCAGTAATTAATGACGTGAATCTGCCGCACGGTAGACGGACGATCGGATGACCCTAATGCGTGTTGGAAAAATAAAATAAAAAATAAATAAATAAATAAATTGAATGACATGAATAACACCGAAGAGTGACAGTAATCCGTCACCAGGAAGAGGTTAAGAGGGCTGACCCACCTGACGAGCTGGCCTAGATTACCTGAAAGAAAAGGCGACATACCTGATACCGGCCTGATCCTGAGGGATGAGGTAGTGAAAACCAAACTTACCTGGACGAAACCGTGGAAGAGAAATGACCTGGATGGAAAGGGACCTAGGATTTGTACCTGGAGGAAATCGCCTGAACGAATTTTTTGAACTAGACCGACCTCTGGGATGACCCTGGAAAACATGGGGTGAGGCTTGAGAGATGCAGGAGAAAAGTAGAACCTGACGTGGATCAGGGAGCGGGAGCCCGGAGTCAAGCTTGACCGTGCCTGGTACATGCGAGGCGCCCCTGAATGACCTGATGCCTGGCGGCGGTCAGGAACCCGTGAACTAGCTGCGTGGCTAGTGGTGAATGCCCCTGAGGCGCATCAGGGTCCAACCAGGTTGAAACGGTCCGAGCTTGTTGGGTGACCGATGCACCTGCTGCGTGGCAGGACCGCGACAGCACCTGATGCGTATCAGGAAATGCAAATGTAACATGAGAACCTTGTCCCTGATGCGTGTCAGGGCGGTGAATGAACCTGATGCGTGTCAGGAAAATTAACATGGACTGCTGACGTGGCAGACAAAATATTGAATAACCTGATGCGTGTCAGGGAAAGAAACGAGACCGGATAAAACCTGATGCGTGTCAGGGACAAATAAACGGCAGCTGCAGTGTGGCATGCAATGACTGGATGAACCTGATGCGTGTCAGGAAGAGACCTGAATCTGCTGCGTGGCAGACAGGTAGCGTGAATGAATCCTTAAGGAAAGAAAATTGACATGAAATCTGCTGCGTGGCAGACAATAGCGTGGATGAATCTAAGGAAAATACAAATCGACATGAATCTGCTGCGTGGCAGACGATAGCGTAGATGAACCTAATGAAAATTGACATGATCTGCATGCGTGGTAGACGTAGCGTAGATGAACCTAAGGAAAATTTACATGAATCTGCTGCGTGGCAGACGATAGCGTAGATGAACCTAATGGAAATTGACATGGATCTGCTGCGTGGCAGACAATAGCGTAGATGAACCTAATGAAAATTGACATGAATCTGCTGCGTGACAGACGATAGCGTAGATGAACCTAATGAAAATTGACATGGATCTGCAGCGTGGTAGACAATAGCGTAGATGAACCTAAGGAAAATTGACATGAATCTGCTGTGCGGCAGACGATAGCGTAAATGAACCTAAGGAAAATTTACATGGATCTGCTGCGTGGCAGACAATAGCGTAGATGAACCTAAGGAAAATTGACATGAATCTGCTGCGTGGCAGACGATAGCGTAGATGAACCTAATGAAAATTGACATGAATCTGCTGCGTGGCAGACGATAGCGTAGATGAACCTAAGGAAAAATGACATGAATCTGCTGCGTGGCAGACAATAGCATAGATGAACCTAATGAAAATTGACATGAATCTGCTGCGTGGCAGACGATAGCGTAGATGAACCTAAGGAAAAATGACATGAATCTGCTGCGTGGCAGACAATAGCGTAGATGAACCTAATGAAAATTGACATGAATCTGCTGCGTGGCAGACAATAGCGTGGATGAAACTTAAGGAAGGAAAAATTGACATGAATCTGCTGTGTGGCAGACAATAGCGTGAGCGAACCTGAGGAAAAAAGACATGAATCTGCTGCGTGGCAGACCATAGCGTGAGCGAACCTGAGGAAATTGACCAGAATCTGCTGCGTGGCAGACAATAGCGTGGATGAAGCTTAAGGAAGGAAAAATTGACATGAATCTGCTGCGTGGCAGACAATAGCGTGAGCGAACCTGAGGAAAAAAGACATGAATCTGCTGCGTGGCAGACCATAGCGTGAGCGAACCTGAGGAAATTGACCTGAATCTGCTGCGTGGCAGACAATAGCGTGGATGAAACTTAAGGAAGGAAAAAATTGACATGAATCTGCTGCGTGGCAGACCATGGCGTGGATGAAACTTAAGGAAGAAAAACATTGACATGACTCTGCTGTGGCAGATAATGGCGTGGAATGAAATATACCACGTATGTGTGTACCTGAAATGAGAGTTTTTTTTTTTTTTTTTGTTTTTTTTTGGTTGGGGCCTGGCTCCGGCATGTGGGACTTAGTGAAGTATCTGATGTATGGCTGTGGGTGGCGTGCATGGGTTTCCACTGTTTGGAAACCTTGTTTTGGTTGTTGCTGGTGCCCCAAGCCAGCTCATTGCCCAGGTATGTACTGTTTTTGCTGAGGCCCCAGCTTGTCGGGAGGCCTCAGCTGTCAGGTTTGCAAGTTGAGCAACCAATGTATGTTTTTAGGCACCCTGATGAAGCCAGGATGCTATTTCATGGGATGCCAGGTGAAGGGGTTAATGGGGGGGGGGGGGCCGGCGTCAGTGCTGCCTGGAGACCAGCCGGTGCGGGAGGTGGGGCCAGGTTGCGGACATGCACAGTGAGTGGGAGCGCTGGGGACACGACTTTAGTGCTGCCTGGCGATCAGCGGGAGGTGAGGCCAGGAAGCGACATGCGGGTATGTGGGAGCGCGGCGCCGAGGCTCCCAGGACAGGGAGCAGCTCGAGGCGCCGCTTGGCTTACCGGGGGAGCGCGGTTCCAGAGGAAGGAATACTTCGAGCGGAGGCTGGAAGGAGCAGCAGCGTAGGTGAGTGGCAGCATCGGCACTGTAACCTCGATGCGCAGAGACGTCACGGTAGAGCGCAGCGTCCATGATGGGAGAGCGAGGCGGTGCTATATAGGCCTCCTTCGCCCCTCCCACAAACACAGGCTGAGCTTCAGCCTTACTACTTGTGGCATGTATAAGTGGAAAAAAGTAAGGGCCTATTTGCCGTTCAGCGGTGCAGTTATATGTTCTAAAGCCCTTTTTGAAGTGTATTAGTGGCAAAAAAATATATATTATTTGCCGTTCCGCAGTGCAGTTATATGTTCTAAAGCCTTTTGTGGCATGTATAAGTGGAAAAAGTAAGGGTCTATTTGCCGTTCAGCGGTGCAGTTATATGTTCTCAAGCCTTTTGTGGCATGTATAAGTTGAAAAAAGTAAGGGCCTATTTGCAGTTCAGCAAAGCAGTTATATGTTCTAAAGCCTTCTTTGGCGTGTATTAGTGGAATAAAAAAAGGGCTGATTAGCCATTGTGTGGTGAAGTGAAAAAATGCAGAGTAAAGTGGCATTGCAGCAGGAGTAGCAGCGAGAGGCCTTATCTCCTGGTATCATATAGCGGTCGTGTCTTGACCAGCAACCCAGCGGTTCATGAATGGTTGACTTAGTCATCCACTGCGTCCCAAGTGACATCAGACACCCTCAGCCAAGAGTCGGTGGGTTTATTAGAAACAACCCTTAGTTGGCATGGCCCAGGAGCAGGCCCTGTGACCTCACCTATCCTCAACCTGCCTCTAATCTTTTCTGTTCCTTCAGCCAGAGAAGTATTATATGCTGTGGGCTCAGCTCCACTATACATTGAGGACAAAATACTAGAGGACAGTCAGCAGCTACTGGACAGCCAAGATGTGAAGGAGACATCCGCCTCTTCCTCCGGTAGGTGGGCAAGTAGTGATAAGGAGAGTGGCTTGGGAACTGGTGTTGTGAGTGGTCAGACTCCTGACCCAGACACTGTTGAGGAGGACAGGAGCAGTGACGTGCAGACAGTACTCGATGATGATTTTGCTGATGTCACTTGGGAGCCGGGTGAATTAGGGGCTTCATCATCATCGGGAGAAGAGGGTGGCAGCTTGCCTGTGAGGCAGCGGCTGAGCCAGCAAGTCGCTAGCGTGGCCGGGAGTAAGCAGGGTGGCAGCAGTGGGAGGTCGGTATCCAAACGTGCCAGGGGTAGACCACCCGCTTTCCAGGAGCCTACCTGCCTGGAAAGTAGTGGTGCAGGGGTTCACGAAAGCAGTGGTGGTTGCAGTCAGTCAGTGCGGAGTGTTGCGGGTAAAATCACCTACTCAGCGGTTTGGCCGTTTTTTGTTACGCTGCCGGAGGGGGTAGGTGAACATGCCGTTTGCAGAATCTGTGGGCAGAAAGTGAAGCATGGCCGGGGTTCCAATGTTGGCACCACATCCCTGCGTCAACATATGTAGCGTCACCATAAAGTGGCCTGGGAGAACAGTGGCTCCGATCTGGTGGTCTAGCATCACCCAGTGGCACGCACCCGATTTCATGCAGTCAAGGCTCCCCCACCCATTCTTTGTTCTGGGTGGTGGCGGATATGTGTGAGCTGGCATGAGGAAATTCAATTACACGTGGTCATCACAGGTTGAATTCCTTTTGAGATCCATGCCTCATTAATTTAAAAAAATGTGAGGTAGGTGAGTGTGCTTATCGGTTCCGATCCACCCTGCTGTGCTGAACGTCCTTTCGGAAAGGACACTCGAAGAGGGGCAAGCCAAGAGTTCCATGGCAAATTGTGCAGCTCTGGCCACAGATCAAGCCTGCACACCCAGTAGTCAAGGGGTTCCTCGCTTCTCAGAGCGTCCATATCGGCCGTTAACCCAATGTAGTCGGACACCTGTCGGTCTAGGCATTCCCTGAGGCTGGATCCGGAGGGAGGCTGTCGATGGGTAGTGTTGAGCGCGAATATTCGAATTGCGAATTTTTTTCTCGAATATCGCAATTTCGAGATTTCGCGAATATTTAGAATATCGTTTTATATATTCGCGAAATCGAATATTCGTTTATTTTTTTATTTTTTTATTATTATATTTTTTTCTTTCCCACTTCCCTAAAGTTGTTCTTACCTGTCCTTTGGATTCCTGGCTTCCTGGCTGCTCCAGTCAGTGGCGTTTTCAACTTACTGCTATATTCCATATTAGCTAAATTACAATCTAATCTATATGTGTATTTTACGAAATTTCGCAATAGTCGAAATTGCAATGCGAGTAATATAACACGAAATAATCGCATGAAGATTTCAATTTAGCACTGCTATATTCCATATTCTAGCCTAATATGGAATATAGCTGTGCTAAGTTAGTACTGCTATATTCCATATTAGGCTAGAATATGGAATATAGCAGTGCTAAGTTGAAATCTTCATGCGATTATTTCGTGTTATATTACTCGCATCGCAATTTCGACTTTTGCAAATGTTCTTAATATTGCTCTAACTTAGTCTTTTAGAATATTCGTAATATTCTGAAAGACGAAGTTAGAGCAATATTACGAATATTCTAAAAGACGAAGTTAGAGCAATATTACGAAATTTCGTAAAATACACATATAGATTGTAATTTAGCTAATATAGTGCTAAAATCCCTTTTTTTTCCTCTAATTTGTTTTGCCTCTTCTGAACTTAAGTTTTGTAAAATATGTACACTATTAAAAAATATTACTATAGCAGTATATTAGCTTAAATACAATCTATGTGTATTTTACGAAATTTCGTAATATTGCTCTAACTTCGTCTTTTAGAATATTCGTAATATTCTCAAAGACGAAGTTAGAGCAATATTAAGAACATTTGCAAAAGCCGAAATTGCGATGCGAGTAATATAACACGAAATAATCGCAAGAAGATTTCAACTTAGCACTGCTATATTCCATATTAGGCTAGTATATGGAATATAGCAGTGCTAAGTTGAAATCTTCATGCGATTATTTCGTGTTATATTACTCGCATCGCAATTTCGGCTTTTGCAAATGTTCTTAATATTGCTCTAACTTCGTCTTTGAGAATATTACGAATATTCTAAAAGACGAAGTTAGAGCAATATTATGAAATTTTGTAAAATACACATAGATTGTATTTAAGCTAATATACTGCTATAGTAATATTTTTTAATAGTGTACATATTTTACAAAACTTAAGTTCAGAAGAGGCAAAAAAAATTAGAAGAAAAAAAAGGGATTATAGCACTATATTAGCTAAATTACAATCTATATGTGTATTTTACGAAATTTCGTAATATTGCTCTAACTTCGTCTTTTAGAATATTCGTAATATTCTAAGAGACGAAGTTAGAGCAATATCACGAAATTTCGTAAAATACACATATTAGCCTAGCCATAGTCAATTAGCATAGGGACGTTGCCTTATACTATCAAGATAAATAATCGCAATATGCGAAAAATAAATCGCATATTATTCGCGATAATTGGGAAAATTACGAATATTCGATTTCGACGAATATAACACGAATATTCATTTGAATATTCGCGAAATATCGCGAAATCGAATCTGGCACCTCCCGCTCATCACTATCGATGGGTTGTCTGCCAGAATGATCTCATATCTGAAGTGACCAACACATCTTCAAACCGCCCTCTTTTTGCAGGCGCGGTAGAATTGGTAACCGCATCTGTTTCGCTGTGGGTGGAAATTCCTCTGCCAGTGCCCGCAACAGCAGAATGCAGAATCTCCCGCAGCAAGGCCTGGATATGCTGCATTCTGACAGCCCTCTGTGATGCTGGTAACATGTCCACTATTTTGTGCTTGTAACGGGCGTCTAAGCACGTTAACAGCATGTTTCTGCTGGAGCAGCCTATCAAGCATATACAAGGTGGAGTTCCATTGCGTCGGGCAGTCACAAATCAGACGCCTGACGGGCAACTGGTGTCGCCGCTGAACGTCAGCAAGGCGAGCCATGGCCGTGTAAGATCTTCTAAAATGGCCAGAGATTTTCCTGGCCTACTGCAAGACATCCTGGACCCGGGGTATTTGGCAAAGAATTGCTGCACAACTAAGTACATGACGTGTGCCATGCATGGCATGTGTGTAATTTTGCCCTGTTTTAGCATGCTCAGAAGATTCTCACCGTTGTCGCACACCACTTTACTAACTGTCAAATTAAGCAGGGTTAGCCACTGATCGACCTGTGACTGCAGAGCTGAAAGCAGTGCAGGACAGGTGTTGCTCTTGGCTTCCAGGCACAACAGACGCAGCACAGCATGGAAATGTCTGACCTGGCACGTCAAATAGGTTCTGGGAGCTTGGGGGGTGCAGAGGAAGAGGCAGTAGCAGTGGAAAAGGAGGAGTCAGCCAAGGAGGAGACGGAGGATGGAGTAGGAAAAGAAGAGGCAGGCCTGCATGCAATCCGTGGTGGTCACACTAAATCCACACGGGTGCCACGGGTTACATGCTTGACAGCCGTTTGAAGGTTCACCCAGTGGCAGTAAAAGTTATGTACCGTACCTTCCCTGCCCGTGTTTGCTAGACCACGTGTCTGTGGTCAGATGTATCTTGGCACCGACACTGTCAGAAATATATTAACTTGGCCATATAGTTTAGGGATGCCCTTCTGGGAAAAATATTTCCTTCCGGGGACCTTCCATTGTAGTGTGCCAATGGCCACAAATTTTCAAAAGGCCTCCGAGTCCACCAGTTTATATGGCAGTAGTTGGCGGACTAGCAGTTCCGACAAGACAGCGGTCAGCTGTTGGGCAAGAGGATTATCCTGCGTCATAATTTTTTTACGCTCGAAAATTTGGGCCACAGAAGCCTACCTTCTGCCAGATGAACGCGACGACAGCACAGTGGAAGGTGAAGTGGAGGAAAAATAGGAGAAGGAAGGAGAAGAGGCAGAACGTGGAGCACCAGGAGTGTTGCTTTGTGGGTTCTAACGGCGTTGCCCCCACTGGGCTCTGTGATGGAAGGCCAGGTGCCTTTTTAAGGTGGTTGTCCCTAGGTGAGTGTTGGGCTTACCGCGACGTATGCATTGACAGGCTGCAGATGGCAACAGTATTATCAGCAGCTGACACGTTAAAAAAAGCCCTCACTGCGGAGCCATGTGCCGGCGTCATAGGAGCGCAAGATGTGCCCCTGTGCATTCCGAGTTCTGCTTGCTTATCCTCCTTCTCCTCCCTATCTGCTGCTCTATCTCTCCCTCTGAACTCCCCTCCTTTTCCTCACTTGTGGGCACGCACGTGACGTCCATCGACACGTCATCATCGTCACCTTCATCACGACTGACATTAGAGATCTCGGAGTAGGTAGCAACAGCGTGGACCACCCTCCTTGGGCTGATCTGGGTACTGTTGTCAGACTTCTGGGTGGCGGCCGTTGCTACCTCCTCTTCCTCATTCAATGCCAAAAATGGCTGCGCATCGGTAAGGTCTGGGAATGGATGGGAAAATAATTCCTCTGACTCGAGCTGAGGGGCTATTGTGGTGGTGGTGATGGTGTCTTTGGGGTTGCACACAGCAGAGAGTGAGGAGGGTGCAGAAGCGGAAGGCTATGTGAGCTACTCAACCAACTCTGGTGCGCCCTTTGAAGATATCGCACGCGCCTTCTCCAACTTCCCACTTAGGCTCCCGCCTGGTGCACCTGTCCGACCCCTACCATCCCTGCAGAACGGTCTGCCTCTTCCTCTGCATGTCATTTTCAAAATGACTCTGTGCCAAAGTCACTAGAGAAAAGCAATATTTGTGGAAGAAGGAATATCGCAGCCTTCAATCAGTATTTGGTGGAAAAAGGTATATAGCAAAAGCACCCCTCAATAAGTATTTTGTGGAAGAAGGTATATGGCACCCCTCAATCAGTATTTGGTGGAAACAGGTATGTAGCACCCCCAATCAGTTGTCACGGACGGTGTACAGGAAACAAGACAAAGCAGCATGCATATATGACTGAGTGGATCCAAAGCTAAGGATCCAAAAGGGAGACCCCTGCACAAGACCTGAGACTATCCCTGGCTGCTCAGCCTATGCAAAGATCCGAAAGGTGGAGGTTTGCATATCCACGTACCTCGACTATATACCCCTGAACACCCTACAATAGTGAGGGGACACGACAACCGGCTCCCTACACCAGACACGGAGGAAGTCAGGGTCACCTGGGATCCAGCAAACAGAAAATAACAGATAAATGTTCAGCACTTAACTTTGTAGCAGACAGGAAAACAAGATCAGCATGCACACACACTCCAAGAGGAAGTATAAGGCGCCCAGAAATGCACCATGGGGAGGGATTTAAAGGGAAGCAATCAGTCTAACTCCATGACAGCTGAGAGAGGCTAACGAGATGAGGAACTGAACAGTACAACAAAGAGAACTCAAGGAGGAGGTTCTGAAAGGCCTCTGTCAGAGCTTCTCAGCTGTCTGGTTGTGACAGTACCCCTCCCTCTACGAGTGGACTCCGGACACTCAGAACCCACCTTCTCAGGATGGGACCTATGGAAAGCCCTGATGAGACGAGAGGCCTTAATGTCCGTCACTGGGACCCACATCCTCTCCTCAGGAGCATAACCCTCCCAATGAACAAGGTACTGAAAAGAACCGCGAACAAGACGAGAATCCACAATCCTAGAGACCTGAAATTCAAGATTCCCATCAACCATAATCGGAGGAGGAGGCAAAGGCGAGGGTATAATGGGCTGAACATAAGATTTCAATAAGGACTTATGAAAAACATTATGGATCTTCCAAGTCTGAGGAAGATCAAGACGGTAGGCAACAGGATTGATGACAGACAGGATTTTGTAAGGCCCAATAAACCTAGGACCCAACTTCCAGGAGGGAACCTTCAATTTAATATTCTTGGCAGACAACCACACCAGATCACCAACATTCAGGTCTGGACCAAGCACACGTCTCTTATCTGCCACACGCTTATATCTCTCACTCATGCTCTTTAGATTATCCTGAATCTTTTGCCAAATAGATGACAAAGACGGGGAGAACCTGTCCTCATCAGGTAAACCAGAAGAACGCTCTCCCGAGAAAGTCCCAAACTGCGGATGAAACCCATATGCACCAAAAAATGGTGACTTATCAGAGGACTCCTGACGACGGTTATTTAAAGCAAACTCAGCAAGGGACAAAAAAAGAACACCAATCCTCTTGATTCTCCGCCACAAAACAGCGCAGATATGTCTCCAGATTCTGATTGACGCGCTCTGTCTGGCCATTCGACTGCGGGTGGAAAGCAGAAGAGAATGACAACCGAACCCCCAAGCGAGAACAGAAAGCCTTCCAGAATCTGGAAACAAACTGCGTGCCCCTATCAGAGACTATGTCTGAAGGAATACCGTGCAATTTGACAATGTGATCAATAAATGCCTGCGCCAGCGTCTTAGCATTGGGCAAACCAGGAAAAGGGATGAAATGCACCATTTTGCTAAAACGGTCCACCACCACCAGAATCACGGTCTTCCCCGAGGAACGAGGCAGGTCCGTGATAAAGTCCATAGACAGATGTGTCCAAGGACGGGAAGGAATGGGTAAGGGAAGGAGAGGACCTGATGGCCGTGAATGAGGGACTTTAGCACGAGCGCAAGTCTCGCAGGCTGCCACAAAACCCTCAACCGACTTACGAAGCGCAGGCCACCAGAATCTCAGAGCGATGAGATCCAGTGTGGCTCTTGCCCCCGGTTGCCCAGCAAGGACCGTATCGTGGTGTTCCTTAAAAATCTTGTGTCTTAAAGTGAGAGGCACAAACAACCTCCCAGGAGGACAAAGATCAGGAGCCTCTGACTGGGCTGCCTGCACCTCTGCCTCCAATTCAGAAAAAAGAGCAGAGACCACCACACCTTCAGCCAAAATGGGACCCGGGTCTTCAAAATTCCCGCCTCCCGGAAAACAACGTGACAGGGCATCTGCCTTCACATTCTTAACTCCAGGGCGGAACGTGACCACAAAATTAAACCTAGAAAAGAACAAAGACCATCTGGCCTGTCTCGGGTTCAGACGCTTGGCTGACTCCAAGTAGGCCAGATTTTTATGGTCAGTAAATACGGTAATAGGGTGTCTGGCTCCCTCTAGCCAATGGCGCCATTCCTCAAAAGCCAACTTGATGGCCAACAATTCCCTATCTCCCACATCGTAATTTCTCTCTGCGGAGGAGAGTTTTTTCGAGAAAAAGGCACACGGTCGCCATTTGGCAGGACTATATACCCCTGAACACCCTACAATAGTGAGGGGACACGACCACCGGCTCCCTACACCAGACACGGAGGGAGTCAGGGTCACCTGGGATCCAGCAAACATAAAATAACAGATAAATGTTCAGCACTTAACTTTGTAGCAGACAGGAAAACAAGATCAGCATGCACACACACTCCAAGGGGAAGTATAAGCCGCCCAGCAATGCACCATGGGGAGGGATTTAAAGGGAAGCAATCAGTCTAACTCCATGACAGCTGAGAGAGGCTAACGAGATGAGGAACTGAACAGTACAACAAGGAGAACTCAAGGAGGAGGTTCTGAAAGGCCTCTGTCAGAGCTTCTCAGCTGTCTGGTTGTGACATCAGTATTTTGTGGAAGCAGGTGTATCGCAGCCCTTAATCAGTATTTGGTGGAAGAAGGTATAAAGCAATAGCACCCCTCAATCAGTATTTGGCGGAAACTGATATACAGTATAGCACTGCTCAATCAGTATTTGGCAAAAACAGGCATATAGCACCACTCAATCAGGATTTTGTGGAAGAAGTTATATGGCACCCTTCAATCAGTATTTTGTGAACGCAGGTATATAGCACCCTTCAATCAGTATTTGGCGTAAACAGGTTTATGGCACCCCTCAATCAGTATTTGGTGGAAACTGGTATATAGCACCTTTTAATCAGTATTTAGCAAAAACAAGTATATTGCACCACTCAATCAGGATTTTGTGGAAGAAGGTATATGGCACTCCTCAATCAGTATTTTGCAGAAACAGGTATATAGCATTCCTCAATCAATATTTGGCAGAAACAGGTATATGGCATCCCTCACTCATTATTTTGTGGAAGCAGGTATAAAGTACCCATCAATTAGTATTTGGCGGAAACAGGTGTATCACAGCCCTCAATCAGTATTTGGTAGAAGAAGGTATATGGCATCCCTCAATCAGTATTTGGCAGAAACAGGTATATGGCACCCCTCAATCAGTATTTTGTGGAAGCGGGTATATAGTACCCATCAATTAGTATTTGGCGGAAACAGGTGTATCGCAGCCCTCAATCAGTATTTGGTGGAAGAAGGTATATGACACCCCTCAATCAGTATTTGGCGGAAACAGGTATATAGCACCCCTCAATCAGTATTTGGCGGAAACAGGTATATAGCACCCCTCGATTAGGATTTTTTGGAAGAAGTTATATGGCCCACTCAATCAGTATCTGGCTGAAACAGGTGTATGGCACCACTCAATCAGTATTTGGTGGAAGTTGCTGTATCGCAGCCCTCAACCACTATTTGGTTTAAGAAAGTATATAGCACCCCTTAATCAGTATTTGGTGGAAGAAAGTATATAGCATTAGCACCCCTCAATCAGTATTTTGTGCAAGAAGGTATATGGCACCCCTCAATCAGTATTTGGCAGAAACAGGTATACGGCCCCCCTCAATCAGTATTTTGTGGAAGCAGGTGTATCGCAGCCCTTAATCAGTATTTGGTGGAAGAAAGTATATAGCATTAGCACCCCTCAATCAGTATTTTGTGCAAGAAGGTATATGGCACCCCTCAATCAGTATTTGGCAGAAACAGGTATATGGCACCCCTCAATCAGTATTTTGTGGAAGCAGGTATATAGCACCCCTCAATCAGTATTTCGCGTAAACAGGTATATGGCACCCCTCAATCAGTATTTTGTGGAAGCAGGTATATAGCACCCCTCAATTAGTATTTGGTGGAAACAGGTGTATCGCAGCCCTCAATCAGTATTTGGTGGAAGAAGGTATATAGCAATAGCACCCCTCAATCAGTATTTTGTGGAAGCAAGTTTATCGCAGCCCTCAATCAGTATTTTGCGAAAGAAGGAATATGTCTGTAAAGGTTCTCTTTTATCCAGGTCATGGTATATCTGTAAATAATGAATCAAGGCAACTGGACGTACTGTAGATTTCTTGAAAACATTTCACTCGTTCTTCCAACGAGCTTTCTCAATTCTGAGTGACTGTACAAGAATTCTCTAGGAATAAATATGTAACTGAATCAGGAGGCCATCTACATAAAAATGGAGAAGCCAAGCTTGAATAGAGGCGGGATGGGGGTGGGGGGGGGTTAGACCTCTATTGTCTGCCACATACAATGTTGTCTTGACACCTTTTTTTGGGAAGTCTTTATTACCTACTGACTCCAATTAGGATAATGGACTCAACACCTTTGACCCCATGCTGGGTATAATGACCTCTGACCCCATGCTGGGTATAATTACCAGATGTTGATTCAGTTACATATTTATTCCCAGAGAATTCTTGTACAGTCACTCAGAATTGAGAAAGCTCATTGGAAGAACGAGTGAAACGTTTTCAAGAAATCTACAGTACGTCCAGTTGCCTTGATTTATTCTTTATAGATAAGAAGGTATATGACACCCCTCAATCAGTATTTGGCGGAAACAGGCATATAGCACCCCTCAATCAGTATTTGGTGGAAAAAGGTATATAGCAATAGCACCCCTCAATCAGTATTTTGTGGAAGAAGGTATATGGCATCCCTCAATCAGTATTTGGCGGAAACAGGTATATAGCACCCCTTAATCATTATTTGGAGGAAACAGGTATATAGCACCCCTTAATTAGGATTTTGTGGAAGAAGGTATATGGAACCCCTCAATCAGTATTTGGCAGAAACAGGTATATGGCACCCCTCAATCAGTATTTGGTGGAAGCTGCTGTATCGCACCCCTCAATCAGTATTTGGTTGAAGAAAGTTTATAGCACCCCTCAATCAGTATTTGGCGGAAACAGGTATGTAGCACCCCTCAATCAGTATTTGGTGGAAACAGGTATATGGCACCCCATAATCAGTATTTTGTGGAAGCAGGTGTATCGCAGCCCTCAATCAGCATTTGGTGGAAGAAGGTATATAGCACCCCTCTATCGGTATTTGGCGGAAACAGGTATATAGCACCCCTCAATCAGTATTTGGCAAACACAAGTATACAGCACCACTTAATCAGGATTTTGTGGAAGAAGGTATATGGCACCCCTCAATCAGTATTTGGCAGAAACAGGTATATAGCACCCCTCAATCAGTATTTGGCGGAAAAAGGTATATAGCACCCCTCAATCAGTATTTGGCAGAAACAAGTGTATGGCCCCCTTCAATCAGTATTTGGCAGAAACAGGTATATGGCACCCCTCAATCAGTATTTTGTGGAAGCAGGTATATAGCACCCCTCAATCAGTATTTGGCGGAAGCAGGTATATGGCACCCCTCAATCAGTATTTTATGGAAGCAGGTATACAGCACCCATCAATTAGTATTTGGCGGAAACAGGTGTATCGCAGCCCTTAATCAGTATTTGGTGGAAGAAGGTATATGGCATCCCGCAATCAGTATTTGGCGGAAACAAGTATATAGCACCTCTCAATTGGGATTTTGCGGAAGAAGTTATATGGCACCCCTCAATCAGTATCTGGCGGAAACAGTTGTATGGTACCCCTCAATCAGTATTTGGTGGAAGCTGCTGTATCGCAGCCCTCAATCAGTATTTGGTTGAAGAAAGTATATAGCACCCCTTAATCAGTATTTGGCGGAAACAGGTATGTAGCACCCCTCAATCAGTATTTGACGGAAACAGGTATATAGCACCCCTCAATCAGTATTTGGCGGAAACAGGTATATGGCACCCCTCAATCAGTATTTTGTGGAAGCAGGTGTATCGCAGCCCTCAATCAGCTTTGGTGGAACAAGGTATATAGCAAAAGCACCCCTCAATCAGTATTTTGTGGAAGAAGGTATATGACACCCCTCAATCAGTGTTTGGCGGAAACTGGTATATAGCACCCCTCAATCAGCATTTAGTGGAAACAGGTATATAGCATCCCTCAATTAGGATTTTGTGAAAGAAGGTATATCGCAGCCCTCAAGCAGTTTTTTTTTAGGGCAACAGGTATATCACACCAGTTGTAATTAGTTACTCAAATATCTTTTGTCCCTCTATCTAGCTGTGGTATCGCAGCAGAACTGAACACAACTGCTGCATAATACAAATACTCTATAATATAATTTCTATATTAGAAAGTATATTATAAGTATATCACAACCCTCTATATCACACCTATCGACTTTTGTGGCCCTATGAGCTAGTGTTTGGTGTCCCTAACTGTCCCTGCTCCAAAATGCAACCTCTCACTAAACTGGCAAAACACATAATGTAAAATGGCTTCCAGATCGGGTTATGTTATAGGGTTGGGGGTGTGTCCATGTGCTGAAATGTGTCTCAATTGACTGTCCTGTCCTACCTGATGGATGTGTCATGGGTCAAAGTTCGGCGCTATGCAAAAAAATATGGCGTGTGCGAATATCACTATATGTTCGCATGTTCAGCGAATCGCGAAAGAGCAAGGTTTGCCGCGAAACGACCACGAGGGGAACCGAAGGGCCATCTCTAATGGAGGCAGGGAGTCCCCCTGAGTCACTTGCACAAATGGCCCGATGCATGCTCACTTGCTTGCGTAGTGACAGCTAAATTGTCACCATTTGGCAGAGGGATAACTTTTGGCTTTCCATTTTTTTAGATGCTCACTAGCGGTTTAAAATGGGGGCCTTTTTTACACCCGCTTAGAGGGAGGACAAACTGAACTACAATAGAGACATCCTATGTAGTCAGTTGGCAGCTGCCTATCTGCGCCATGGTTCATCCTCTCGCAGGTCTGACCGGGGGGGCCCTCTACCCTCACGTTCCTCTGCCATGGCTGCTGTGGCAGGGTGCGGGGGTAGGAGCAGTTCCAGCTATATCAGCACAACTTGAGTCTAGAGTCGCTGAGCTGATGAGCAGCTTTCTTCACTCGCCTAGTGAAGAAACTACTCACCAGCAGCAGCAGCAGCTAGTCCTAAGCAGGACCTGAACCAGCGGGTGGTGGCATACTTAGACAGCACCCTGCCACCCCACATTGAAGATCCGCTGGACTACTGGGCAGCCAAACTGGATTTGTGGCCACAACTGGCAGAGTTTTCTCTGGAAAAGCTGTCCTGTCCGGCAAGTAGTGTGGCATCTGAGCGAGTGTTTAGTGCGGCGGGGGCCATAGTTACCGCAAAAAGAACTTGCCTTTCCACCCAAAATGTGGATAGACTGACCTTTGTCAAGATGAATCAGGCGTGGATCAGCCAGGATTTCCATCCACCAATGCCTGATGCATCAGACTAGATCATCCATGGTGCCACACCAATAACTTGACAAAAGAGACTGGTTTCTTTTGGCTACCTGCCTCAGCTATTATTCTGATGCTGCCACCCGCCTGATGCCACACATCTGATGCCAAGTGCTCCTTGTTTCACCCATCATCTTCAGCATGTATTTTGATTGCCACCCACCTCCCCACTCTGTCAACGGGTCACTCTGTGGTCTCTTGATATTGCTGCCACCTCACCACTCACGTCTCTTGATGCTGCTGCTGCCACCTCCACACTGTCATTGTGCCACCCTGTGGCCTCCTCCTGATGCTGCTACTGCCGCCACCTCCACACTCTGTCATTGTGCCACTCTGTGGCCTCCTGATGCTGCGGCTGCCACCTCTACGTTGTCATTGTGCCACTCTGTGCCCTCCTCCTGATGCTGCTGCCACCTCCAGACTCTGTTATTGGGCCACTCTGTGGTCTCCTCATGCTGCTTCCACCTCGCCACTATGTCATAGGGCCACTCTGTGGACTTCTCATGCTGTTCCCACCCTCCCCACTTCATGACTGGGCCACTATTTTGCCTTTCGGCCTGGCTGACATCATCATTTATTTGACCTTTCTTCTGATCTGTCCGAAGGAAGGAAAAATTAGACTCACAACGGATCCTGTCTATATAACAGCTGTAAGGCCTGCATGACATGGTCCCTATTTTGCATCAGAATTGGCTTATGATTTGGTAGCCAAAAGCAGGAGTGGGTAGAAAACACAGAAGACTGGCATCTCTGTTTTAGATCCACTCCTATTTTTTTGGGCTTTAGCAATACTGATGAATTACTGACCAAATGCTGACCGAGTGAAGGCGGATGCTCCACATGCATGATCCGTTTTTTGGGGGTTATTGTTCTGACGGATGAGAGAAAGGGGAAAATAATCAGTGACGTCAACACAAACTTACTGCTGACACCCTCTCCACTCTGTCAGGAGGGGAGGTGTTCTACTTGTATAAGCGTTTAATAGAACAGGTATTGTAAAAATCTATGTGGAATCAGTAAATTGGTGAAGTAAAAGAAGTGTGCTCTTTCATGCTATAGTAGGATCTTAGGCCTCTGCACAGTTCTTTATACCTGGTGCTAACATCGACCTGTAAGGCTGAGTTCACACTTGAGTCATTTGGTCAGTTTTGGCCCTGTAACTGCCCAAATAAGTGAAACGTGCAGTGATTCTAAGAGCGACGCCTGTCATCTACATGTCATACGGACTCACAGTATTGTTTCACTACCACAGCAGACTCCCTATGTGTGTTACTGCAAGGCACAGTGTTCTACACCACAATAAAGGCTCTCTGCAGCCAGGAAATACCAATTTTTTTACGTGATTCGCCACAAAAAAAAATTCGGGAAATTCAGCGACCCGGACGAATCAAATTTTAGAGAAATTTACTCACCTCTGTACATCACCCATAGGTTCCCATTGTAAAAATTAATAGCACTCAGCTATTTTATTTCATACAGTAAAAAAAAGGTACTTTATCAACACACATCAATGCTGGAAACCTGTCCTAATCTAAAACTATTACTATGCCGATATAAGGGATATGGTGTTTGGGGTGAGTAACAATTTACCACAAATATTATACTATATATATTATGCATATTACCTTAGTTCTATGACTTTTCTCCGTAAATCAACAATTTTTCCTGGGTGTCACATCTGTAGCTGTGGCTCACTCCAAGAGCTAATGAGATGATGAAGGTTGAGGAGATACTTAAAGTTCATCACTCTCTTTCAGACTCCTGAAAAAAGATTTAACCCAACGTATCTGATTGTGAAGGTCCTTGGGAAGGCCAGAGGAGAATATTTTCGGAGTAAGTAAAGATTTATGGACTATTTTTAGAGACTTTATACTAGACTGAATTCACAGAATGGGGTGGCTTTACCAATCCGTAGGAAGGAAAGGTGCACACTATCTAAGTGTTAACTCCAAAACACCAGAGGGGTAAAATAATTGTATAGTGAAGATATGGCACTCAGTATCTGGAGGACTGCTCAAAACAAATTACTTTATTGATGCAATTATCATAAAAAAATTTAAAATGTCATACAAATTACGTAAGTTGTACAGAAATTAAATAACAAAGGATAAAACGTCACGAATGACGGTAAGGTAAAAATCACTTGAGGTATATAGTTACTAAAAATTTCAGCAGCTGTATATCTTCTATAGATGTATTACACCAAAATCTTAATATTTTTGAAAAAAACGCATACGCAGTAATGATGCGGTTTGCATGCGATTTTATTATTTTTTTTTTTTTTCTGATGCGTTTTTTCCCAAAAAGCTGCTGAAACTTCACCCTTAATCTGTTGGATGAGGGGTTTGGTGTTAATTACTTTCTTTATGTCGTTATTCATCAAATTCACATATGTCAGACAGCATATAAGTGCATTCTAAATTGTCGATTAATACACCACAGAAAGATAGATTGTCGATAGTTTTGCACTATAATGTAGTTTTGTCGACAATTTATTCAATGGTCGCCAATTCTTCGATAAATGAAATCGTCAATTCTTATTGCTATATACAATTCTGGACTCTTCGATTTAATTGTGGGCTCTTTTTTCGAAAGTCACAAATAATCGTTATATCACAGTTCTTTTAACTAATCGAATTGCATCGGGAGTTGTTAGCTCTAGGTGGCGTCCCACCTATTTTCGAGCTGTCTTATTCCCTTACCTCCGACCTCTGGGTGCGGCTTGTCCAGTCGCCGTTTTTTTTAGCGTCCTTGTGCTCGACTTCTCCTTAGTTTCGATTTAAGTTGGAGGTGGAGCTGTATCACTCCAGGAAGTCTGCGAGCATAAGTTCTTTGTACAGGACGATTCAATCACTTGAGAGGTTGTTTATGGAGGTAAAAATTGCAAATGTCCTTGCGTACGCCAGAATGGTGGTAATGTGGGGCCCAGATTCCTCCCAGACGCGTTTCGAAGTCCCAAAGGGTACTGACTTCTTCCTCAGTGGCTCACTCCAAGAGCTAATGAGATGATGAAGGTTGAGGAGATACTTAAAGTTCATCACTCTCTTTCAGACTCCTGAAAAAAGACTTAACCCAATGTATCTGATTGAGAAGGTCCTTGGGAAGGTTGAGGAGAATATTTTCGGAGTAAGTAAAGATTTACGGACTATTTTTAGAGACTTTATACTAGACTGAATTCACTCGTACATTTTAGAAAGACTCTTATAGGAACGAAGAGACTTAGGGTGAAATGAATCATGTAATGACTGAAAAGTACCCAAAATGTAAACTTTAGACAACAGATACAAAAAAAAAACATTGATTATTGTCTTCCATAACTTAATGTGCACTTGGGTAAATGATCTTTCTACAGTTTTTCCTTAGAGAATCCAGTCGCCTTATAATCATTGGCCATTATAACTAGAGTTGAGTGATTCTAATTCAAATGAATTGACGTTGATCCAAATTTCCGTACAAATTTGATTCTTTGCAAAGCCGAATTTCCTTGTACTTCATGGTAAAGAATCAATTTTCCCTGAAATAGTGGTAAAAAAAAACTTATCCCGCTGCACGTGAAGGCCATCTTGGCCGTCTTGGCCATCTTGATTGCAAAAACCATGCAAAATCTTGCTCAAGGTGATGTATGATGTCACCACACTTTGCAGGCACAGTGACGTCATCAGTCATGACATTAACGCGTCTGGCCAGCGTGATGTCGTCATCACATCACCACATTTTGCACAGTGTCTTCAATCAAGATGTCCACGTCTGTCTCTACCTGAGCAAATAGATAAAGTGAGCTTTTTTTTTTTACCCTGATTAACTCCTGAAAGGCCTAAATTGCAGCCTTAGATGCAGCGATCAGTAATGAACACAGCACCTGAGGGATTAAATGACGGAGGGTGGCGCGATCCCCGTTCTCCGTCAAAGCTCCCATTACTTACAAAGAAATGTGCTTCCTGATGAAGTAATTAATCACAAATCGAATTTCTTTGCGAAATTCAGCGAACCAGCCGAATTTAATTTTTCATAATTTCGCTCATCTCTAATTAAAACCACTGTGAGGGTCCATAGAGAGGATTTGCCCATACACTGACAACACCAACTTACACCTTCTCCAGACTTATAATTTCACTCTATTTTCATTCAGTTACTCTATTACCAACTAATCCACCAGAGTCCATGTCCATGTATGACCTTCCTAGGCCTCCTTAAAAAAGTTTACATTAATGAGTCTGATATTCAGAGACCAATGATTGTGTTATTGGGGGAGGATGTTCTACGGCCTAGGAGGATCTGGAGTGGAGGATAAGAGTGGTAGTGGCTATGTCCGCAACAATTTTTCACAGTGCTTGTTTAGTGCAGGTGCCTGGCAGGAGGTGTAGGATGCAATGGCTAGCGCATGGTATTGGAGTCATAAAACAACGCCAGCAGTAGAAGAATAAACGTCTTTCTTTACTTAAGTCCTAAATGGGATTTATACTACATCCAACAACAATGAAGCAGAGTTTGTGTCCCGGTGTAAAGGGTGCCTTAACAGTGTTTTTTTAACTTCAGCAAAGTCTGAATGGCTGTAGTAGCAGGTTGCCTTGCTGACTCCTATGCTTGGCCATGCAGATTCTAAGTTCTCCTCCTTCTCTCTTTCTGTTGCTCTTGAGGTAATTCACACAGAGACCTGGAACTTGAGGCCTGAGGAAAAGGTGCATGAGGTACAGCTTCCTCCTCACTCCAAACACAAGTCTAGTCTCTCGTAAGGTGGATGGGGCCCATCTACACCTACCCTCTTACAAGGACTGAACCAGGATTGTTATTCCAGTCTGTGCCATCCATGCTATACTACGCTCGGTACAAAACATGTTATAACATTACATAACATCCAACTACAAACCAAAGTTGCCTTTATTCAGGCTCCTGTAGATCTTTTCATAGGGAATGGTGGAGGGGGTGGGACATTTAGGTGTGGGTAAGGCCCCTAGTGGCTATTACTTTACAGATTTTTTTTAGGTGAAATCAGGCAGATTTTTTTATGAATAGATACATTTTCTATTTACACCATTCTCTATTTAATGAAATAGAATTCTGTGAAATTACATTAACTCTTTTAGAACAAATGGTAAATAGTGTCTCAATTCAAATGATAAATTATATTATCTTAAAATGGCCACATTTTAATATCAATGGTCACTTTTACATGTAGGAGAGATGATATCATATCAGATGACATCACATCCCACATGATGGCCGCTTACCATGTTTCTGCTGGGACCCCTTGCTGATAAAACACATATGGCTCCATCAATGGTTTTACCTTATTCAAATCTGATGTATCAGCGCACATAAATCTTCACCGAGCTCACGTGCTGGTCCTGACCCCCGGGTGTAGAAGAATAGAAATTCTGGATCATTTGTAGATTGTGCTACATCTACAGATGTTACTAATCTTGTCTGTCATTTTCCACCAGAGCTTGCGTCTGGACCGTCCTTTCTGAGTGTTAATCTAAGTTTTTACAATTTTACCATATGTTGAGGTTTTCCCACCATCATCGAATCTGTTACCACTCAAATATTTTATGAAGGGGTGAATTGTCTTTAGCAGACAATCATGGCTGGGCAGTAGCTGCTGACTATCCTCAATAAGTTCTTCCTCCCTGAGATGCGGAGAAGAGCCGAAAGCATACAATACTTCCCAAGCAGAAAGAACAGAAAATGAAAGAGGGAGGTTCAGGACAGGTGGGGGCACAGAGCTTGTTCCTGGGCCATACCAACTAAGTGTGGTGTCAGAGGAACCCACCGACTCCTGATGCCTGATGTTGAGATGATGTTGAACCACAGGAGAAATCCACGGCACACCATATGTTCTTTATCAATTAGTGTTTTTTAATGCATAGTATTTTGTACATCATTTTTTGTTCCATCCAGAGCAAATATTCAAGCAATATAATTAGTTTAGCAGTACAACCCCAAACGTTGCTGTCTGGAACCTAAAGGCTTTACTTGAGCATAAGTGGAGTAGTTCTCTCTGGAGAATTAGTAACAGGAGCAGTGTGCTTCCTCTCCTCTCTGAAGATACTTAGGAACTCGCCCTGTTGGCTGGGAGCAGGATTCCTACCGCCTTGTTCCTTACCAACCATTCATTGCTGGGAACTACGGCCAAAAGCAAACAACAAAATATAGAATGCACAATAATATACAATTTGTAGTACCCCCAGGTCTGGAGTACTACACGTGGCAATGGTATGACGTTTCATTACTGCATTATTCTAACTAAAAGACCCTCACAGCTCAGCAGTTTTGCAACCCCCCCCCCCCCCAGTACATGTGCAGGACGACTTGTAAAAACCACAACGTAACATATTAGTTTTCCTTTAGTGGTTTTTCCGTAGTGAAGTGAATAGGATAATGCCAGAAAACCTTTAGCATACGTCGCAGTCTAAACAGTGAAGTGTAAAACTGGCTCAGAACCCCGTATGTGTAATTGGGAAGACATGTTTTCTTATTCACTAGCATTACATCTGGCTCCTGCAGCAAAATACTTCATTGGAAAATGTCCAGCTGTAAGATTGTGCCTGATATAATCCAGAGGCCTTGGAGAAAAACTAAAGGTGGCCTCATGTCGTAGGCCAACATGAGGAGGTAAGGCCACCACAAGTAGACAGGGACAACTTATAGTACAGTGCACAATACCACCCCAGCAGAACCAAATACCACAGCGCAGCACACTATACCACCCAGTGTCGGACTGGGGTACTTAGGGCCCACCAGTGTAACTGATTCTGGGGGCCCACCTTAGGGCTCCTGCACACTAACTTTTTTTTTTCATGTCTGTACCGTTCACTTCACTTCAATGGGGCCGCAATTTTTTTTTTTAAATGATTCCGTGTGCATTCCGTGTCTGTATGTCCGCATGGCCGTTCTGCAAAATGATAGAACATGTCCTATTACATGTCCTATTACTGTCGGCATTACAGACCAGGATAGGACGGTTCTATTAGAGGCCGGCTCTTCTGTTCCGCATAATGTGGAATGCACACACCCGGTGTCCATGTTTAGCGGATCTGCAATTTGCTGACTGCAAAACATCCAACGGTCGTGTTCATGAGCCCTTACAGTGATAACAGAAAAAATAAAGATGAAGGATGATGGCAGCCATTCACAGCACAATGCACAGACATACATGTGGCAGAATTTACACATATCTCTGTGTCAACAGACTGTTTAAATGCTTTGGATGCACTGTTATCAAAAGTCATCTTCAGTAAAGTGCCATTTTGAGTTTCACCCTGCTTGCCTCAGACTCAAGTTCCTCTATTACTACAACAGTAAATGGTTGTACCTCCATACAAAAGGTACTGGCGTCACGACTACAAAGGACCTTGCCATTGGCACATTAATACAGACCATCAAGGGCACCTCCAACCACCATCTGGCCAGTGTCCCTTACACCAGAGTGTGCCACAGAGAATCCTTGTGCCGTTCTCCTTTTCACTTATGCGAGCCTGCCCAGGGACGACGTAAACGCGAGAAACCAGAACTGTATTTACCTCGGCCCACCTAATGCTCACACCGTGACCTCACACATAATTCCCCCGCAAAGTCTGGAATACCGCACTGGAACACCCACGGATCATGAAAAAAGGGGTCCTGAGATATTCAATTACATTACCGCCAATCTATGTACACAAGGGTCTTAAAGGGATTCTGTCACCTCCCCTCAGCCAAAAAACGATTTAAAAGCAGCCATGCAGCACAGCTTACCTGGATTAGGCTGTGCTGTTTTATCTTGAAATCCGTCCAGCAGTTACTTCAAAAAACGACTTTGATCAATAAGGAAATGCGTCCTGAAGGTGCCCAGAGGGGCGTTTTTTTCTTCCTAGTGAGCCCAGTACCGCCCCTCTTTCAGTGCCCAGCCCGCCTTCCTTGTACTGTCTAACCGCCGCCCCCAGCCTGCCACAGCCTCCCCTCCCTCTCCTCCCCCTCCCTCATGCCGAACGAAGTCTCGCACAGGCGCAATACCCACTGAGGGCTGCGCCTGTGCGATCATCAGGAGACTGAGGGCGGCAGCTTCATCTTCGTCACTGGGCATGCGCCGAGCCCAGTGACGTCCGATGCTCGCTCTTCCCTCAGTCAGCAGGGAAGAGCGAGCATCGGACGTCACTGGGCTCGGCGCATGCCCAGTGACGAAGATGAAGCTGCCGCCCTCAGTCTCCTGATGATCGCACAGGCGCAGCCCTCAGTGGGTATTGCGCCTGTGCGAGACTTCGTTCGGCGTGAGGGAGGGGGAGGAGAGGGAGGAGAGGCTGTGGCAGGCTGGGGGCGGTTAGACAGTGCAAGGAAGGCGGGCTGGGCACTGAAAGAGGGGCGGTACTGGGCTCACTAGGAAGAAAAAAACGCCCCTCTGGGCACCTTCAGGACGCATTTCCTTATTGATCAAAGTCGTTTTTTGAAGTAACTGCTGGACGGATTTCAAGATAAAACAGCACAGCCTAATCCAGGTAAGCTGTGCTGCATAGCTGCTTTTAAATCGTTTTTTGGCTGAGGGGAGGTGACAGAATCCCTTTAAGACCACGTTCCCTTGAGCATATGCCCTGCCTCTCCATCCATTGTCTATGGGGTCACTGGAGAAGGCAGAGTACAGCGCTGGCTATTTCCAGTGATCCCAAAGAGAATAAATGGAGCAGCAGGGCGTATGTGTGGCCTGCCACACCATCAAAAAGGCAGAACAGGACCTGTTCCTGGGATCAGTGGGGGTCGCAGAATCAGAGGCTTTGGGGGACCTAGGGCAGATCCCCCCCCCCATGCCACTCTTAACTCTGCAGAGAGCAGCACACATACACAGATCTGAGTCTGATATAAACAAATCCCCTCTTTCCCCCTTACAGTCTCATACAGCTCACTACTGTCACACACCTGAGAAATCAGCCCAGCACCGCAGAGTAGTCCTTCTCTCCAGCAACCACAGTTTTATGACAGCAGGGAGGGCAGGAGGATGGCCAGACATGTTCTCTCCTCCTTCACTGCCAGAAGCCCAGGAAGTGTAGAAGATACTGCGGGGCCTCCTGTACAATTTACACCAGTAGGGGGCTGCATCACTGTGTGATATTGCCACCTAGTGGCTACAATAATTATCTCTCCTGAGAAACACAATAAATAATTACTCCTCCGTCTTATCTCCGGGCGCAGGAAACTGGGGGCCTACCGAGGAATCCCCCGCCTCCCCGGTGGGAGAGTCCGAGCCTGATACCACCCCAGCAGATCGAAATACCACAGTGCAGCACACTATACCACCCCAGCAGAACTAAATACCACAATGCAGTGCACCATACCACCCCAGCAGAACGAAATACCAGAGTGCAGCACACTATACCACCCCAGCAGATCCAAATACCACAGTGCAGCACACTATACCACACCAATAGATCCAAATACCACAGTGCAGCACACTATACCACTGCAGCAGAACCAAATACCACAGTGCAGCACACTATACCACTGCAACAGATCCTAATAGCACAATGCAGCACACCATACCACCCCAGCGGAACCAAATACCACAGTGCAGCACACCATACCATCCCAGCAGAACAAAATACCACAGTGCAGCACACTATATCACCGCAGCAGAACAAAATACCACAGTGCAGCACACTATACCACCCCAGCAGAACCAAATACCACAATGCAGCAAAAATACCACCCCATCAGAACCAAATACCCCAGTGCAGCACAGAATACCACCCCAGCAAAACCAAATACCACAATGCAGCACACAATACCACTCCAGCAGATCCAAATACCACAGTGCACCACACTATACCACCCCAACAGATCCAAATACCACAGAGCAGCACAATGTACTGGTGCTTAAAAGGGTTATACCATGAATAATGTAAAAAATGTAAATCAAACATAATCTAGTACATGACAATCTCTTTCTAACAAAGCTAGAACCAGCCCTGTACCTCACATGGATCCAGAAATCTCCCCATTAATTGGACTGCTAGATTTATATCAAGCTGGGAGCTCAGGGGTGTGTCTCAGCTCTCCCTATCACAGCTCAGGGGGCGTGTCTCAGCTCTCCCTATCACAGCTCAGGGGGCGTGTCTCAGCTCTCCCTATCACAGCTCAGGGGGCGTGTCTCAGCTCTCCCTATCACAGCTCAGGGGGTGTGTCTCAGCTCTCCCTATCACAGCTCAGTAGGCAGTTGAAGGATGAAACTGAGCATGTGATGCCATTTAAGTGAGCAGGACAAAGCAATAAGAAAAAGAACAAAGAGCAGGTGGCGCTATACAGATATATTTTATTGAATAACTCACTGGCTATACAAAATTTTTAATTGCATGCAATTACAAAAGTATTCAAATCCAGGAGCTGGTTGGAAAATTGTAGATTATTTACTGCATACGGCGGTTCTGCAATAAACAGGTCACCAGCCGTGTGCATTTCGTATCATGGATGCGGACCCATTCACATGAATGGGTTCGCAAATCTGGAGATGCGGCGCGGAACGGTACGGAAGCACGGAACGGAATCCCACGGAAGCACTGCGGAGTGCTTCCGTGGTGTTCCGTTCCATGCTTCCGTTCCACAAAAAAATGGAACTTGTTCTATCTTTTTGCGGAACGGTCGGATTGCGGACCTTATTCAAGTGAATGGGTCTGTGATTCGCATGCGGCTGCCCCGTGGTTGGTGCCAGTGTATTGTGGATCGCAGTTTGCAGCCCACAGCATGGGCACGGAGCCCGTACGCTTGTGTGAACAAGCCCTAAGTCTGTTAGTACACCAGAGTCAAATAGAAACCGATGTAGCAGAGTTGAGCGTGTTCGCCTGCCAGAGTTATTGCTAAAGCCTGCTGGAACCAAGATAAAGTCTGTAAACCGTTTGGAGAAATGTTTATGCAAAGTAAAGCTGCCATTGAACTTCATTAGGTCTGGACTCAAATATTTCTTCAAATCCCTCAATTGTTCACCCTGTTTGTCTGCTTTAGAGCCAACGCCTGGTGTTCCAGAGTATCCAGGTAGGAGCACCGTGACACGTGTACAAAACATTAAGGGACATTTTAGGCCACACTATATCACTTGGTCATTCCTACACCTGTGTACCAACACCATTTCTTAAAGGGACTCCGTCCCGTTTTTGCTTTAGTGCAACTGGCGTCACAAAACACTTATCTCATCTTAAAGGGACCCCTTGTGGACCGCTGTTGTTGCACATAGAAGGTCTTCCGAGTTTTTCCATGGGCTTCTGATCCATGCCTCCGCACCTCAAAAGATAGGACATGTCATACATGTCTTTTGTCGTATCTTGCAGATCACGGACCAATTCAAGTCAATGGGTTTGCAGTCTGCAACACTGGCATGGAGACCTCTACAGCACCCCACCCCTTAACACTGAGCTCCATAGGGGACTGTCCCCTTATCTGTGACCTCCACTGTTCCCTGCCCCCTTAACAGAGACCTCCACAGCACCCGTCCCTTTAACAGTGACTGCCACAGTACCCCGTTCCCTTAACAGTGACCTCCACAGTACCCCGCTCCCTTAACAGTGACCTCACAGTAGCCTCCAGCCTTAACAGTGACCTCCACAGCAGCTGCCCCTTTAATAGTAGCCCCTTCCCCCTTAAGAGTGTCATTCACAGCACCCTGCCCCTTTAAAGCTGACCTACAGCAGTGAAGAAAAATGGCTGGGTTGTTAGGGAAACATGGAGTAAAACTGTGTGTATGTGGAGACTAAGGGCCTGCGAGCTTCTATTGGCTGATAAGGGACATGTAACCGTGTGTATGGCAGGTGTGATATGAGTGAAAGACTTGCAGGCTTCTATTGGCTAATGCAGGTCATTTTTGGGAATATCTCAGGAACGGTACGTCCTAGAGAGCTGAGACCCGGTCTAAAACCTTCCTCATGTTCCTGTGTGCCAAATTTGGTGAATATCGGTCCAGTCGTTTGGTCGCGCATAAAGATCAGACAGACAGACAGAAAATCATTTATATATATATATAAGAGATTATTATATTACTTAGATAATTGTTATTATTATTATTAAACCGGTGGTATAAGGTTAGAAAACAATGGCTGATTTTTTCTAAAAACAGCGCCACTCTTGTCTATAGCTCGTGTCTGGTACTACATCTCATTCCCATTTACTTTAATTTACTTGAGCTGTAGAGCAATACCAGACACAATCAATGGACAAGAAACATTTTCCAGGGCCGTCAGCAGCACGTACATCCTCCTCATCTGCTTAATTTTAATTAAAACATATCCTAAGTGATAACAATTGTGAGCCAGTGTCCTAGGATGGTTTTAAAAATGTTTACATTCATTTCTGTGTAAGATATACATTGTTTCAGTGTGAAAGCTCTACTTTAAACTACGGGTTGCAGAAAAGCTTATTCCTTCCAGGGAAAGTGGACCCAAAGCCAACAAGATGTTTGCAAAGACCCGAGTTGTCTCTGTAGATCTGCCAAGACTCATGGATCTAATTTATATCAAGGCTTAAACTATAGGATTGGTGCAAGAATAGGAAAAATATGATTTGTTACCTCGTTTTTACACGTACGTCTCCAGCGTTACAAAGGCTTAACACCTAATGTAGGATATAGTAATGAAGGTTACATCCTACAAAAACAGGGCAAGGTATGGACTTAATACATAATGAAAATGTAGGTTTTTATCCTCCAAATCCTGCTTTATATAGTCATCTTGAATGCAACAATTTTTTTTTCTCATCGGAAGGACACGTGCTAACCTGGGTGTTGGGAAAAATATCTGTTGGCTGGACATGGAACAAAAGATATAAAAATAAGAGCAAAAAACTTGCACATAGATGCTTCAATTTCTTATTAGGAGCCTAAGTATCAGCATATACAGAGCATACTAAATCAATATACTATCTAGATTGCTGGATTAAAGGAAATTCAATACATCTGTGTCCACAGGATATGCCATAAATGATAAATTCACTTTAATAGAACTTCAAAACATAGCTGAGTATCTGTTTTCAGAAGTGTTATTTATTTGAATTTAGAAACCATGCACGACCGCCTCTCTATTCCCAGGCACACACAACAGGGTTTCATTCTGGGACACTGCTAGAGCTCTGATGGGACATCCCCTTTAACTGGGTTCTGGTGGCATTATGTGGGCACTATATTGTACTATTGCGGCCACGTGCCTCTACTACCTTACCTTTTCCACATCCACATTGCGGCTCCTCTAAATTAAAATGAAGAATTTGTGTAGGCTTGATAAGAACAAGCCACTATTCTGACAAGTAGCATTTGTGTGTGTTGTATAAGCAGGCATTCTGACTCTATGTAGACAGAATTTTTGAACACTTGGTCCCAAACAGCATTAATTGTATCTAATTGGGGTTGTTTTTGTATTAGGTGCATGGATTTCTGCAATCCCCACCCCAATTTCTGCAACAAATCTGCGGTGTGTGAATATACTCTGAAGGGGTGGCCTAGTTTCAAGATATCTACTTGCTGTCATTCATTCGGAACCTTCATTGTAAAAAAAACGACCACGGTCATGTGATGGACACGGTGCATGACTCGTTACAAGATTCGGCTCTGATAACCATAACTGCAATTGTATGTTCATCACATGGGCTGCAACATTTTCAGCACAGAGGCATAAGTTTAAGCAGTGCAAAGGCAGCAGTCACATTGGCACCCATGATGAAGTGCACCACCTAGGAGGACACCAGTATTATGAATCACAACTCATAGTTACACACTTCCAAGGCCTAGGAGCATCTATCAGATTAATTAATCTTCATTTTTAAAGGGGTTTTATGGGAGTTCAGTATTGATGGCCTATCCTCAGGACAGGTCATCAGTATTGGTGGGGTCCAACTTTTTTAAAAGTAGTGCCATTCCCATCCATGGGCTGTATCTGGTATTGTAGCTCAGCTTGATTGATTTGAATGGGACTGTAATACTAGACACAGCCAATGCACCATATGCCATTTAGAATAGTGACGTCTTTGGACCCCCTCAGACACCAGGGCTTCAGTGTGACTGTTACCTCGGCCCCAATATAGTTACACCCTTGAGCCCATGGACAAGGGTCCTCTCATTCCACCTACTTAATGCACTAACCATTTAACCATTTAAAGGCTAATAACACAGTTTGGTATCTGAACATTGCAGGTCATGAGATAAAATCTCAAAGCCTTATGTTATGAAACATAATTTCGTAGGTCTGATGATTGCCTAGATCTGCCTTCATTAAAGGGGTTGTCACAAGTATAAACATTTTTGCCTAACAACTAAGAGTACTTTAAAGGATAACTGTCATATTTTTGTTTATTTGCTAGTTTATTAGAGCTAGTTATGTATACCTGAGTTTTGTAATTGCCTTATAATAACAGCTTTCATTAATGTCCTCTGTCCCTTTCCACTGCTCCCTTAATATTACTGAGACCTGTGATTGGCCACAGAGGTTACATGCTTAACTGAGGAACCCAGTCATGAGATGCTTCTCTTCTTAAAGTGGTTCTCCAGGAATGATTTAAAATGGCCACTAGCAACCTGTCCTAGAATGTGAGCAGAACTGGTCGCCTCCACTTGCAGAGCTGCCTAGGGGGTGAGGGGGCAGAGCCTTACTACACAGCTCTACAGTAGCTGGTAATGATTAGTGATGAGCGGCAGGGGTCATATTCGAATTTGCAATATTTCCCGAATATTTCGTAGAATATTCATCGGATATTCGCAAATTCGAATATTCGTTATATTCTACGATTTTTTTACTCGAAAAATCGGCAAGGTAATGATCGTGTAATATGCAAATTTTCATAATGCGAATTTTAATTGCGAATTTTTCAACTTTTAGACAAAGAATATTATAGCACTATATTACCTAAATTGCTCTATATTCGTTTTTTTTTATATTCGCTACATTGCTATAACTTTGTTTTTTCGAATATTCAGAATATTCTAAAACAAGAATATATAGCAATATAGCGAATATTCGAAAAAACAAATATAGAACAATTTAGCTAATATAGTGCTATAATCTTCTTTGTCTAATAGTTGTAATTTTTTTCTCATCTGAAGTTCAGATTGGGAAAAAAAATTACAACTATTAAAAAAAAAATTATAGCACTATATTAGCTAAATTGCTCTATATTAGTTTTTTTTTTTTTATATTCGCTATATTGCTATAACTTAGTTTTTTGGAATATTCGTAATATTCTAAAACAAGAATATATAGCAATATAGCAAATATTCGAAAAAAAAACGAATATAGAGCAAAATTCACAAACAACACTACTCCTAAAGTCAAGTATATTGCAGCCTTCTTATTGGTCCACAAGCTAGAAGCAGGGAGGGATCATGTGTACTGATTAAAAAAATAAAATTGAATAAAAAAAACAAAAAACGAATATTCAAAATTACGAATATATATCACTATATTTGAAATATTCGTGAATTTTAAAGTACCTATATTCGCGATAAAAATTCAAAATTCGAATATTCATGATCAACACTAGTAATGATGTGATGCTGCCTATGATATGTCATTATGGCTGAGCAGCCTGACAGGAACGTTCACCAATGTGTAGTATATGCAAATGCCAGAGCGCAGTGTGTAGTGAGGCTAAGTCCTCTCATCCCCTTGGCAGCTCTGCAAGTGGAACCAACAAGTCCTGCTCACATTGTAGGACAAGTTGCTAGCAGACATTTTAAATAATTCCAGGAGAACCCCTTTAAAGGACTGGAGCGGCTGCAGCTTGGAAAGTGTATGAACTTTTATTATGTTAAAGTGCTCCTTTTTTGTCAAAACATTTCCTGTACTGGGCTATCCCTTTAAGTGTTAGGCCCCTTTCACACAGGCAAGAATTCCACGCGGGTGCAATACGTGAGGTGAACGCATTGCACCCACACTGAATCCAGACCCATTCACTTTAATGGGGCTGTTCAGATGAGCGGTGATTTTCATACATCACTTGTGCGTTGTGTGAAAATTGCAGCATGTTCTATATTCTGCGTTTTTCACGCAACGCAGGCCCCATAGAAATGAATGGGGCTGAGTGAAAATAATAGCATTCTTAATACAGAATGCTTACTAAAATGTGGCTTGACGGGTTAAAAAATGAACTCACCTCATCCACTTGTTCGTGCAGCTGGCATCGTATTCTTTCTTCTTTCAGGACCCGCAAAAGGACCTTTGATGACGTAATCACGCTCACCACATGGTGAGCGTGGTGACGTCAGCACAGGTCCTGCTGAATGAAGATAGAAGGATTTTCTATCTTCATTCAGCAGGATCTGCGCTGACGTCACCGCGCTCACCATGTGGTGAGCGCAATTACGTCATCAAAGGTCCTTTTGCAGGTCCTGAAAAAGGACGATGCTGGTCGCGCGAACAAGTGGATGAGGTGAGTAAATTTTTTATTTTATTTTTAACCCGTCAAGCCACATTTTAGTAAGCATTTTGTATTAAGAATGCTATTATTTTCTATCATAACCATGTTATAAGGGAAAATAATAAAATAAATAGAACACCTAACCCAAACCCGAACTTCAGTGAATAATCTGGGTTCGGGTCTGGGTACCACATTCAGTTTTTTCTCACGCGCGTTTAAAATGCATTGCACTCGCGCGGAAAAAATTGAACATCGGAACACAATCGCAGTCAAAACTGACTGCAATTGCGTGCCTACTCACGCGGGTTTCCCGCAATGCACATGCGATGCATACAGAGCAAATCCGGGATGCCCGTGTGAAAGAGGCCTTAAGGATTGCTGAAAGATTACTTCATGTTTATTGTCTGTAGCTCAGCAATATGTTTTTTTATCTTCCAGATAAAGGATGAAAAATGTTGATGTGTCTGTATTACATCTATTCTCTGAATTTACAATAAATCCTCCCTCATCGTTGTCTGATTCAAGAAGTTCAGTACTGATCGTGGCCTCTCCAGAGATAATACTAGAATATACAAAATATTACAGCCTGACAGACAGGTACAGCTGTTAGGGGTGATATCTCCCAGCGTCTTCTAATATTTCCAGGAGTTTATTATTTTTAATGTCTATTAACATAATAATAATTCACTGAGGGAATTTACCAAGTGTCCATCATGTAAATTATGAATTCATCACATAGATGTTTTTGGACACTTTATATAATAATGGATCTTTCTTTTTAGAAAGGATTGTCCAAAACAATAAGTGTTGGACCCTGTATTATCTATCTATATAAATACTGGGTGCAGTCTTCCCAAGACTGTTGGCTAATAGTGATGAGCGGCAGGGGCTATATTCAAATTTTCGATATTTCACGATAATTTAGTCGAATATTTGAAGATGTGTGTATGCAGTGCATACATCTGTATATGTGTATCTGCCATGGCTCTCCCCCAGGTATGTATATATATATATATATATATATATATATATATATGTGTATATATATGTGTGTGTGTATATATATATATATATATATATATATGGGCCTATAACTGCCCATGTATGCCCCAGGTTTATAATGAGTATATATGTGTGTATAGATGCGCCCCAAGTATCTATATACATATATACACTTAAATGCGGCCAATTTTCCTAACCAGCCCCCTGCAGTGCCTGCAGGGGTGGATATGTCTCCAGGTGGCTGGTGACTTCAAAGGAAAAGGGATCAATAGATCTGAGGCCTTTTGTTCAGTTTCCCCAGCTTATCAGCCTAGTTACTATGCTCTCCCCCACCTTGTGTTTGTGACATGGCTGGGCGTGTGGTGCTGCTAGCCTCAGGGGGCCAACTGGCAGTCCTGAGTGCACGTATTGTCACAACCAGACAGCTGAGAAGCTCTGACAGAAGCCTTTCAGAACCTCCTCCTTGAGTTTTCTTTATTGTGAGGTTCAGTTCCTTATCTCGTTAGCCTCTCTCAGCTGTCATGTAGTTGGACTGATTGCATCCCTTTAAATTCCGCCCCATAATGCATTACTGGGCGGCTTATACTACTTCCTGGAGTGTGTGTGCATGCTGGTCCTGTTTTGCAGTCTGCTACAAAGTTAAGTGCTGAACTTTTATCTGTTATTTTCTGTTTGCTGGATCCCAGGTGACCCTGACTCCCTCCGTGTCTGGTGTAGGGAGCCGGTGGTCGTGTCCCCTCACTATTGTAGGGTGTTCAGGGGTTATACAGTCGAGGTACGTGGATATGCAACCATCCACCTCTGGGATCTTTGCATAGGGTGAGCAGCCAGGGAAAGTCTCAGGTCTTGTGCAGGGGTCTCCCTTTTGGTTCCTTAGCTTTGGATCCAGTGAGTCATATATGCATGTTGCTTTGTCTTGTTTTCTGTACACTGTCCGTGACATTATAAGCCGCCAAAACCGTTTCAAGCATGGATCCGGTTTCACTTTTGGCTGAACGCCTTCAGGGTCTTTCATTGGAGGTAGCTGATCTCCGCAGGACTTTTTCTCAGCTTCAAGTGACTGGTTCAGCTCGCGTTCATGGAGTTTGTTCTGAGCCTAAGATCTCGCTCCCGGATACGTTCTCCGGGGGTAGTGAGAATTTTGTGCGTTTTAGAGAGGCTTGCAAACTCCATTTTCGCCTTCTTCCCCATTCCTCTGGTGATGAGGAATGAAGGGTGGGGATCATTATATCGCTGCTCAGGGGTAACGCTCAGTCCTGGGCCTTTTCGCTGCCGGAGGGGGCACGGCCTCTCCGTTCAGTGGATGAATTCTTTTTAGCCCTGGGTCAGATATATGATGATCTGGATCGTGTTGCTCTGGCTGAGTCTAGACTATGTCTATTATGCCAGGGTAAACAATCCGCAGAGATATATTGCTCAGAATTTCGGAGATGGGCAGCTGATACTGGTTGGAATGATGCTGCACTCCGAAGTCAATTTTGCCATGGTCTTTCAGAGGGATTGAAAGATGCATTTTCCTTTCATGAAAGGCCTATTTCCTTAGACTCAGCTATGTCTCAGGCCGTTCGTATTGACAGGCGTCTTAGAGAGAGAGGAGAGATCTCTCCTTCCTGTCATACTTAGTCCCAGGACACTGCAGCGGTCCCATTCTGTGTGCAGGGGTCTCAGTCGCTGTCAGTCTCTTCTGAGCAGGAGCCCATGCAGCTGGGGTTGATTGCTTCTGACAATAGAAGATTCAGCCCGCATGGGAGGGTTTGTTTTTGTTGTGGAGGTATAAATCATTTGGCAAATGTCTGCCCCTCTAGGAGATTCAGGCAGTTCTCTGGGAGTAATAAAGAAACAAAGAGGAAAAAATCTTTTAAAAATGTTCAGTCTGTTACTATTGGCAGGGTTGAGGCGGAAATTGAAGGTTTTCCGTTTGCTTGTAGTTCCCGTTTTGTCCTGCCTGCTAGGGTGGCGCTAGAGAGCAAGAGCATTTTTTGTGAGATTTTTGTGGATAGTGGAGCAGCGGTCAATCTCATTGATAATCAATTTGCAATAACTCATGGTTTCCAGGTGTGCACTTTGGGAAAGGATATTCCTGTTTTTGCTATTGATTCCGCTTCACTTTCTCAGAAATCGTTAAAGGGCATAGTTCACAATATGAGTGATGCTCATGTTGAGGATGTGTCATGTTTCGTCCTTAGCGGTTTGCCTACTCCTCTAGTGTTGGGGCTACCCTGGCTCACTAAACATAATCCCACCATTGATTGGCAAGCGAGGCAAATAAATGGTTGGAGTGACTTTTGCAGAGAGAATTGCCTCACGACATATGTTTCTGAGGTTGCTACTAAGACTGTACCATCTTTTCTCTCTGAATTTTCGGATGTCTTCTCTGAGAGTGGAGTTCAGGATTTGCCCCCGCACCGGGAGTACGATTGCCCTATTAATCTCATCCCAGGCGCCAAGCTGCCTAAATCTCGTTTATACAATCTTTCCCAACCTGAAAGGATCGCTATGCGTGCTTATATCTCTGAGAGTCTGAGAAAAGGACACATACGACCCTCAAAGTCACCTGTTGCCGCTGGTTTTTTCTTTTGTTAAGAAAAAAGATGGTTCTTTAAGACCTTGTCTGGATTTCAGGGAGCTGAACAGTATCACTATTCGTGACCCTTATCCGCTTCCTCTGATCCCGGACCTGTTTAACCAGGTTGTTGGGGCTAAAGTCTTTTCCAAATTAGATCTAAGAGGGGCATACAACCTGGTCAGGGTCAGAGAAGGAGACGAATGGAAGACGGCCTTCAATACCCCTGAGGGCCATTTTGAAAATTTGGTTATGCCTTTTGGTTTGATGAATGCCCCAGCCGTTCTTCAGCATTTCGTGAACAGCATTTTTTATCATTTGATGGGAAAATTTGTATTAGTGTATTTGGATGACATTTTGATTTTTTCTCCTGATTTCAAAACTCATAAAGAACATTTACGTCAGGTCTTGCTCATTCTGCGGGAGAATAAATTATATGCGAAACTGGAAAAATGTGTGTTTGCGGTTCCAGAAATTCAATTTCTGGTGTTTCTTCTCTCCGCTTCTGGCTTTCGCATGGACCCCGAGAAGGTTCGCGCTGTGCTTGAGTGGGAGCTTCCTGAGAATCAGAAGGCGCTGATGCGTTTTTTGGGCTTTGCCAATTATTACAGGAAGTTTATTTTGAATTATTCCTCTATTGTTAAACCACTCACTGATATGACCAGAAAGGGGGTAGATTTTTCTTCTTGGTCGGTAGAGGCGCGTAAGGCTTTTTCTAATATCAAGGAGAGTTTTGCTTCCGCTCCCATCTTGGTGCAACCTGATATTTCTTTACCTTTCATAGTTGAGGTTGATGCTTCTGAGGTGGGTGTGGGTGCGGTCTTGTCTCAGGGTTCCTCTCCTGCCAAATGGCGACCGTGTGCCTTTTTCTCGAAAAAACTCTCCTCCGCAGAGAGAAATTACGATGTGGGAGATAGGGAATTGTTGGCCATCAAGTTGGCTTTTGAGGAATGGCGCCATTGGCTAGAGGGAGCCAGACACCCTATTACTGTATTTACTGACCATAAAAATCTGGCCTACTTGGAGTCAGCCAAGCGTCTGAACCCAAGACAGGCCAGATGGTCTTTGTTCTTTTCAAGATTTCATTTTGTTGTCACATTCCGCCCTGGGGTGAAGAATGTGAAGGCAGATGCCCTGTCACGTTGTTTTCCGGGGGGCGGGAATTTTGAAGACCCGCGTCCCATTTTGGCCGAAGGTGTGGTGGTCTCTGCTCTTTTTTCTGAATTGGAGAAAGAGGTGCAGGCAGCCCAGTCAGAGGCTCCTGATCTTTGTCCTCCTGGGAGGTTGTTTGTGCCTCTCGCTTTAAGACACAAGATTTTTAAGGAACACCACGATACGGTCCTTGCTGGGCACCCGGGGGCAAGAGCCACACTGGATCTCATCGCTCGGAGATTCTGGTGGCCTGCGCTTCGTAAGTCGGTTGAGGGTTTTGTGGCAGCCTGCGAGACTTGCGCTCGTGCCAAAGTCCCTCATTCACGGCCGTCAGGTCCTCTCCTTCCCTTACCCATTCCTTCCCGTCCTTGGACACATCTGTCCATGGACTTCATAACGGACCTGCCTCGTTCCTCGGGGAAGACTGTGATTCTGGTGGTGGTGGACCGTTTTAGCAAAATGGTGCATTTCATCCCTTTTCCTGGTTTGCCCAATGCTAAGACGCTGGCGCAGGCATTTATTGATCACATTGTGAAATTGCACGGTATTCCTTCAGACATAGTCTCTGATAGGGGCATGCAGTTTGTTTCCAGATTCTTAAAGGCCTTCTGTTCTCGCTTGGGGGTTCGGTTGTCATTCTCTTCTGCTTTCCACCCGCAGTCGAATGGCCAGACGGAGCGCGTCATTCAGAATCTGGAGACATATCTGCGCTGTTTTGTGGCGGAGAATCAGGAGGATTGGTGTTCTTTTTTGTCCCTTGCTGAGTTTGCTTTAAATAACCGTCGTCAGGAGTCCTCTGATAAGTCACCATTTTTTGGTGCATATGGGTTTCATCCGCAGTTTGGGACTTTCTCGGGAGAGGGGTCTTCTGGTTTACCTGATGAGGACAGATTCTCCTCGTCTTTGTCATCTATTTGGCTAAAGATTCAGGATAATCTAAAGTGCATGAGTGAGAGATATAAGCGTGTGGCAGATAAGAGACGTGTGCTTGGTCCGGACCTGAATGTTGGTGATCTGGTGTGGTTGTCTACCAAGAATATCAAATTGAAGGTTCCCTCCTGGAAGTTGGGTCCTAGGTTTATTGGGCCTTACAAAATCCTGTCTGTCATCAATCCTGTTGCCTACCGTCTTGATCTTCCTCAGACTTGGAAGATCCATAATGTTTTTCATAAGTCCTTATTGAAACCTTATGTTCAACCCATTGTACCCTCGCCTTTGCCTCCTCCTCCGATTATGGTTGATGGGAATCTTGAATTTCAGGTCTCTAGGATTGTGGATTCTCGGCTTGTCCGCTGTTCTCTCCAGTACCTTGTTCATTGGAAGGGTTATGGTCCTGAGGAGAGGATGTGGGTCCTAGTGACGGACATTAAGGCCTCTCGTCTCATCAGGGCTTTCCATAGGTCCCATCCTGAGAAGGTGGGCTCTGAGTGTCCGGAGTCCACTTGTAGAGGGAGGGGTACTGTCACAACCAGACAGCTGAGAAGCTCTGACAGAAGCCTTTCAGAACCTCCTCCTTGAGTTTTCGTTATTGTGAGGTTCAGTTCCTCATCTCGTTAGCCTCTCTCAGCTGTCATGTAGTTGGACTGATTGCATCCCTTTAAATTCCGCCCCATAATGCATTACTGGGCGGCTTATACTACTTCCTGGAGTGTGTGTGCATGCTGGTCCTGTTTTGCAGTCTGCTACAAAGTTAAGTGCTGAACTTTTATCTGTTATTTTCTGTTTGCTGGATCCCAGGTGACCCTGACTCCCTCCGTGTCTGGTGTAGGGAGCCGGTGGTCGTGTCCCCTCACTATTGTAGGGTGTTCAGGGGTTATACAGTCGAGGTACGTGGATATGCAACCATCCACCTCTGGGATCTTTGCATAGGCTGAGCAGCCAGGGAAAGTCTCAGGTCTTGTGCAGGGGTCTCCCTTTTAATTCCTTAGCTTTGGATCCAGTGAGTCATATATGCATGTTGCTTTGTCTTGTTTTCTGTACACCGTCCGTGACACATATACGTCACAGTCACACTATGATGTCACCTCCCTGAGGAGGGGGGAGGTGAGCTGTTTCTGAGGCTGATATATGAGCCCCAAGCCAGGAACACGAGGTCTCTTGGAACTGGACTACAAACAGAGACACATGGGAACAGCTCCCTGAAGGAAGAGAGGCAGAGCCCCACATGCTCCTGGAGATGGCTGAGTAACCCTTTCCCTCCAGCATTGCAGTACCCCTAATACCCCTGCCCTGATCTACCCCTATTAACCCCTGGCCTGCATTGGGTTAACCCTAACCCCTGCATTTAACCCCTTTTTCCCTATTCCACCGATAACCCGTTGCATAACCCCTTCTGCCTATAGCTGCATAACCCCTGTAACCCCTGCTCCACCAACCATCCCCTAAACCCCGGCTGGTGAACTCCTGCAGTCAGTATTTATTAACCCCTACCTGTCTAGCCCCTACCTACCCCATCACATACCCCCTATATCCCCAACAATAGTAACCCCTTCCCTGCCACCAACACATCCCATTGCAATCCCTATCCCTGCAGGCCCTGTCCTACATTACCCCTGCGGTACCCCTGAATCTGTGGCCTGCATTAACTCTTGCAGTGCCACCATTGACCCCTTGTTTCCTCCCATAGGGACAGCGTTTAGAGCCAGGAGGTGGGGCGGTTTTCGTATGTGAGTGTAATTTTATAGATAGTGTGTGGGGTGGAATTGTGTATTGTCTAGTGTAGTGTAGTGTAGTATTATCTGTGTTGTAGGTGTTTAGTGTAATAATCTTTCTGTACTGTGGTGTGTGCGTCTATATGTATATATATCTATAACCATTGATCTATAGATAGATATAGATATAGCGTATTAGTAGACTATTGTGTAATAAATATTTTATTATTTAAGGACACAGTGTCTGGTCCATTATTATAGTACAGTAAAGCGCAGGCAGTTGGCTTTCAGCACAGCATGCAGGCAAGGCGAGGGTGCATATGTTATATTATATTAAGGGAATAAATAGGCGGGGTCATAGTAAATGACTCACGCCTATTTAGGAATATTAATTATTGGTTCTGACATAAATATTGGTAATTAATAGGCCCCCCTTAACAAGCACTATATTCTAAATATTCGCAAATTTTCGAAGTGGCGATATTCGCGATAAAAATTCACTATTCGAATATTCGTGCCCAACACTATTGGCTAATAGTCCAGAGGTTCAACTAGAAAAATGAGGCAGCACTCCAATGTTTGTAGAAGGGTAATGGACCTGCTTTATTACCCTAAAATGCAACATTTCATCCCAGTTCAAGAAAGGCTCCATTGAGCTGGGCTAAAATGTTGCATTTTGGGGTAATAAAGCAGGGTCTATCATCCTTCTACCAACATTGGAGTGCTGCCTAATTTTTCATTTATCTATCTATCTATCTTTCTATCTATCTATCTATCTATTTTTCTATCTATCCAATCTATCCATCAACCCTGTTTATTTGTAAGCCAATGTATAAGTGCTTATGCTGTAATATTAACTGTTGTCACTACATGTCGCTGTTGTTGCACAAGCAAGAGGGAAGTTATATAAAGTGCTGGTAGCAGAAAGTAGTATCAGCGTGTGGTTGAATCCACATGTAGTGCTGGGGAGGCTATTAAAATTAGCCTTGTGTATATAAAACACAGTGAGTAGGGTTAGAAACGCAACTGTAAAACCAAATAGAACGGGCTTCACAGGCTGGCACAGTGGTCATAATGGGAGATTTTAACTTCCCAGACATTGACTGGGGTCATGGTTCTGCCTCAACCGCAAAGGGGAGAAATTCCTCAACTTGCTGCAGGACCACTTTATAGGCCAGTTTGTAGAAGCTCCTACTAGGGGCAATGCTCTGTTGGATCTGGTAATTTCTAATGATGCAGAGCTTGTTGGAAATGTTACTGTTCAAGAAACACTAGGTAATAGTGACCACAATATAAATATTTTCCCCCTAAACTATAAGAAGCAAACTCTGTCAGGCAGAGCAAAGGCACTGAATTTTAAAAAGGCTAATTTCCCTGGGTTGAGGGCAGCATTTCAGGGTATAGACTGGGAGCAGCTACTGTCACATAATAATACTGAGGATAAATGGGAGAACTTTAAATCCACATTGAGTAATTGCACTTTAAAAATGTATTCCTTTAGGTAACAAGTATAAACGGCTAAAATTAAACCCCCCATGGCTTCCAGCTACTGTAAAAAGGGCAATAAAAGACAAAAAAAGGGCATTTAAAAAATAAAAATCTGAGGGGTCAGCTGTAGCGTTTGAAGTTTACAAAGGGATTAACAAAATCTGTAAAAAAAAGAGATAAAATTTGCAAAAATACAAAATGAACAGCAGGTTGCAAAAGAAAGCAAAACAAATACCCAAAATTCTTAAAATATATAAATACTAAAAATCCAAGGTCCGAGCAGGTAGGTCCCCTAAATAATGGTAAAGGGGATGGTTTTAGCACAATTTCTATTTTTGCAGATGACACTAAGCTGTGTAGTACTGTGCAGTCTATGGAGGATGCCCATAAACTACAAGCTGACTTGAACACTCTGAGTGATTGGGCATCAACTTGGCAATTGAGGTTCAATGTGGACAAATGTAAAGTTATGCATCTTTGTAGTAATAATCTCTGTGCTTCATATGTCCTAGGGGATGTAACACTGGGGGAGTCACTTATAGAGAAGGATTTGGGTGTCCTTGTAGATCATAGATTGAATAACAGCATACAATGTCAATCAGCTGCTTCTAAGGCCACCAGGATATTGTCATGTATTAGAAGAGGCATGGACTCGCTGGTCAGGGATGTAATATTACAACTTTACAAAGCGTTGGTGCGGGCTCTTCTGGAATACGCAGTTCAGTTTTGGGCCATACAAAAAATACGGTGAAAAACTGTTCCATGTAAAATGCCCTCAAAAGACAAGGGGGCACTGCCTCCGACTGGAGAAGAAAAAGTTCAGTCTCCAGAAGTGTCAAAGATTCTTTACTGTAAGAACTGTAAATCTGTGGAATAGACTTTCTCAGGATGTGGTCACAGCAGGAACAGTTTTAAAAAGGGTTTAGATGAATTCTTAAAAGTAAATTAAATTAATGCTTATGAAATTGTGTGGAAATCTTAGTTTCATTTCCTTCTTGGATTTGTGTCCCGACTCCCCACCCATCCCTTGGTTGAACTTGATGGATTTATGTCTTTTTTCAACCGTATTAATCATGTAACTATGTAAGGTTCAAATATGGCAAGTAACTGCCTGATGAGAGTGTTTTGGCACTTGATGGAACAGAATGCAGATAACCTGCTTGTTGGTTGCTAGAAGACCTGGGATTGGTATATGTAGTTGTTAGGCCTGGGTATGTCCATGACAGTGAGTTGGAGGCGAGAATAGATTGTGCATTGTGATAGTAACAGTGGGCTGGAGTGAGTGACTAGGAACCATAACAGAAAGCAATCCAGCTCCACCACAATCAGGAGCACACCGCCACTGAGGCGAGGTGAGGCAATTGTCTCACGTGGCACCACCTAATGAAGAGTGTACATTAATGGTTAGGATTGCTTAGTTGATGGAAACATGTCATTTGTACTCACTATTGTTACCTGTGATTTATTTAATGTTCTAAATAGAGATGAGCGAATTTCTAAAAAATTTGATTCGGCCGGTTTGCCAAATTTTTCTAAAAAATTTGGTTCGATCCGAGTTTATTTGTGGCGAATCATGCTAAAAAACTGCTATTTCCTGGCTGCAGAGAGCCTTTATAGTGGTGTAGAACACTGTGCCTTGCAGTAACACACATAGGGAGTCTGCTGTGGTAGTGAAACAATACTGTGAGTCCATATGACATGCAGATGACAGGCGTCGCTCTTAGAATCACTGCACACTTCACTTATTTAGGCAGTTACGGGGCCAAAACTGTCTGAATAACTCAAGTGTGAACAGAGCCTAACAGGTCAATGTTAGTGTCAAGAAGAAGCGCACTCCTTTTACACCGTCGTCAGCTGATTCCACATAGATGTCTACAGAACCTGTTCTATTAAACACTTATACAAGTAGAGCCCCCCTGAGTGGAGAGGGTGTCAGCAGTAAGTTTGTGTTGACGTCACTGATTATTTTGCCCTTGATCCGTCAGAACAATAACCCCCAAAAAACGGATCCTCTCTGTGGAGCATCCACCTTCACTTGGTCAGCATTTATTCAGTATCCATCAGTATTGCTAAAGCAAAAACAAAACAGTAGTGGATCCAAAACAGAGATGACACGTGAATGGAATATTTGCATATCTTCTGTGTTTTGTACCCACTCCTGCTTTTGGCTACCAAATCATAAGCTTCTGATTCAAAATAGGGACCATATCATGCAGACCTTACAGCTGTTACATAGACAGGATCCGTTGTGTGTCTCATTTTTCCTTCCTCCTGACAGATCAGAAGAAGGGTCAAATAAATGATTATGTCAGCCAAGCCAAAAAGGCAAAATAGTGGCCAATCATGAAGTGGGGAGGGTGGTAACAGCATGAGAAGTCCACAGTGTGGCCCTATGACATAGTGGTGAGGTTGATCAAAAATTGTACAACAACCTCAATGCACTTTAATTCACAAGTGTCGAGGTATACCGTCACACACCAATATATATCATGAAACTACAACGTGGACCGGATTTATCTTACAATATAAAACATAACTTTTACTAAATATGCAATAGAAATCACTATAGAGACAGAAACAGTGAGTGTGCTAAAAATACTGGATCCTAATCGACCCACCTAAAAAGTTGTCTAATAAAGATGATAGGTTCAATCTTACCACCTCCAGACGTATGAACCATAGAACAGCAAACGGTGCCAGTTGCGGCCACAAATCCAGTTTGGCTGCCCAGTAGTCCAGCGGATATTCAATGTGGGGTGGCAGGGTGCTGTCCAAGTATGCCACCATCTGCTGGTTTAGGTACTGCTCCAGGTCTAGCTGCTGGTGGTGAGTAGTTACTTTACTTGGTGGGTGAAGAAAGCTGCTCATCAGCGACTCTAGACCCAAAGTTACTGCTGATGGAGCTGGAACTTCTCCCCTCCCCCACCAGAGGGGAAAGTGAGCACAGAGGGCCCGGCTAACATCGAAGTTACACAGCGGAGTACTCCTGTCCACTTGGATCATCAATAAATCGTTTATGGCCTTTCTCTGTTCGTATTGTTGGTCCAACATATGGAGGGTGGAAGTTTCCTGGTCATTTTTCGGATGTCTTGCAGATGGGTGGAAGACTTCATGAACCGCTTGACAACCAGATTGAACATGTGTGCCATGCAGGGCGCATGGCTCAGCCCTCCTTGACGCAGCGCCAACACCATGTTCTTTCTGTTGTCACCAAGGTTCCGATTTTGAGTTGTCGTGGAGAAAGCCAGGATTCGATTTCTTGGTGAAAGACAAGGAGCAGTTCCTCCTTCGCCCAGTCAAACAAGGTGCAGCACGTTTGGCTCCCGCCCTCCCACTGATGCCACCCTGCTGACTTCTAGCCACGCTAGCGACCTACTGGCTCCGCCGCTACCTCACGGGCAAGCTGCCTCCCTCTTCTCCTTATGATGATAAAGCCCCTAATTCACCCTGCTTCCAAGTGCGATCAGCTACATCATCATCATCGAGTACTGTCTGCACGTCACTGATGTCCTCCTCAACTGTCTCTGGGTCAGAAGCCTCACCACTCGCAACACCAGCTCCCACGCCACTCTCCTCATCACTACTTGCCCACCTACTGGAGGAAGCGGCGGATATCTCCTCCACATCTTGGCTGGGCAATAGCTGCTGACTGACCTCTAGTAGCTCGTCCTCGCTGTATAGTGGAGCTGAGCCCACAGCATATAATACTTCTCTGGCTGAGGGAACAGAAAAGGACAGAGGCAGGTTAAGGACAGGTGAGGGCACAGGGCCTGCTCCTGGGCCATGCCAACTAAGGGTTGTGTCAGAGAACCCACGACTCTTGGCTGGGGGTGTCAGATGTCACTTGTGATGAAGTGGATGACCGAGTCAACCATTCAAGAACCGCTGCATTGCTGGTCAAGACACGACCGCTAGATGACACCAGGAGTTCAGGCTTCTCACTGCGACTCCTGCTGCCACGCCCCCTTACTCTGCTGCGACCTGTGCCAGAAACATTTAGTCAGGGCCTGTGCAGGGCCTGTCACTTCTATGTGTGACATACTGTTAGATCAAATAAATAAATAGACAGGAAATTAAAACACCCCAAAAAAGTCTCTAATTTTCTCACTTCACCACACAACGGCTAATAAGCCCTTTTTTTCCACTAATACACTCCAAAAAGGGCTTTAGAACATATAAGGCTTCGTTCACATCACCGTTCAGCCTTTCCGTTCTCCTGCTCTGTTTAGGAGCAGGAGAATGGAAAGGACGGATGATTTTTAAGCGGAGACAAAAGTTGTGCATGCAGGAGTTTTGTCTCCGCTTAAAAATCAATTTCTGAGCGGAAACATAACGGACCCCATTATAGTCTATAGGGTCCTAAGGGCTCAGTTTGGCGTCAGTTATGTGCTTATCCGTCCTTTCCATTCTCCTGCCCCTAAACGGAACAGGAGAATGAAAAGGCTGAACGGTGATGTGAACGAAGCCTTACTGCACCACTAAATGGCAAATATATATATTTTTTGCCACTAACACATGCCAAAAAGGGCTGGAATTTTCTCACTTCACCACACAACGGCTAATAAGCCCTTTTTTCCAAATAATGCACACCAAACAATCCTTTAGAACGTATAACTGCACCGCACAAGGGCAAATAAGACATAGAAATATTTCCTTGTAATAAACCCTGTTAATGGCTGTATCACCCAGCACTTGCCCCCCAATAACAAGAACGGTTTGCTGGAATTGACATACTGGTAGATCAAATAAATAAATAGAAAGGAAATTAAAACACCCCAAGAAAGTCTGTAATTTTCTCACTTCACCACAGTGGTAGTGGGATGGGATAATGTAACCGTGGAAAGGAACAGCTTTTGGGCTGAGGGTGCTGTTACTGATAGAAAGAGTCAGTTCTGGGGAGCCAAGAGAAAGCCAAGAAACAACATAAAATAAGCTGGTTGGCTGGAAAAAGAGGAAAGTTTCAGGACAGTCAAGAGTTTCACACCACCAGGAGTAAACAATAACCACAATGCATCATGCTGCCTTCTACAGTGTATTGTAACCATCAAGCTTCTGTGCCACACGTGTGAAATGAAAGCATTAAGTATCTTGTGCTATTAGTTTTTGAAAAAAACTGTTGGAGCATTACCTTAAGAAGTTTGCCCCAACTGGATCTTTGCTTGGAATACTAGAATGGAAAGCTGTTTCAAAGAGTGCTCCTGCTCTGGTTGATTAGTTGAGAATAGGCATTATGCATTTTCCCTGCAGTGGCTGATTTACAAAGATTAGAAAAGCTATGGAAGAAAGAAAAAACGGAAAAAAAAACACAATGCAGCCAAAATAAAAAAAAACTGGGGTTGTGTAAAAATAAATCCTATATTCTAATCAGGAATGCTGAGTTCATAGATGGGGTGACCCCTGTTCTTCAGGATCCTCTTTATTTAGCCATTGTATAGGGCAACTAAAAAGGGCATCCCTCTGGAGGACCTGTCCTGCATTCTACATTAGCTAAGGGGCTTCTGCAAGGGAACACTTTGTGATCAGCCTATTCTCCAGGAACCCCTCTAAAAAGTAGGGATTGCCCAAAAGTAGAGAAATCAATTAAGGATGGGCCATTATCCCTCACAAAACCTTCATGAAACATTGGGATACATAGTTAACAATGGAGGTAGTGTTACCCTCACATATTTCCCATCTGCCTACAGAAACCTCAGGAGACAGCAGTTTTTGGTTGCCCATATCCTGCTGTATGTCATCCATGTAGACGAGAACTTGGTTAATTGCAGTTTGTACTGTGTGGGTGGACTAATTCTTACTATTTCTTAGATGTGGACAGATCATACTACTTTTATTCGCCAATACTCAAAATGCCATAATGCCAAATTAAACTTTTTGACTACCAGTTGGCCAGCATTACCAAATGAAAACATTGAAGTTAAAGTATTTCTATAAAAGCTTTATAATTGGGATATACTGGCTCAAAGAAAGAAAATCCAACTGTATTAGCTTGATGTAATACAGATACTCTAGGGGAATGTGTTGTTAATTAATGCCAGCAGGTTGCCGACTTGACCAAAACTGCTGACGAAGCAGATTGCCAATGTATGTGTGACAACTACTTCTTTATCCAATTCTTTACAGCTAATATCCTGTCTGCAGGATCTTGGGTAGTTTCATAAGTCGTCACAACTGATGCTGAACATTGTAAAACTAGTAAAAAAACTATGTAATCTTCTGGTTCTAAGCTTGGCTGCTATACAGAACCTGAGGATCATTAGAAAACAAAACTGGAATGTTCTACGCTGTTGATATAAAGTGATGGTGCTGTGTCCCAGAGGACAACTGCAAAGGGTTAATTACTGCTAAAAGGGCTCATATACTGTTGCTAAATTAAATGTTGTGATTTGTTATTAATACACATTTCTTTATGCACTGTGTATACCTGATAGCAATGTATTGGGCAATATATGGTTAATGCTGGCAGACTGGTTAGGTTACCAGAGTAAAGGACTAGGTCTGCCCCTTGGTAAGTGAGTATAGTCTTAGCAGAGCTACAGACAAGATCTTCATGTGCAAGATCCCGCAAACTAGGTCCAAGTCCAGACAACTTTTCTCTCTGAGACTACAGCTGCCAAAGAAGCAACTTTGTCATCACAGTACTCCTGAAAGAAAAATACCGAGATCTCAGAAGGTCGAGAAACATCAAGACGGTGCAGGATAAAGACACCAAGGTATTCACTCGTTTATGGCAAAAAGACTTTGCTGCTGTGGAAAGGGTTAATTGCCTCCAGCACTTGCCACACTTAGAGACAGACGGCCACCTGGTTCTAAATTCTGCACCCCTCAGCCCGAGAACTACAGAAAGGGTTAACAAGTTCGGAACAGCATGCCTGTGGTCAGAGGCGTATCTATCACGAGGCAAACAAGGCATTTGCCTAGGGCGGCACTTGCCGATGGGGCGGCAAAATGCCTTGTTTGCTTAGTGATAGTTACCCTGGCAGAGCCCCAAAAGCTCTTCTTTCTCCATTAGTATATATCCAGCCATGGAGCCTTCTCCCTGGTACAGGACAGCAGCCATGTGTGCCCGGCAGCCGCCCCGGGGAGGGGTGAGCGCGGGTTGTCATGGAGAGTGGGAGGGGAGACATGACTGTCAGGGAGGGGAGAGGAAGTGTGCGGCACAAACACCCCCTCCCCCGCCTGTCCCAGCACTGACACCGGGGCTGCCCGCACTTGATGGCTCCTCTCTAGCTCCAGCCACCTCTACAAGGAGACACCAGAGACAGGTGACAGGATGAGCTGACCATGGACGCCTCATCCACCGGTGAGTGGGGCCGCCAGGGGACCTGTCACATGTGATTTCCTCACCCCAGGGTGATGCGTGTTGACAAACAGCCCTGCAGCTCATCATGGCCGCACGTGGGTCCCCAGTGTAAGCCCTGGAGATGACATTGTGTAGGCAGCCTGTGCCCTGTCCATGGTGGCCTGCCCAGGACTGTGGGGTTACTTTGCTGCTGCTGCCTCCTCTTCCATCTGCAGCCTAAACTATGGAGCCTCTGAAGGTCACACACAGGGGGGCACATGAGGGGAGATGCCCCCAGGAAGAGCCCTAACCTTCTACCCTGGCATGTAGATGCTGGGCTGCATGGTAGAGTCTGATGCTAGAAAGTCTGGTTGTGCCCACCTGCAGTAATATAGGAGAGCAATGAAATCAGTGCCCATCCCCGGGCACCTCAGGAAGTGACCAGCGCCCATCACTTTACACAAAGCTCCTGGTCTGGCCTCTGGTCCGGCTAGGAGACACCATTGCTGAGTCCTCATTGCTATCTTCTGATGGGACGTGGTCATTGGGCATGGTAAATGTAGAACTGGATGGCTTTTTAGGTATCTTGGAAAGTAGGGCGATCAGTCTTTTTAGCGAAGGAACACAATTATCCTCAAAATGCTTATTGAGGAACGGAAGTGACAATCGTGTGTCGTCTGGTTATTAGGACCAGGTAAGTGTAGACTTGGGGGGGAGGGGGGGGGGGGCAGTATTACACAATCTTTATATATTTTTTTATACATATACAGATTGTGTAATACCGCCCCTCACCCCCATCCAACCAACACAGAAATTAGCACCAATGTATTAAATAAAATTGCTGCCTGTATCATTATTCTAAAAATAAAAAAAAGCTCAACTTCTGACACACTTAGTATTTTACAATTTTTATATATGATTTTTATGGCCTTGACAGAAAGGGGTGGGTCAAATTTATATTAGGGGGGTGCCCGAGTTTAGTTTTGCCTAGGGCAGCATAAAACCAAGATACACCACTGCCTGTGGTTATTTAGAAAGACTAAAAAGTGTCCTCAGGAGTGTCAGAGAGTACTACCATTACCATTAACCTGTTCGCTAGCAGCGATGTGTAAACATGGCACCCGCTCGCACGTGCAGCAGGCACCATGGACGGCCGATCTCGGTAAATAAAGGCTTTAGATGCCGTGATCAAGTGCGGCCAATGTGGGCGTCGGTAGTTGCGCTGAACACTGTAAGCCTCGCAGACGAGGGTTATAGTGTCCATGCTGCAATTCTTATTTTGCTTACCAGATGGCAGTCCAGGATAAGTAATTAGCATATTCTAGTGTAAATCTCATTTTAAAAATCCCTGATAGAACATAGTAAAATAGTACATAAGGCCGAAAAAATACATTTGTCCATCCAGTTCGGCCTGTCATCCTGTAAGTTGATCCAGAGGAAGGCAAAAAAAAAAAAAATGTGAGGTAGAAGCCAATTTTCCCCACTTTAGGGGAATAAAAAATTCCTTCCCGACTCCAATCAGGCAATCAGAATAACTCCCTGGATCAATGGCCCCTCTCTAGTAGCTGTAGCCTGTAATATTATTACACTCCAAAAATACATCCAGGAACAAAATCAAAAATTAAAAAACCTTATTTATAGACTCATATATGAACTTTAAAATCATCACAAAAAATATATATATACCGTATATAAAAAATAACAAAAATATAAAATAGTTTAAATCACCCTCCTTTCTATATTATTAAAAAATAAATAACAAAATAACAATAAATATAAACATTATCGGTCCCATCGTGACCAAAAACGCCTGTACTATTTAAACAAAAAAAAAAAACTATAAATATGGGGTATTGTTGTAATCATACTGACCCAGAGAACGAATGGCATGGGTCAGTTTTGCCGCAAATGAAACTCCATGGAAACCTGTAAAATGGTGGAGTAATTGCGTTTTTTCTTTCCAATTCAATCCCATTTGGAATTTGTTTACCTCTTCCCACTGATTTTATGCCATTATTAATGGCGGCATTAGAAAGCACAACTTGTCCTGCAAAAAATACACCCTCATACAGATAAGTGACCGGAAATATAAAAAAGTTATGGCTCAAGAAAAATAGTGAAGACAAATGAAAACGCAAAAAACTAAAAATCTCCGGTATCCTAAGGGTTAATATTGCAACCAACAGGCCTTATTATTGACTTCATCATCCATCTGCTGACCATGCATCCATACTTCTGCCTTGCACCCTTCCAACCACTTAACATCAATGGCAACCCAACAACCATCATGCATTTGAATCAGGTCAAATTGATTTTACCTGAATCAAATATGCTCTAATTGCTCAGAAAATGTGTATATAACACTCTAAGTTCTCCATGGACTCATATATTTTCTCTTAAGAAGACGAGAGAGAAAAAGAGAGTTCTTGGGGGTCCTCTTTCTCATTAAGGTGACTAACTAGTATGCATGAGGAGTATTGTAGTCCAGCCAAAGGTCTTCTGCATCTCCTGGAACCATATATGCAGATCTCTCGCTTTGACTCTTTGAGTTGCCCAAAGAGAATCACAAGAAACTCGGGTTTGTTAGAATTCAAAGTTTTGGGGAAATTCAGGATGAACTCCAAATTGATAGAATTGATTTGCTCATCTCTAGTGCAGGGGTGCATTGATTTAGTTTAGGGCAAAGAATTAAAACTACATTTAATATATAAAGCTGAGTATATATATGTATGTATGTATGTATGTCCGCTAAAGGAATCTGCACCGTCGTATTTACAATCACGAAATTTGGCACACAAGTACATCAGGTGTCCAGAAAGGTTTTTGACCAGGTCTCAGCTCTCTAGGACTTACCATTCCTGAGATAATCCCCAAAAAAGCTAATATTGCACCATCATATGACCTACAGTAGCCAATGAAAGCCTGTAGGTCTTTCTCCTCATATCCCAACTGCCATACGCACGGTCACATGATCCTTATCAGCCAATAGAAGCTCGCAGGCCCTTAGTCTGCACATACACACAGTTTTACATCATGTTTCTATAACAACCCAGCCATTTTTCTTCACTGCTGTAGGTCAGCTTTAAAGGGGCAGGGCGCTGTGGATGACACTATTAGGGATGTTTCTCACGAGCGAGTCCATTGCGGTAATCACGCTCCGTGTGTGAGTGTGATCCTTCGCTCTGGACTTGCAGGAGCGCACGGCATTATCAGGATTTATAATGCTATGTGTCTCTGCATGGCCTTTTTTCCACAGAATCATACTGACATAAAGCTGTCAGTATGATTCTGTGGAAATAAGGTCAAACAGAGACACATAGCATTATAAATCATGATAATGCCGTGCGTTCCTGCAAGTCCAGAGCGGAGGATCACACTCACACACGGAGCGTGATTACCGCAATGGACTCGCTCGTGTAAAACAGCCCTTAACCACCTCAGCCCCCCTAGCTGAAACCCCCTTAATGACCAGGCCACTTTTTACACTTCTGTACTACACTACTTTCACCGTTTATTGCTCGGTCATGCAACTTACCACCCAAATGAATTTTACCTCCTTTTCTTCTCACTAATAGAGCTTTCATTTGGTGGTATTTCATTGCTGCTGACTTTTTTACTGTTAATCGAAATTTAACGATTTTTTTGCAAAAAAATGACATTTTTCACTTTCAGTTGTAAAATTTTGCAAAAAAAACGACATCCATATGTGAAAGGCCGATTCATTGGCCTGGATTTGTGGGAGGGGCTGGCCTGCCTACTTCAACGGCTTGCGCCCCTCCCACCTTGTACGTCGTTCAGCGTTCTGGTTGATCACGTACCTGGCATCGATCCTGCAGGCGACGGTAAGGAACATTCGGGTCCGGTCAGCACGGTCGGCCCCTTGGTGAGTGGGGACCCCGTGCTCCGGACAGTGCATGACCGGAGGGCAGCTCTTCTCCTCCCCCCCTCGTGGTGCCGGTGAGACCGCTGGCAGCTGGGGGCGGTGCACGCCGGGGAGCTCCCCGCTCCGGTTATGTGTCAGGAGGCCGCGCTGACTCCCCTCGCAGTGGAGCGCGCAGCCGGCGGCGGGCCAGCCCCTTAGGCGAAGGGGGGCTCCCCCGCACTGTGCGTTCTGCTTGGGAGCAGGGCGGCCTCCCACGTGGCACGCTCGTTTGTCCGGCGGGGGGCGGAGTCAGGATGTTTCGGGCCTCCCCCCGCCCGGCTTGTGTCAGGGGGTTGCGCTGGGTCCCCACGTGGTGGAGCGCCCAGCCGGCGGAGGGTCAGCCCCTTAGGCTATGGGGGTCCCCCGCTCTGGGCGCTCTGCCTGGGTGCAGTGCTGCCCCCCTCGTGGCACGCTTACTTCCCGGCGGGGGGCGGGGCTTTGATATTTAGAGCCGCCCCCTGCCCGGCTCTATGTCAGGGGGTTGCGCCGAGTCCCCACGTGGTAGGGTGCTCAGCCGGCGGAGGGTCAGTCCCTCAGGCTATGGGGGACTCCCCCGCACTGGGCGCTCTGCCAGGGAACGGTGCGGCCCCCCACGTGGCAACATTTCACTGACTGGTGGGGGCGGGGCCTACGTTAGCCGGGCTACCCCCCTTACCAGTCCATGCCAGGGAGCAGCGCTGCTCCCCACGTGATAGAAGCGCCCGGCCGGCAGGTGGGTCGGCCCGTGGAGATCAAAGGGCCCCCCGCACCGGGCGCTCTATCAGGGAGTCGCGCGTGCTCCCCACGTGGCTCACGAATGGCGTCCGTGTGGGGCGGAGGCCACCGAGCAGTGAGAATTCCCCCGCGCCATCCCTCGATGCCTGGGAGTTTCGCGCTCCCCACGTGGTTATCGTTGGGGGGCGTGGGTGGCGCGGTGGTCCCGCCCCTCACCCGCTTTAAAGTCTGGCACGGGCAGCCGTGCCGCTTAGATAGGCAGGGATACGTGATTACACTAAGGTCGGACAGGGGGAACGGGTGTTAGCCGTCGGCTGGCCTCCTCCTACCGGCTGCTCTCTAGGTTCACTACCACGTCTTCATGTCTTACTTTTCGTTTGGTTGTTTGCTACGCGTGCACATCCAGAGTTGATGCTTATTGTTTTGCTTCTAGGTCATAGTCGGTCTTACTTACGTCCTGAGGTTGTGGCCTGTCGGTAAGGTAGTAGGGGTACAGGCGGGGGTAGGGGGTGAAGAGGCCGTACTGGCGGGGTCATGTCTCATGCTCTGTCTCACGTTCAGGTTTCATTGTTTACTAACTCCCTGCGGTGGTCTTTCTGTAGTTTTCCAAGCTGGTAAGTATGTCATGTTCTCTCTGCATGGTACTTACGGGTGTCGGTTACGGTCCACTTCCTCACGATCCTTCTGGTGTCAATGTGCGAAGCTTCACGGGGGCGGGTCACCTTTCTATACACGGCTGGGCTGGTCACTGGTGCTGGCGGTCGTCCAGTGTAGCTGGTCATTTACGTTACTGTTTCCACAGCTGTGATGTCGCACGCGTCGGACATTGTCGAGGCGTCCGTGGATGAGAATGTGGCAGGAGTATCTGAAGGGGGCAGTTTACCGTCTCTACGAGCTTGGACTATCCCTAGGCTCATGTCGGAACTGACAAAGAAGGGTATCCCCTTCCCGGCTGCCGCCAGGAAGGCGGAATTATATCGGTTATGGAAAGACTCTGTGGCCTCCAGTCAAGATGTACTCCCCATGTCTACGGTGCAAACATCGCTCGCGCAGCTACATGTCATGCTGAACGGCCTGACGGCAGCTGTAAATTCCATACAAGCGAGGTTGGAGTCAGTTGAGTCCTGTGACTCGGTCGTTCCTGCTCCCCCCCCTGACGTTCCGGTAGCCACTACCTCTGCTCTAGGGGAAACCCGTACTGCCCTGGCTGTTCCCAATGTGGCGCCCTCTCATTTTGTCCCAACCAACGTCAGGAAAGACATCCTAGAGGGTAGGGATGTTAACCTTGCATCTTTACTGATAGCTTCCAGGGATCTGTCCGATAATAAGGTTATAGCTTGCGGGGAAGTCTCGGTGGTACTGAGAGGCCGCGACCACAGGCTTAACCGCAAGTTAACCATTCCCGAATTTGTCATGGCTTTTAGCCTTTTCAGAGATGTGATATGTTCGGCTAGGCCGGATAGGAGGGAGGAGCTTGATCTGTACCTTTTTCGTGTGACGGAGTTGGGTCATAAGTATGGAGGGGTTTCGTTTTATGACTACCATTGTTCTTTTTCGGCCAAGGCAGCAGCGGCTTTTACTCAGTTTGGTTATGTTACAGATTGGTCCAACTTGGATACTGAATTATTTTGCCGGCATTTCGCAGGTCTTAAAGCTCCCTCCTGTTCGGCCTGTCAGTCCATCTTCCACTCTACCGAGTGGTGCCACAAATCAGCCAGCAGTGCTCAGTCTTTCCCTTCCGGCTCGTCGGCTGGGCCTCTCGATGTGTTCAGACCTCCCAGTTCAGTCGACAAGTTAGGCCGGCCCATCGTGCAGTTGGGTAGGTCACAGATTTGTAATAATTTTAATTTCGGGTCTTGTAATTTTGGTCAATGCCGTCTTCTACATATCTGTACCAATTGCTTTAGGGCCCACCCCAGAGCCGCATGCTCATTAAAATCAGTTAAAGCCTACATGAGTGTGGTCAATACCGATTGTTTACTAGAGCTTTTGCAGGGACACCATAATCCAGGGTTCGTGCAGTTTCTAGTTGCTGGATTCTGCAAGGGCTTTCATACGGGGTTGATCACGACACCCGAATACACGTATGAGTGCAGGAATCTCCAGTCTGCCGACAGGAACCCCGAGTCTGTTGACAATCTAATCGAGTCCGAGCTGGGTAAGGGTTTCTTGATTGGTCCTTTCAAGGTGCCCCCCTTTCAGCGATGGAGAGTCAGTCCTGTGGGGGTAGTCACGGGCAAATTCAGTAAGAAGGAGAGGCTCATCATTGACCTGTCAGCCCCACATGGTTCCCATGTCCCTAGTCTTAACTCCCTTATCCCTTCTGAGGAAGTGGGCATGAGGTATTCTTCCATCGATCAGGCCATCGCCATTATTTTACAGTTAGGGCCCGGAGCGATGTTGTCCAAGGCTGATATTTCGGACGCCTTTAAGTTACTCCCCATTATGCCAGCGCTCTGGCAGTGGCACGGCATTAAGTGGAAAGACCAATATTATTTCTCCACCAAGCTCACCTTCGGTTCTAAGAGCAGCCCCTGGCTCTTTGCTCAGCTGGCTCAGGCCCTTCATTGGATATTAGAACAAAAAGTCCGCTGCGAGTTTGTCATCCATTATCTTGATGACTTCCTGCTGATTGAGAGGCCAGGGGCAGCTCCCCTAGGCTTGGGGAAGTTACTGAGGTGTTTCTCTCAGCTAGGTGTACCAGTCTCCCCCAAGAAAGTCAAAGGCCCATCCACAGTCATCACCTTCCTGGGCATTGAGCTTGACTCGCAGGGCATGTTAGCCAGGTTGCCGTCAGACAAGTTGGCTAGGATTAGGGAAGTCATCCACAGGTTTTCAGTCACAACGGTGGTCACCAAGGCGGACTTACAGTCGCTACTGGGCATGTTGAACTTCGCCATGCGCATTATCCCGCAGGGCAGGTCTTTCATCTCCCGGTTGCTGGTGCTTCTCGCCACGGCCCCGGAACAGGACAGCCCAGTGCGTCTGGACAGTCAGGCCTTGGCAGACCTTCACATGTGGGACCACTTTCTTTGCCAATGGAATGGGGTGTCTTTGTTTATCCCTGAGTTGACCAGCCAATCCCCGGTAGTGTTTTCTGATGCGGCTGCTAGTTCAGGGTTTTCCGCTATTTTTGGCACCCACTGGGTCGCAGACGAATGGCCGGCTGAGGTCAGACAGATCCCAGGTTTCCTACATACCTCAGCGCTGTTCGAACTGTACCCCATCGTGGTAGCCGCCCATGTGTGGGGCAGTAACTGGGTCAATCGCTCTGTCTTGTTTGTTACTGATAACGCTGCGGTGGCTGACATTTTGAATAGTGGGTTGTCTAAATCCTTGCATGTCATGTGTCTCTTGAGACGTTTAGTTCAACTCTCCCTTCATTATCATTTCCGTGTCTGTAGCACGCATGTACCAGGCCCACAAAACGTGGCTGCTGACGCCTTATCTAGGGCTAATTTCTCCCTTTTCTTTCAGGTCATGCCAGAGGCAGATGTCGTGGGTGCTACCGTCCCTCCCCACGAGTCATTAGTACTAATGTGACCAGACACCTAGAGACGGCCCACGCCTTAATAGCCAAGTCCCTGTCACAAAACACGACCAGGGCGTATAACACCGGGTGGAGGGTGTTTTGTAGGTTTCAGCAGGAGTGTCCTCAGGGGGAGTCCAGTTTCGTGGAGTATATCCTTACTTTCATTGGCTACTGCCACGCAGAGCTTAGGCTATCCCATACCACAGTGAAGACATACTTGTCGGGGGTGCAGCATTTCCTTTCGGTCAGTCATCCCGAACGGGCATCGGTTTTTTCCATACATGCCGTCAAAGCTGCATTGAGGGGTCTGGGCAGATGTGGATCTGGAGGCCAAGTGCGCAGACAAGCTGTCACCGGGCTCCTTTTCCGCAACTTGTCCGACGTCCTGGATAGGAGCCCTTTCGGGGCCTTGCCTAGCCTGGTACTTAAGTCCGCTATTTATTTAGCCTTCTATGGTTTCTTAAGACCGGGGGAGTTCACTTGTTCTCCTGGTAGTGACAGGTTTCTCACGGTCAGCCAGTTGGTTCAGTGCACCGAGGGTTACGTGCTACTACTCAGGACGTCCAAAACCTCGCAGACGGGTCCCCCAGTTCCGGTGTCTTTTTTCCCCACGGCTCATCAGTGGTGCCCCGTTGCAGTCCTCCGTCAGTTGCAGTCAGCGTTATCTGGGCACGGGCCGGATAGTCCTTTACTGCCGTTCGGAGTGATGCCACTCACTACTCATCAGTTCGTGTCCCATGTACGCTCCTTAGTGGCCAGTCTGGGCGGTGATCCAGCCGCAATCTCAGGACACTCATTTCGTATAGGTGCCGCGTCCGCGGCCTCTAAGAATCAGGTGCCAGCGCATGTTATCCAGAAGTTAGGGCGTTGGCGCTCCGCGTGTTTTAGCCGATATGTACCTCATCCCAAAACTGAGATGTCTATGGCTTTTCAAAGTTTGGTTTTGTGAGTTATGTTGTAATAAATTATTCCTGCTAACCAGTGTGTCTTTTGCCCTCTTTCAGGCGTCCCCACTACGGCGCGGTTGCGGCACAACTCTAACCGCTGACGGACAGGGTAGTTAGGTAGGGCAGGGACGCTCCCCTGGTTGCCACGACCACAAATAAATTTTTCGCTAAATTTATTGTTCTACATGTCTTTAATTAAAAAAAAATGTTTGGGTAAAAAAAAAATGGTTTGGGTAAAAGTTATAGCGTTTACAAACTATGGTACAAAAATGTGAATTTCCGCTTTTTGAAGCAGCTCTGACTTTCTGAGCACCTGTCATGTTTCCTGAGGTTCTACAATGCCCAAACAGTAGAAAACCCCCACAAATGACCCCATTTCGGAAAGTAGACACCCTAAGGTATTCACTGATGGGCATAGTGAGTTCATAGAACTTTTTATTTTTTGTCACAAGTTAGCGGAAAATGATGATTTTTTTTTTTCTTACAAAGTCTCATATTCCACTAACTTGTGACAAAAAATAAAAACTTCCACGAACTCACTATGCCCATCACAAAATACCTTGGGGTGTCTTCTTTCCAAAATGGGGTCACTTGTGGGGTAGTTATACTGCCCTGGCATTTTAGGGGCCCAGATGCGTGAGAAGTAGTTTGAAATCAAAATCTGTAAAAAATGACCGGTGAAATCCGAAAGGTGCTCTTTGGAATGTGTGCCCCTTTGCCCACCTAGGCTGCAAAAAAGTGTCACACATCTGGTATCACCGTACTCAGGAGAAGTTGGGGAATGTGTTTTGGGGTGTCATTTTACATATACCCATGCTGGGTGAGAGAAATATCTTGGCAAAAGACAACTTTTACCATTTTTTTATACAAAGTTGGCATTTGACCAAGATATTATTCTCACCCAGCATAGGTATATGTAAAATGACACCCCAAAACATATTCCCCAACTTCTCCTGAGTACGGCGATACCAGATGTGTGACACTTTTTTGCAGCCTAGGTGGGCAAAGGGGCACACATTCCAAAGAGCACCTTTAGGATTTCACCGGCCATTTTTTACAGATTTTGACTTCAAACTACTTCGCACACATATGGGCCCCTAAATTACCAGGGCAGTATAACTACCCCACAAGTGACACCATTTTGGAAAGAAGACACCCCAAGGTATTCCGTGAGGGGCATGGCGAGTTCCTAGAATTTTTTATTTTTTGTCACAAGTTAGTAGAATATGAGACTTTGTAAGAAAAAAAAAAAATCATAATTTTCCGCTAACTTGTGACAAAAAATAAAAAATGATCACCCGCCTGTCATTGATCACCCCCCTGTAAGGCTCCATTCAGACGTCCGTATGTGTTTTGCGGATCCGATCCATGTATCCGTGGATCCGTAAAAATCATACGGACGTCTGAATGGAGCCTGAAAGAGGGGTGATCAATGACAGGGGGGTGATCAATGACAGGGGGGTGATCATGGAATCTATATGGGTGATCACCCGCCTGTCATTGATCACCCCCCTGTAAGGCTCCATTCAGACGTCCGTATGTATTTTGCAGATCCGATCCATGTATCCGTGGATCCGTAAAAATCATATGGACGTCTGAATGGAGCCTGACAGGGGGGTGATCAATGACAGGGGGGTGATCAATGACAGGGGGGTGATCAGGGAGTCTATATGGGGTGATCATGGGTTCATAAGGGGTTAATAAGTGACAGGGAGGGTGTAGTGTAGTGTAGTGGTGTTTTGTGGTACTTTACTTAGCTACCTGTGTCCTCTGGTGGTCGATCCAAACAAAAGGGACCACCAGAGGACCAGGTAGCAGGTATATTAGACGCTGTTATCAAAACAGCATCTAATATACCTGTTAGGGGTTAAAAAAATCGCATCTCCAGCCTGCCAGCGAACGATCGCCGCTGGCAGGCTGGAGATCCACTCGCTTACCTTCCGTTCCTGTGAACGCGCGCCTGTGTGCGCGCATTCACAGGAAGTCACGGCTCTCGCGAGATGACACGTATATGCGTCACTCTGCGCAGAGCTGCCGCCTCCGGACCGCAGATCTGCGTTAGGCGGTCCGGAGGTGGTTAAAGGGAACCTGTCACCAGTTTTAGGGTGTCCTAACTAAGGGCAACATAAATAAGTGACTGATTCTCTTGGCAAAATGCTGGGTCACTTTCTTTAATTGACCCAGTCAATCTGCCAACATCTTGTTTTGAAAAGCTCCAGCTGATAATGATGAGTCATGAATATTTATGAGTTCCTGACTCTCCCCGCCTACCTGCTGCTGATTGACAGTTATTTTCCATTTGAATCAGCAGCAGGTGGGCGGGGGAGTGGCTATAGCTCTGAATTAAAAATACGCTGGACTCACTGACATCACGCTGGACTCAAATCAGCTCATTAGCATGCAGCATGTGGCATCTTTGTGTGTATTTTATGAGGTAACCATCTGTCACACCAGTAAGTGAATACATCTAAGGTACTTATTAGTAGTTAATGATTGTATATAATTAGTTAGATTATAATCAAATATCCACATGACAGGTTCCATTTAAGGAAGCGGAATGCTGTGGAGGCCACAGTTAAGGAGGCAGGCTGCTGTGGAGGTCACAGTTAAGGAGACAGTCCACTATGGAGGTCAGTATTAAGGGACAGATTGCTGTAGAGGCCACTGTTAAGGGGGCAGGGCGTTGTGGAAATCACTGTTAAAGAGGACCTTTCATCAGAAAAAAGTATGTAAACTGACTATACCGACGTGTAGAGTGGCGCCCAGGGATCCCCCTGCACTTACTGTTATCCCCGGGCGCCGCTCCGTTCTCCGGTTATAGCCTCCGGTAGGTTCCTACTTAGGCTCCACCCAGGGGAACTTAGGCTCTCTTTCTCCTATGCTGTAGCGCTGGCCAATCGCAGCGCTCAGCTCATAGCCTGGGCGCCGCTCTATACGTCGGTATAGTCAGTTTACATACTTTTTCCTGGTGAAAGGTCCCCTTTAAGGAGATGGGGTACTGTGGAGGTCACTAATAAAGGGGCTGCCGCTGTGGAGGTCACTGTTAAAGGAGCAGGCCACTGTGGAGGTCACTGTTAAGGGGGTGGGCACTGTGGAGGTCACTGTCAAGAGAGGAGGGAACTGTGGAGGCCACTATTAAAGGGGCAGTGGGGTACTGTGAGGTCACTGTTAAAGGGGCAGGCGCTGTGGAGATCTCTGTTAAGGGGCATGTATTAGTGGAGGTCACAGTTAAGGGGACGATTCGCTATGGAGGTCAGTGTTAAGGGGCAGAGTGCTGTAGAGGTCACTGTTAAGGGGGCAGGGTGTTGTGGAGGTCCTGCGCATGCACAGTTTACCATTGCCCCAGGCATGCGCTCTGGCCGCTGGTTTTGTGCCAGCGCATGCGCACTAGATGTATTGATGCTGCTGCCCACAATGGGCATCACAGTGCTCATGCCCGGGCCGGCGGTGAACTGCACACACGCGGGATCTTGTCCGGTACTGGGGATGACGCAACGGACTTACAGGGCAGGATAAGAAAGAGGCTGGGGAGGAGTAATGTGAAAAAAAGGCAGAGCGGCCTGGGCACCTACACCACGAACCCCGCCCCGGGGCACTTGCGAGCCCTCATTTACATATGGCTTAAACTTCGTATTTTCAGCTGCTGAAAGTGACAACAAAAGAACAAAGGTACCATTGGAATCATGGCTAGTTGCTCTAGAGCCACATGTAAGCAGTGTATGTCCAATTTTGGTGACAGACTCCCTTTAAGGAGATGGGGTACTGTGGAGGTTACTAATAAAGGGGTAGCCACTGTGAAGGTCACTGTTAAAGGGGTAGCCACTGTGAAGGTCACTGTTAAAGGGGAGGGCGCTGTGGAGGTCACTGTTAAAGGGGCGGACACTGTGGAGCTCACTTAAGGGAGGAGGGGATTGTGGAGGCCACTATTAAAGGGGCAGCGGGTACTGTGAGGTCACTGTTAAGGCTGCGGGGTACTGTGAGATCACTGTTAAGGGAGCGGGGTACTGTGGCAGTCACTGTTAAAGGGGCAGTCTCTGTGGAGCGCGGTGCTGTAGAGGTCACTGTTAAGGGGGCGGGCCCCTGTGGAGGCCACTGTCAATGGGGGTTTGGTGCTGTGTAACTCACTGTTAAAAGGGCAGGCTGCTGTGAAGGTCAAAATTAAGGTGGTGGGCTGCTGTGGAGGTCCCATTTTAAGGAAGCGGGGCACTGTGGGGGGGGGCAGGTTTAAGGGGTGTGGAGGTCACTGTTAAGGGGGAGGGGTGCTGTAGAGGTCACAGTTAAGGCTGCGGGGTACTGTGAGATCACTGTTGAGGGAGCGGGGTTCTGTGGCAGTCACTGTTAAAGGGGCAGTCTCTGTGGAGCGGGGTGCTGTAGAGGTCACTGTTAAGGGGGCGGGCTCCTGTGGAGGCCACTGTCAAGAGGTTTGGGTGCTGTAGAACTCACTGTTAAAGGGGCAGGCTGCTGTGAAGGTCAAAGTTAAGGTAGTGGGCTGCTGTGGAGGTCCCATTATAAGGAAGTGGGGCACTGTGGGGGGGGCAGTTTTAAGGGGTGGGCTGTGGAGGTCACTGTTATGGGGGATACTGTCAATATCTTTTAACGACACACACAAACATTAAATGAAATAGATGAAATATACCCGTGCAAAGCCGGCTCCTTCTGCTAGTTTTATCATAAACATCAGGTCACAACTCTGTCTTGCTGATACAGAGCTTCAAATCGCCTGCTTCCTTTAACCCAGCTATAGAGTAACATCATAAAATTCTTCATTCCTGCTGCCACCAATAGGGGGAGCTCACCGTAAGGAGATTCAGCTCTAAAATCCATACACAGTGATCTCTCTCCAATACTGAGATAATGTCTTCCATGGGCCATAGGTTTCACAACATTCCCTTACCTTTTGGTTCATAACATTGAGATTGTACTTTATTCTAGTTTATACTGCTTTCATTGTACTGAGATTACTAACATTACTTCCTCTATGTGAGGTGGCAGCATTATATAAACTTAGCACTGTGACCAGATGTCTGATACTGCTCTGGTTTTTGTAAAATTCATCAGCCATGTCTACTAGGAAACTCTTGTCTTGTCATGTCTGGTGAAAGCCTGTATTGTTCCCGACTCATCTACAAATAAGAATGTGCTGTTTACATCTCAAACATATCTATATGCACAGAGAGCCTTCCTTTTCTACCAGGCTCCAGCCTACTTATGGAAAGGATAATGGCTTGTGTATACAGCTGCATTCATAAATCAAGACTCCTGTGGATCTTTTTGTATTTACTTAAAGGTACAGTGAAATAAATGGCATTTGTGCATGGGAAAATGGGAAAGAACTTTAGCTGCTCTTCCAAACATTGCTCTAAAATTTATATCGCTCCCAAATTATGCTATACCTTATGCCACTATGCTTCTGTGTTCTGCTACATTATGAAAAAGATAAAAGTTTCTCTTGGTTGTAGTCAATAGGGATGTTTATCATGGCGACACTTCATGCCAGCTGCCATCCCGCTATCCCGGGCAAGCCTCACTCACCTAACTTCTGCCCAGGGCCAGCTGCCAGACCACTATCCTGGGCAAGCCTCACTCACCTCACTTCTGCCCAGGGCCAGCTGCCAGACCACTATCCCGGGCAAGCCTCACTCACCTAACTTCTGCCCAGGGCCAGCTGCCAGACCACTATCCCGGGCAAGCCTCACTCACCTAACTTCTGCCCAGGGCCAGCTGCCATCCCGCTATCCCGGGCAAGCCTCACTCACCTAACTTCTGCCCAGGGCCAGCTGCCAGACCACTGTATCCCATGCTGCAAGCTGCCGCCTGGGGGGCGGCTAGGTCTCTAACTGTGTGTTTATTACTGTCTATTCATTGGACTTCACCATGCAACACTACATAAATTAATTCCCTTTTGCTCTATGTTTAGCTGTTTGACTGTTGAGTTCATCAGTTCTCCTAAATATACTGGACTGTTTGTTCCACTTGTGGCCTGAGCAATACTTTAGATTCCTTTCAGTTTCACTTGCTTGCTAGGCCTTGCAAAGGAGCTATAATCCATTTGTCTGTGTACTGACTTCTGCCTGATTCCTGGTTCCTTACTCTCTGCCTTTCGATCTGTCTCTTGCCTTTTCACTGTACTGACCCTCAGCCGCCTGCTCTGACCTCTGGACTGTTTCCTGGATTCACACGTTCTCTGCCTGCCCTGACATTTGCTTGTTTCCTGAATACTTGTATTGCCTGATACCCAGGAGATTTGCACCAGTGTCTCTGATACCAGTGGGTTAGCAGCCAACCACATTGGGACTATTCAAAGAGGTAGCCGTCTGGTGGCTCCCCTGCAGCGAAGGCCAGATTCCTGTATAGCGGTTAAAGTGTGAAAACCAGGAAACGTCCTGTACAACGCCCTCAGGACTACCCAAAGGCAAACTGGTTGGTTGGCACAGTGGGTCCACACTCATGGCCTATGACAATGTTTCATTATTATAAGACTTCTCATACATGGTACATTTAAAAAAAATATTTTATGTGGAACCAGTTTACATTGATGGGTAACTGAACTTAATGGAATTTATTTGGAAAATGTAGCCAATGTAGAAAATCATTAGTTCGTTATGAACTGTTGGCATCTCTTATTGCAGTTGTTCTACCTAGTGCTACAAAATGGCTGGAAAATGAGCTCCTCCCCCTGCCTAAGCCCTAAGCCCTTAAAGATATGACATCATAGCTGCATTTTATTCCTTACACTCAGTCTTTGACTAACAGTAACTGTTCGAGTACTACGACCAGTCCAGCACACTCGCATCTACTACCAGACTTGGCACTAGCTACCCTCTTCAGCAAGAGCTGGCAAACTTGCCCTCCAACACCCCTATCACTGCAGGGTCCCTGAATTACAGTGGAATAGCAACCGTGATAAGGACGATCCCACTTAGGATCCTAACTAGTTAACTCTGATTGGTCCCTGTGGGTAATATAGGATTCGATCTTGTGTTCACCAGGTACCTGTTAGCAAGTGAAGTGAACAGAGTCAGAACCACAGGGGAAAGAATGCCAAAGTCAGATCAGAAACCAAAATCCACATCAGAGACAAGCTAGGTCAAACACAATAGAGATAAACAGCACAATAACAAAAGGCAGGAGGGCGGTCAAGATAATGGTCAGAGGTCATACACAGTAGCAAATTCAAGACGGAGGCAAAAAGTAGTCAGGTAAACGAGCCTGGTCAAAAACAGAAGAATAATCACAAAATATACCAAGCAAACTAGCATAAACAGGCACAAGAAGTAATTCCAATAACCGGCATTCAGCAATATCACAGCAGGAGTAGACTACAGGTCTCACTTTCAAGTCATGTCCCCCTTGCCTCTCTGCTCCATGTTAAGTGCAAGACCAAATTAAGTTGTCACAGCTCTCAGGCTATGCCTTCTCTTACCTCTTAGACTGGCTTCTGGAGCACAGATTGCTACTTTCACCTGAAGAATATATCCCACATCAACTCTCATCCAGGCTCTAATCATTGCTCCACGTGACAATGGAACACTCATTGTTCATTCTTATTATGTTAACCAAACTGGCCCTTTCTTAAACCATTTGGAACACAGGGGTCAGAGTTTCTCTCTAAAGGGCATAATTGTGCCTACATTGATGACTGATCCTTATAGCAGAATTAAAAACTCCTAGGTCATATCAGTTCTCCTTGTAGCTGGTGTAAGGAGTCTATAGGGCAATATACAGTATATTTCGACAATAGTTTGGCAATATTTTTCTCCCTCAGAAGGAGGAAAATGGTCTAGTTAGCGCCACCTATAGGTAGCTAAGTCATTGTCCAACCCTGTAAAAAGCATTGAAACCTGACTAGGGATATCAGCCAAACCAGAGATCTGTAGACAGCTTTGTCTCAGAATTTTTGCTCCTTGTTAGTTCAAAAGGCTTTGTTCCTTATATCTGAAAGGGTTCGTGTCACGAAACATGTTGTAAATTTTTTAAACCAGCACCTGGATCTGAATACTCTTGTATTTGCATGTAATTAAATACTTAGCATAGCCAGAGAGTTATTCAATAAAATGTATCTGTATAGCGCCACCTGCTGTCTGTGCTTTTCCTTATTTTTTGGCCATCTCTCTGAGCTGGTCGCACACACTCAGTTTAAATCTTCAACTGCCACCAGTCATATGTTCTGTTAGAAGCTTTGTTAGAAAGGTATTGTCATGTACTATATGACATTAGATTTTTTACATTAATCATGGCATAACTCCTTTATGTTTAATAACTTGTGTATCCCCTTTAAAGGGATTCTGTCACCAGATTTTACCCCTATAACCTAAAGATATCCTCATGTCCGGACTAAGAAGAAGAATCCTAAGCTGGCCTTATTAAAAGTCACTGAGGCTCTATCTGTCCAAAAAACAGGTTTTTATAACCTGCCAATCACTTACTTAAGGTGCCCAACGGGAGGTCCGTTAATACAGGGTGCCCGTCCACACCCCTCGCCGTCCGGTGCCCAGCGCCGCCTTCCGTCTTCATCGCCACCTTCTACAGCTCAGCGCCGCCCCTGCAATCCTCCCGTCCCTTTGCCAGATCCCGCGCCTGCGCACTAGGCTCGGCCAATCTGCAGGTCATATTAGGGTTGAGCGAAGTGCGCATCACGCCGGCGCATGCGCACTTCGCTCAATGAAGCCGCTGCCAGGAGTCCGCACGGGCGCTTCAGGCCGAACCTAGTGCGCAGGCGCGGGATCTGGCAAAGGGACGGGAGGATTGCAGGGGCGGCGCTGAGCTGTAGAAGACGGCGATGAAGACGGAAGGCGGCGCTGGGCACCGGACGGCGAGGGGTGCGGACGGGCACCCTGTATTAACGGACCTCCCCTTGGGCACCTTAAGTAAGTGATTGGCAGGTTATAAAAACCTGTTTTTTGGACAAATAGAGCCTCAGTGACTTTTAATAAGGCCAGCTTAGGATTCTTCTTCTTAGTCCGGACGTGAGGATATCTTTAGGTTATAGGGGTAAAATCTGGTGACAGAATCCCTTTAAGATCTTGTACCTTGTATCTGAAAATAAGATTTGCACATCATCAGAATGGAGTTCCTTGGGCCCACTAGAGGAAATTACTCTCCGGGTCCAACTCCTACGTCATTGATAAAGTCTAATTGGTTCAAAATGTAAGGCATAGACCGTGGTGGACAGTGATTAGCTCGAAAGGCATCTCCAAATGCAATTTTTCTTATTATAGACAAGGCCCAGCGGAGGATCTTCTGGTACTCTGGTAGGCCACACTGACTCTGGATTTACACAACATCGAGGACACATTTTGAACCACCCGGAGAGAGGTTATAGCTTGTATAAAGCTCCAACACCTTCATCTTCATTACCGTCACTAAAAGGGAGACTCCAGGGCAGTGTTATCATCTCCCAGGGAAGCTAGATACAAAGTCTGAAGGTTCTCATCAGTGGAGACGCAGCCTGGTGGAGTAAGTCTACTATTACAAATAGAGAGTGTGTTACCAAGCACATTGCTTCTAAGTAAGCCTGCACCTTCAAAGAGACTGTTGTAAAATGTAACCATTAAGCATTGTTGCCCAATATGAGACTGTAACCATTAAGTCAGTTTCCTTATGTGAGACTCTTGTACCTACCAAGCTTGTTGCCCCACATTCGCTCAATGAATAATGCTGTTCAAGTTAGACCTGTGTTCATTTGATTCCTTCTGCCATCCTTGAGTGGAGAAACCATTTATGCCACTCGCTGGCCAAAGACATTGTGACTGCCGTACAAATGTAAATAACCCATAAACTGTACATTATGCTATGTGATTATGCAATTTCATGTAGAACAATGGGTAAAGAATTTCTCGGCTCCTCGCATAAGTCTTGCTTGATGTGGTCTAACCATTATTGGACATAGATGGAAAGGATGAATATAATTTGCAATGATCTGCTGCCAAAACTGCATTTATTTTGCACGCTTTCTATAAACATCAAAGCTATACAGCTGAAATGCATTATATGAGCAAATATTTCAAACACGTAGGAACAACTGATCTGTTTTTGTGCTTTAAAAACTATAATTTCTTGGCTTTACAGTTTAGGTCTGTAAGAAAACTTAATCTGATTATCCTAAAGTTCTGTGGTGGAACAATTTATGGTCACATTGGATTTGACGTAGAATTGTGGTTTGTTAATAAGGAAGGTTGACCTAAACGCTTTAAGTATTTGCATTGTTTTTCCTATAATGATCGACTTGGAATACGTAGCAGTGACCATGTGGTGCAGCATTGTGTTCGTGACACAGTAAGCACTTGCATGTCATCTTTTCCATCCCAAATTGTAAAGAAGTTTTATTCCTCTTTTTAATGAGTATTTGGCGCCGATGGAAAATGAACAGTTTGTTCCCGATACCTGCCAGCTAATCAGAGATGGTGAGAGTGGCAGTTACATACAGCAATCATCTCCTCTGTATGGGGACGAGTGATCACTACTGCGATCAATCCTCCTCATTCAGATTCATTGTTTCTTTGCAGCAGTTTTCTGTTCACACGGGAGGATCTGCTGAATGAAAACCGTGATTTAGGTGTCTACATCAGTGATCCTTTCCTCCAATGAATGAGCGCTTGCTTGTTCATCCGGTGACCATTGTGGGAATTGTGCTGGTTACTGGGGGGTTTCATGATACTGTAGTTTTTCTACCAGTTGTATTTTGGCTATTGTAACTTTAAGAGTAGCTTTAAGAAATAGAAAGACTGAGGTATTCAAAGCAAATCACTGATATTATATTTGTAATATACAGTAATCAGTGTCGGACTGGGGTGCCTATGGCCCACCAATAAAATGTATTTTGGGGGCCCACTGTATGGATATATTCAAATATTACCTGCTCACACAGCAGCAAGATGCTACCAGATGATTGAATATGGGGTTCCCTGCAGCAACTTTAAGAAGGTAGGTCCTGGGGAGAAGAGGACACTGGCAGCTTTCCTCTCTACCTAGAAGTCATCTCATCTCTGATCGTGTCTATAATAACAAACTGGGGAGTTTCTTTAATAATCGATCAAGTGTTTTAGATGAATATAGGCTGGTTGAGGTGCTGTACATTGAATATATGTATATAGTACAGTAAGTCTACTGTGTTATGTGCCACTTGTGCAGGGAATGGGAAACTAAGGGACCACCTTGCTCAGGGGCCCACCGGGGGGATTCACCTGTAACCCTGTGGGCCAGTCCGAGACTGACAGTAATACACATCAATGGAAAGTTTCCATTGCCATGTCTGCGAATAACATTACCTTCCAATGTCAGAACTTGATGAATCTAAAGAGATAAGTGGGGGTGGAAGGGATCAGAACCCACAGGAATGTCACATAAGCTTTTTAAACAGTAGTACTCACACAAAGGCACATAAAGCTTTATGGTTACAGTCACTTTTAAGGGGTTTTTCATTCTCAACATTTATGGCATATCGCTAGGATAGACCACAGATGTCAGATAGTTGAGGGTTCCAGCTCTGAGACCCCTCCTATCTTCAGAAAAGAGTCCCTGAAGTGAAGGAGATACCCACCATGTCAGCGTTCCCACCACTCACCATTCTCCACTATGTTAATGCCGGAAATAGCAGACCCAGCGCTTGGCTATTTTCAGAGCTCGTATAACAGTGAATAGACGGTGGCCACACAGAGGCTTATCTGGTTACCTTTTCACAGGTCTTCCTTTAGGCTTCTAGGCAGTGAATCCTCAATGTCCTTGACTCTGAGGTGATACGTTTCTCTGCTAACATTAACTCAGCTTTGGCTCGCATACACAACAGTCTCTCTGTCACTCCCTAGCACTTCTCTCTCTAATACCTCCAGGGCTTTACTGTTCACTCTCTGTCCCTTTGGATCCAGTGGTCACACTACTAATATGCACCAGCTTTCTCATGGCAGGTACTCTAGACAGTCTTTTATAGATGCACCTCTACGGCCACCTACCAGTGTTGCGATGCAGCATCTGTTTGTTCCATGCTGTAGCCTCCCGACCTCCTGCCTGCTGTTCTTTGTCCCCTTAGGGTGCGCAAACTCTCCCCAGCCAATTGAGGCATTACTTGGGGTATTTAAGGCATTTCACCCTGCTGGAAGGTGCCTGAGCAAAGACCGCTTACCACGGTCTTGTCTGTCCCCTTGGTGCCATGCACTGGTGTCTCCTGGCCCTCTTGGGTCAGCTGTGACTGAAAGGATTCTAAATCAAAAGATAGCAGATAGTGATTCCCCCTCAGCAGAGTCCAGATCCCTGTACAGGAATGAAAGATTGAAAACCAAGGTGCATTAGCAGTTGACCTAAGTCAAATCTGTTCAGTGGATCCACACCTGCTGCACTACATAGATGCAGCCAGTCACAGATTGTTTTAGAGGAGGCTCACTCTCTTGTGTGAATGACAAGTCCTAAACAAAACTGGTTCTTCAGAGGCTGCACTTAGTATTATTTAGACTTGCCCTGCTGGTGCAAAACAAAGCAATACCCACCTCAGATGTGGACAATCAACTGTGGACAGGAAGGCCATTTCCCATTAATCTTCAAAAAGAGGTTCTACAGAAGCTTAGTTATATATTATAAAGAATAATATACGCACTACAGCCATCAATAATAGGACCATTGAAAGTTGGCTAATGAAAGTGTTTGGCTGCTTTGTACACTCTCATTCATATCTATCGAGAGAGACATTGGATTCCATATTTTTCATTCAGAGAACAGATATTTGGTGTCCATTGTTCTCAGCATCATGGTGGTGGTGGTAGGGATCCCAAACATACGATGTCCCCTTATCTGAATTTTTTCTGATAACGTGTCGCATTGATGAATCCTAAAAGTCAATCACTGCACAGGTCTTGCGGCAATATTCTACATCTAATTTTCTATTGTGAGGAATTATCCAGTATTGAGATAACTAAAACCTGTCCATAGCAATAGGTCTTGATGTAGAAGAAGTCTCCAAAATTCTCCTTTTGAGAGACGCAACAGCAGAAGAAACCTAAACCTGATAGGTCAAAACAGAGCAACGATATTCACTGCTCGCTTCTCCACTGTGATCTTCAGTATTATTCTTGACATGAAGCAAGCTTGAGGAAAGCTGTACAATAATTGGTTCCTCTAACTGATAGACAGACAACCACCACCACTGGTTGATCTGCAGCCTGCAGAGAGCATAACTTCTCCAGCTTTCAGTTGATCCTGCTGCTCATAGTCTACATCTACAGTGTTGGACTGGACCAGAAGTGTACCAGGGGATCCTTCAGTGGGCCTAGGCTTTAATACCATAGAAGACCCAAAGATCCATGAGAAAAAAAAACATTTGGAGCTGCCTTTGTGGTCAATCACTTGCCACTAGGGTCAACTTCTTTGAATCAAAACCTATTAGACTTTATTGGTAATATGAGAATATTTTCCTCTGCTGGACCCAAGGATCTTCTATCTGACACGTCATATCTGGAGTTCCTATTTTGTCCAATGTGCTGGATATACTTTGAATTCAGCACCCAGTGTGATTGTATCAGTCCCCTTTGACTATGAAAATCTGCTGTATTGATTGTGTATTGATAGATTATCTGCAATGCACTGGTTTGAAAAAAACTCATTGTCACGGATCAGCGGGTGTGAACCCACTGTGCCACTGACCGGCTATACTCTGGAGGGGGGTGTCTAAGCAACTACCTGGTTTTCACTAAAGCCTAGAGAGATAGTGAGGATAGACTTAAGCCGATAGGGTAGTTGCCAGGGGCTAAACATAAGAAAGAAGAAAAGTCCAGCTTCCCAAAGAATGTGTTAAACTTTAATCAAAAAGTGCCATAAAAATCCGACATACAGTCCATGTTTACGCGTTTCAGATCATTAAATGTAGATCCTTACTCATCAGGCCAGGGGCTACTCCAGAGAAATCCCTGAGTCAGTGGCAGCTTGTCCAGGTGGACCAGGAGATTACCTGGGTAGGTACCAGAAGTACACGCGCAGTCAGGCAGGCAGGGATGTAACCAGGATCAACAGTGCAGTACCAAAGGATGAGGCAGAGGCGTAGTCAGACAGGCAAAAGGTCAGGGCAGACGGCAGAGGTACAGGTCAGGCATTCTGGGTTGGCAACAGGAGAGACAAGGAAAGCAGGGAGGGATCAGACGATAAGCAGAGTCCAGGAATGAACTATAGGACAGGAGCACACGTGAGTATCAGGAACTAACAAACGCAAGGACCTTAACACTGAGGCATCTGGGAGTAGGGCTCAGCCATTTAAGTACCTGAAGGAGAGCCAGGGTTGGTCAGCAAAGTCACCTGACCTAACCCACCCAGCCCAGGGAGTGATGCACTCTGCCCTTAGAGCAGTGAAACATGAAACCAGCTGAACACAGGCTGTGACCAGGGCTGAGCGGAAGCTGAGGAGTAGTGTTGATCACGAATATTCGAATTTCGAATTTTTATCGCGAATATAGCCACTTCGAAAATTCGCGAATATTTCGAATATAGTTATATATTCGTAATTTCGAATATTCGTTTTTTTCCGATTTTTTTTTTTTTTTTTTTTTTTTTTTATCAGTACACATGATCCCTTCCTGCTTCTAGCTTGTGGGCCAATAAGAAGGCTGCAATATACTTTACTTTAGGAGTAGTGATGAGCGGCAGGGGTCATATTCGAAAATGCACGATTTTTTTTTCTTGAAAAAATCGGCAAGGTAATTATTGTGTAATATTCGAATTTTCGTAATTCGAATTTTCGGATTCGAATTTTTATTGCGAATTTTTCAACTTTAAGACAAAGAAGATTATAGATATATCCAGCATGTTATTAATTAGACCCCTAAAATAATATTTTATTTGGTATACGTTAAAAATCCCTAAGGGATTCACTTATAAACTATAGGACATACATACAAAAAGTGACCATAAACCACATCCAAAGAAGATATATCGTTATTTGGGGTAAGGGGAAATCGCTGTCCCTAAATCTACCCCTGTCCTAAAGCCCTTTGCCCAGGGAAGGCTCCTGATGGTGGAGACCCCCTGTCCACGTGCCTATGCTGCTAGCCCTTCCTACTCCCTATGAGGTGAAGGGAGGCATGTGGACTGGTTTTGAAGGTAAGGGATTAGGATGTCGTATTGGTCAGCTATATAAATAGACTGGATGGGAATTAAACAATTAAAGACACACTGGTGATACGGACAGACACAAAAGAAACACGAATATACGAACATACACTTATTTAGTATTGGTGTTATAGCCATATACTATCTAGGGTTGACGTGGTAGTCAAACTCCTCGCTTGCCTCGACGCGTTTCACCCACGTGTAGATTGTGGGATCATCAGGAGGTGTAATTATATATTACATATTACATGTGCAAGCCATTGTATGTGACTCAAAAGTTGCCAGTATAGGGCTGGGTCACATGAAATCGGTGCTCAAAACCAAAAGCCGGTTTAGAGGCCTGAGTGCACCAAAGAAGAAAAGACGCTCAACCAGGGGTGGGGACATAAAGATATATCAATAATGATACTTATGCCTGTTTAGGACTCCGTCACGTGTGATCCACATCTATATCCACATCCTGTAAGGGACAGGAAACAGATGTATTCCACAGTCAAAATCAATGTATACATATCTAGATATAAGCGCATTCACTGATAAGTGTAAACTCACGGTTTGGTGGGTACAAATGACCTCTGTTGGTCTCTTGTCATGGTAGCTTGGCAAGGCATATACTATAGATAAAGTGCATCATTAATGGTGGGCATTGTTGCCAGTGCTCACAGAATATATATGGAGTTCGTGAGTCCTCTAGTTTCAAGTATATCCTACTTACATTGTGGAGTCTCTGCTGTGATCCATGTCCCCCCTGGTAGGCGAATTTCCACTGGTGCATCGGCTGTATTTAAAAGAGCCGCCACATCACGTCACTAATAGCTAAGTGGACGCAGGCTCTGCTCCATTTCCTGCTTATGGAACGCACGTGCGTTCCAAGCACCGGAAGTGCTCGCTCCTATGGGCTGATTAACTCAAACTCAGCCAGCAGCTCCTTCCTGGATGGTGGAACGCACATGCGTCCCAAACACCGGAAGTGCTCGCTCCTATGGGCTGATTGACTCAAGCTCAGCCAGCAGCTCCTTCCTGGATGGTGGAGCACACGTGCGTTCCACGGGGCTACTTCCGGTCCTACAATCTTGCGATCTAATTCCCTACAGTTTCTTTAAAAATGGATGGGTATGTGATCAAGCAAGATAAACTATTTATCATATGATATTCAATCCCTGATGGCTCAGTCCCACCTAGTTTTTAATCATGTTCAAATATATGACTAATTACCCCATCATGGCTCTGATGGGACTTGGCAGGTATATACTGCTGTCATTAACATACACTTGGCCATGGTATATGACCCCAGCATATAGAGACTGTCAATCATATCGGGGAAGGTGCAAATTTTGGGCACCCAAATCAAATGATACCTCTTAACAGTATGGAGCACATGATTTAAACACTGAAAAGTATGTATTCCGGCATATGGTAAAATAGATTTTATATGTGCATCCTATATAGAGGCAACCAGAGTGCGTGGTTAACCTGTGGACAGTGACCCGATATTGCGTCACTAATGTCCAATCTGATATGTTATTTTCATGCTTCACGCATGTGGTCTAATCTTCGGTACATTCCTTATCTTCACATGAAGCTAGGCTTTTTAAAGAACAGAAATAGGGAAATTACGGGCACTGTCATATCTTATAGAAAACAGGAAAATGTCAACCTTTCATTGATGCCGGTGGGTGCCTGAGAATGAAATCTGTGTATCCACACACATTCCTTCTGCAGGATTTTCTTATCCCAATTACCGCCTCTGGGTGAAGGTGGTATGAGCTCCAGAACGGAGAATTTTAGACAGAGAGGGTCCCCTCCATGTACATCATTAACATGAGAAGCCACTGGAGTGATTTTTTTATTATTGACATCATTTATGTGTTCACAGACCCTCCTGCGTAGTTCCCGTATCGTTTTCCCTATGTAGTCTTTCGGGCAGGGGCATTGGCAGATATAGATAGCCCCTTTACTGCGACAGTTGCAGAAGTCCCTGATGTCAATTGTCAGTCCTGTGGCACTGCAAGTTATAGCCTTAGCCGTAGATATATACTAGCAGGCTTTACATGCGCCACATCTGAACATCCCAAGGGGTTTACGTTCCAGCCAAGTACCCTCCCTGGCAGGTGGAACGTAGTGACTATGCACCAGGCGATCTTTAAGGCTTTTGCCCCGCCTGTAACAGACACCCGGTTTTTGGGTTAGGACGTCCGACAGGTCCTGGTCCATCCGTAAAATGGGCCAGTATCTGTCAAGTATTCTCCTCACCTCCTGATTCGCAGAGTCATAGGTGGAAACAATACGGGGTGGTTGCACGATATCTCCATCTCTTAATTTTGGGACTAATAATTTACTACGATCCTGGGATACTGCATGTTTAAATGCCAGGTTCAACGGTTGCTGTGGGTAGCCTCTTTCTCTGAACCTGGATTGTAATTTCCTGGCTTCGTTGAAGAAGGCTTGATTATCCGAACAATTCCTCCTTGCACGGAGATATTGTCCCCTCGGTATCCCTCGTTTAAGGGGAACCGGGTGGTGACTATCCCAGTGCAAGAGGGAATTGGTTGCGGTCGTCTTCCTAAACATGTTTGCAGTAAGCCTATCACCCTCAATCGTGATACGTACATCCAGGAAGGCAATTGATTTAGAGTCAATTTCTGATGTAAAATGGAGGCCCACATTATTAACATTAATGTCAGTGATGAACCTATTGAATTCATCCGATCCACCCTTCCAGACCAGGAACACGTCATCGATATATCGTGTCCAGACCAATATCTTGTCTGTCCACCACATGTCCTGGTCTGGAAAGATATGGGTGTCCTCCCACCAGCCCAGGAAGAGATTGGCATATGAGGGGGCACAGGGACTCCCTATTGCCGTCCCCCTGAGCTGGTGGAAGAACCGCCCATTAAATAGAAAATAGTTGTGGGTCAGAACAAACTCAAGCAGCCTGAGTACAAAGGCATTATGTTCCCTACAGAATATCCCCCTAGTCGCTAGGAAGTATTCCACGGCGTGGAGTCCTCTATCATGAGGTATTGAGCTATATAGGGACTCCACGTCAATACTGGCAAGTAGGCATCCCGGGTCCAAATTGATGGTGTCAATTTTATTGAGGAAGTCCATCGTGTCCCTAGTGTATGCCGGTAGGGACACGACGAACTGACTCAGGACACGATCAATGTAGATTCCACTGTTTTGAGTGAGTGAATCCACCCCTGAGATAATTGGTCTACCTTTTAGTGGATTCGTACCCTTATGGACCTTGGGGAGGCCATAGAAGGTCGCTGTACTTGGGAACATTGGTAAGAGAAAGTCATATTCCGTGGGTGATATTACTTTATTGCAAATACCTTCTGGGTCTGGATATATCCGATTACGCGGACTTCCAGATATTGATGGACCTTGGGGAGGAGAATAGAAGAAACCCGGGACATGGACCATATACGGACCTCAAGCTAAAAAGTAAAAAGATGCCGCCCCCTCATAACTATGAATGCATAGATATCTTCTTACAGATGGTAATATCAGATCTAGAGAAAATCGAGAAGATACGACCCAGGGAATATAATCTATCACGGGAGGAAATGTCTGCATTACAGTCGCTGGAACGAGATAAATCTATCATCATAAAGCCCTCTGACAAAGGGGGAAATTTAGTGATCCTGGACCAGCCCCTGTATATGCAGATGTGTATGGACCTCCTCAAAGATAGAGGGGGATATGGTACTCTAACATCTAATCCTACTATACGCTTTAGGATGGAATTAAAAAATATACTGGATGAAGGTATTTGCAATAAAGTAATATCACCCACGGAATATGACTTTCTCTTACCAATGTTCCCAAGTACAGCGACCTTCTATGGCCTCCCCAAGGTCCATAAGGGTACGAATCCACTAAAAGGTAGACCAATTATCTCAGGGGTGGATTCACTCACTCAAAACAGTGGAATCTACATTGATCGTGTCCTGAGTCAGTTCGTCGTGTCCCTACCGGCATACACTAGGGACACGATGGACTTCCTCAATAAAATTGACACCATCAATTTGGACCCGGGATGCCTACTTGCCAGTATTGACGTGGAGTCCCTATATAGCTCAATACCTCATGATAGAGGACTCCACGCCGTGGAATACTTCCTAGCGACTAGGGGGATATTCTGTAGGGAACATAATGCCTTTGTACTCAGGCTGCTTGAGTTTGTTCTGACCCACAACTATTTTCTATTTAATGGGCGGTTCTTCCACCAGCTCAGGGGGACGGCAATGGGGAGTCCCTGTGCCCCCTCATATGCCAATCTCTTCCTGGGCTGGTGGGAGGACACCCATATCTTTCCAGACCAGGACATGTGGTGGACAGACAAGATATTGGTCTGGACACGATATATCGATGACGTGTTCCTGGTCTGGAAGGGTGGATCGGATGAATTCAATAGGTTCATCACTGACATTAATGTTAATAATGTGGGCCTCCATTTTACATCAGAAATTGACTCTAAATCAATTGCCTTCCTGGATGTACGTATCACGATTGAGGGTGATAGGCTTACTGCAAACATGTTTAGGAAGACGACCGCAACCAATTCCCTCTTGCACTGGGATAGTCACCACCCGGTTCCCCTTAAACGAGGGATACCGAGGGCACAATATCTCCGTGCAAGGAGGAATTGTTCGGATAATCAAGCCTTCTTCAACGAAGCCAGGAAATTACAATCCAGGTTCAGAGAAAGAGGCTACCCACAGCAACCGTTGAACCTGGCATTTAAACATGCAGTATCCCAGGATCGTAGTAAATTATTAGTCCCAAAATTAAGAGATGGAGATATCGTGCAACCACCCCGTATTGTTTCCACCTATGACTCTGCGAATCAGGAGGTGAGGAGAATACTTGACAGATACTGGCCCATTTTACGGATGGACCAGGACCTGTCGGACGTCCTAACCCAAAAACCGGGTGTCTGTTACAGGCGGGGCAAAAGCCTTAAAGATCGCCTGGTGCATAGTCACTACGTTCCACCTGCCAGGGAGGGTACTTGGCTGGAACGTAAACCCCTTGGGATGTTCAGATGTGGCGCATGTAAAGCCTGCCAGTATATATCTACGGCTAAGGCTATAACTTGCAGTGCCACAGGACTGACAATTGACATCAGGGACTTCTGCAACTGTCGCAGTAAAGGGGCTATCTATATCTGCCAATGCCCCTGCCCGAAAGACTACATAGGGAAAACGATACGGGAACTACGCAGGAGGGTCTGTGAACACATAAATGATGTCAATAATAAAAAAATCACTCCAGTGGCTTCTCATGTTAATGATGTACATGGAGGGGACCCTCTCTGTCTAAAATTCTCCGTTCTGGAGCTCATACCACCTTCACCCAGAGGCGGTAATTGGGATAAGAAAATCCTGCAGAAGGAATGTGTGTGGATACACAGATTTCATTCTCAGGCACCCACCGGCATCAATGAAAGGTTGACATTTTCCTGTTTTCTATAAGATATGACAGTGCCCGTAATTTCCCTATTTCTGTTCTTTAAAAAGCCTAGCTTCATGTGAAGATAAGGAATGTACCGAAGATTAGACCACATGCGTGAAGCATGAAAATAACATATCAGATTGGACATAAGTGACGTAATATCGGGTCACTGTCCACAGGTTAACCACGCACTCTGGTTGCCTCTATATAGGATGCACATATAAAATCTATTTTACCATATGCCGGAATACATACTTTTCAGTGTTTAAATCATGTGCTCCATACTGTTAAGAGGTATCATTTGATTTGGGTGCCCAAAATTTGCACCTTCCCCGATATGATTGACAGTCTCTATATGCTGGGGTCATATACCATGGCCAAGTGTATGTTAATGACAGCAGTATATACCTGCCAAGTCCCATCAGAGCCATGATGGGGTAATTAGTCATATATTTGAACATGATTAAAAACTAGGTGGGACTGAGCCATCAGGGATTGAATATCATATGATAAATAGTTTATCTTGCTTGATCACATACCCATCCATTTTTAAAGAAACTGTAGGGAATTAGATCGCAAGATTGTAGGACCGGAAGTAGCCCCGTGGAACGCACGTGCGCTCCACCATCCAGGAAGGAGCTGCTGGCTGAGCTTGAGTCAATCAGCCCATAGGAGCGAGCACTTCCGGTGTTTGGGACGCATGTGCGTTCCACCATCCAGGAAGGAGCTGCTGGCTGAGTTTGAGTTAATCAGCCCATAGGAGCGAGCACTTCCGGTGCTTGGAACGCACGTGCGTTCCATAAGCAGGAAATGGAGCAGAGCCTGCGTCCACTTAGCTATTAGTGACGTGATGTGGCGGCTCTTTTAAATACAGCCGATGCACCAGTGGAAATTCGCCTACCAGGGGGGACATGGATCACAGCAGAGACTCCACAATGTAAGTAGGATATACTTGAAACTAGAGGACTCACGAACTCCATATATATTCTGTGAGCACTGGCAACAATGCCCACCATTAATGATGCACTTTATCTATAGTATATGCCTTGCCAAGCTACCATGACAAGAGACCAACAGAGGTCATTTGTACCCACCAAACCGTGAGTTTACACTTATCAGTGAATGCGCTTATATCTAGATATGTATACATTGATTTTGACTGTGGAATACATCTGTTTCCTGTCCCTTACAGGATGTGGATATAGATGTGGATCACACGTGACGGAGTCCTAAACAGGCATAAGTATCATTATTGATATATCTTTATGTCCCCACCCCTGGTTGAGCGTCTTTTCTTCTTTGGTGCACTCAGGCCTCTAAACCGGCTTTTGGTTTTGAGCACCGATTTCATGTGACCCAGCCCTATACTGGCAACTTTTGAGTCACATACAATGGCTTGCACATGTAATATGTAATATATAATTACACCTCCTGATGATCCCACAATCTACACGTGGGTGAAACGCGTCGAGGCAAGCGAGGAGTTTGACTACCACGTCAACCCTAGATAGTATATGGCTATAACACCAATACTAAATAAGTGTATGTTCGTATATTCGTGTTTCTTTTGTGTCTGTCCGTATCACCAGTGTGTCTTTAATTGTTTAATTCCCATCCAGTCTATTTATATAGCTGACCAATACGACATCCTAATCCCTTACCTTCAAAACCAGTCCACATGCCTCCCTTCACCTCATAGGGAGTAGGAAGGGCTAGCAGCATAGGCACGTGGACAGGGGGTCTCCACCATCAGGAGCCTTCCCTGGGCAAAGGGCTTTAGGACAGGGGTAGATTTAGGGACAGCGATTTCCCCTTACCCCAAATAACGATATATCTTCTTTGGATGTGGTTTATGGTCACTTTTTGTATGTATGTCCTATAGTTTATAAGTGAATCCCTTAGGGATTTTTAACGTATACCAAATAAAATATTATTTTAGGGGTCTAATTAATAACATGCTGGATATATATATACAATACAGGTACCCCCTTATATCAATGTTTACTGATTTTTGCTGGATTTAAAAGAAGATTATAGCACTGTTAGCTAAATTGCTCTATATTCGTTTTTTTCGAATATTCGCTATATTGCTATATATTCTTGTTTTAGAATATTACAAATATTCGAAAAAACGAAGTTATAGCAATATAGCGAAAATTCGAAAAAAACGAATATAGAGCAATTAAGCTAATATAGTGCTATAATCTTCTTTGTCTAATAATTGTAATTTTTTTCTCATCTGAAGTTCAGATTGGAAAAAAATTACAACTATAAAAAAAAGATTATAGCACTATATTAGCTAAATTGCTCTATATTCGTTTTTTTCGAATATTCGCTATATTGCTATATATTACGAATATTCGAAAAAACTGTTATAGCAATATAGCGAATATTCAAAAAATCGAAAATAGAGCAATTTAGCTAATATAGTGCTATAATCTTTTTTTTTCTTGAAAAAAATCGGCAATGTAATGATTGTGTAATATGCGAATTTTTGTATTCGAATTTTTATTGCAAATTTTTTAACTTACAACTATTAGACAAAGAAGATTATAGCACTATATTAGCTTAATTGCTCTATATTCGTTTTTTTCGAATTTTCGCTATATTGCTATAACTTCGTTTTTTCGAATATTCGTAATTATAGCAATATAGCGAATATTCGAAAAAAACGAATATAGAGCAATTTAGCTAATATAGTGCTATAATCTTTTTTTTATAGTTGTAATTTTTTTCCAATCTGAACTTCAGATGAGAAAAAAATTACAACTATTAGACAAAGAAGATTATAGCACAATATTAGCTAAATTGCTCTATATTCGTTTTTTCGAATTTTCGCTATATTGCTATAACTTCGTTTTTTCGAATATTTGTAATATTCTAAATCAAGAATATATAGCAATATAGCGAATATTCGAAAAAAACGAATATAGAGCAATTTAGCTAACATAGTGCTATAATCTTCTTTGTCTTAAAGTTGACAAATTCGCAATAAAAATTCGAATTACGAAAATTCGCATATTACACAATCATTACCTTGCCGATTTTTTGGCAAGAAAAAAAATTCGCGAATTTTCGAATATTCGAATATTCGACGAATATTCTAAAAATATTCGCGAAATATCGCGAATTCGAATATGACCCCTGCCGCTCATCACTACTGAGGAGCAGAATCCTCAAAAGCAATAGCAGAATCCCGACAGAACCCAGGACTGTAGCGGTAAGCGGGGGAACATCTGCGCCCCACAGCCGCTGTTACACTCATCAGAAAATGAAGTGCCTTTTAAATTTTGCAGCTCTTCAAATGATGGGTTTTTCTTGAACCACCATGATCTTAGTATCATACAGTTCCTGACAAAAGTTCCTTATGAAAGGTGCATTATAACCATTTACACCGTTCTAGTAGGTAACAGGCCTGCACGATATATCGCCAAAGCAATCGTATCGCGATAATCGATTATTGTGATATGGCGATTTGGCCGACCCAAAAATGCTGCGATTACTTACAATGATACCCGGCTACCGCACAGCGCGGTCGGCGTGTGTATCAACAGAGGGAGGAGGGGCTGGGGGCCGGCATCTGGATTAGGAATGACAGCGGGGACCGGTGCAGTCTCTGTATTCTAATGCACCGGCCCCGCTCACTGTTGTATAATCTTATCTAACCTGTAGGCCTTGTTATAATAATCATGTGCAATCCAGCTGTATTACTTACAACTAAATCTGTAGCAGAGAGGAGGGAGGAGGCAGGCCAGGAGGGCGGGCGGCGCGTTACTCACTACGTCATGCACCTGCTCCGCCCACTTTATGAATGGAACAGGTGGCGCGTGACGTAGTGAGTGACGCGCCACCCGCCCTCCCGGCCTGCCTCCTCCCTCCTCTCTGCTACGGAATTCAGTTGTAAGTAATACAGCCGGATTACACATGATTATTATAACAATGCCTACAGGTTAGATAAGATTATACAACAGTGAGCGGGGCCGGTGCTTTAGAATACAGGGACTTCACTGGTCCCCGCTGTCATTCCTAATCCAGATGCCGGCCCCCAGCCCCTGTATTGGGGGTCATTCACACTACAGGGACACTGTTATGGGGGGGGGGGGATCTGTGGATGGCACACAGCATAAGATGCTATATATATGTCATCCTCAGATCCCCCATAGCAGTGTCATCCACAGATGCCTCCATCACAGTGCCATCCAGTGATCCCCATAACAGTGCCATCCAGAGATCCCCCATAACAGTGCATTCCACAGATCCTCTCCATAACAGTGTCATCCACAGATCCCCCATAACAGTGTCATCCACAGATTCCCCACAACAGTGCCATCCACAGATCTCCCATAACAGTGTCATCCACAGATCCCCTCCATAACAGTGTCATCTACAGATCCCCCATAATAGTGTCATCCACAGATACCCCATACTAGTGTCATCCACAGATCCCCCATAACAGTTTCATCCACAGATCCCCTCCATAACAGTGTCATCCACAGATCCTCCATAACAGTGTCATTCACAGTGCCCCTCCATAACAGTGTCAACCACAGTTCCCCCATAACAGTGTCATCCTCAGATCCTTCATAACAGTGTCATCCACAGATCCCTTCATAACAGTGTCCTCAACAGATCCCCCACAACAGTGCCATCCACAGATCCCCCAAAACAGTGTCATCCACAGATCCCCTCCATAACAGTGTCATCCACAGATCCCCCAAAACAGTGTCATCCACAGATCCCCTCCATAACAGTGTCATCCACAGATCCCCCATAATAGTGTCATCAACAGATCCCCCATACTAGTGTCTTCCACATATCCCCCATAACAGTGTCATCCACAGATCCCCTCCATAACAGTGTCATCCACAGTGCCCCTCCATAACATTGTCATCCACAGATCCCCCATAATAGTGTCATCCACAAATCCCCCATACAAGTGCCATTCACAGAGCCCCCATAACAGTGACCTCCACAGATCCCCTCCATAACAGTGTCATCCACAGATCCCCTCCATAACAGTGTCATCCACAGATCCCCCATAACAGTGTCATCCACAGATCCCCTCCATAACAGTGTCACCCACAGATCCCCCCATAACAGTGGCATTCACAGATCCCCCCCATAACAGTGCCATCCACAGATCCCCCCATAACAGTGCCATTCACATATCCCCTCCATAACAGTGCCATCCACAGATCCCCCCATAACAGTGCCATCCACAGATCCCCCCATAACAGTGCCATCCACAGATCCCCCCATAACAGTGCCATCCACAGATCCCCCCATAACAGTACCATTAACATATCCCCTCCATAACAGTGCATCCACAGCAAATAGACCTCTAGCACAATTCCCTTAAAATATCGCATCGCATATTGTTATCACAATTTTTAGGGCCCTAATCGCAATCGCACAAAATTCCATATAGTGCAGCCTTAGTTGGGAATAAAACATTAGCGATCTAAAAATATGTGTAACCACTAATTAATACATGAGTCGTGCAGACATCTTCTTGTAATACAACTTTACCAATAACAATCAATGTAATAAGTGACTCGTCTGCAGCACAGAAGGTCATACAAGGATGATTATGGCAACTACATATGAGAAACGAATCGGCATTTCCTTAAGTCTGTGAGGTCAGATACAAAAAAAGCTACATTCCGCAGACGCTCATTTGGAAATTATTAATGTCTTGCACGATCTATTGGGAGACTCCGAATATTTGAAAATTACATACAGTATATAAAGATACAAAGGAAGATGCTGACATTACTGGAATAGTCAGAATTTTAATAATGCTTCACAGGTTGGGTTATCGGCAAGAGCAGTGTTTAGAGCGTGATGACTCTTTCTGAGGGCCGCACTTTATATTCAATGTTCTATATGCAGCACATAGGGCCACCAATGCACAGTTGATCTCCATTATATTCTTTAGGAGATACGGAAAAAGCCCATATGTGCATACTAAGTGATTTACGTACTCACTGTATTGGAGAGACCCTGCATGGAAAGCTTGCCTTTTTCATGACAAATCCCCTCGATGTAACATAGATGTGGAAAATATAAATGTTCAGACGATGCTCACACAAAAAAATAAATGGTAGTTTTGTAAAGGTCCATTTACACTGGGTGAACATCGGCTAAATAATCGCTAACAAGTGTCTGTAGGAACGCTTGATAGCGATTATCTGCTGATTTGTTCCAGTCTATGGCTGGCCACTTATGTGTATTTAAGGCCTCATGCACACGACAGTATTTTTTTGCTGTTCCGTTGTTCCGTGATCCGTGTCCGTTTTTGTTTCCATGTGTCTTCCTTTATTTTTGGAGGATCTCCAGACATGAAGTCAAGTCTAAGTCAAGTTTGCCATGCAAATGATAGGAAAAAAAACGGACGCGGACGCCGTAGGCCTCATGCACATGACCGTTGTTTAATTCCGTGTCCGTTGTTCTGTTTTTCGTGATTTTCTGCGGACCCATTGACTTTCAATGGGTCAGTTGAAAACTCGGCTAATGCACCGTTTGTCATCTGCCTCCGTGATCTGTGGTTTCAGTCCGTCAAAAAAATATAACCTGTCCTATTTTTTTCACGGAAAACGGTTCGTGGACCCATTCAAGTCAATGGGTCCGTGAAAAAACGCGAAGGCACACAAGATTGTCATCCGCGTCCTCGCCCGTTTTTTTCCTATCATTTGCAAACTTGACTTAGACTTTTTTTTACTTTCCTTTATGTCTGGTGATCCTCCAAAAATAAAGGAAGACACACGGAAACAAAAACTGAAACGGATCACGGAACAACGGAACCCCATTTTGCAGAACTGAACACAACAACGGTCGTGTGCATGAGGCCTTAGACAGGTGTAGAAAATGGTAAATGAGATGGGCCTGCCAGCCCTTCCCAACCACGCCAACTTTTTTAGACCTGGCCTGAGCATGGAAAAGTCGCAGATTGTGGCACAAAGGACCTTTGAACCGCATTCTGCACCAGAGGTACGTCTAATATAGGCCTCCATTGTGTATAAAACTATAAATCCTCTTTCCCAGGAGATCAAACAAACCCTTCTCTTTCTCCTCAAGATACTGTGTATGGCTGTAGGTCAACTGACTGCAGCAAGAGCCTCTCCCCTCTGTGCTGTCTGCAGTGTGACACAAGTCTTGGTGAGCTCTACTTCCCATGAAGGTCATGGCCCTCAGGGCTGACTATCAGGAAATTAACCCCTGTGTTAGGATTCCTGCGATAACGTTTGCTTCAGGAACATACAGAAAATTCTGGAGACTAACAAGCACTCTGGGAAATCATTGTTTTCTAGGTTTAACGTTCCTTTAAGACCAGTAGGGGAATAGTCAGAAGGCTTAACCTCCAATATACAGAACCGTGTCCATTGTTATTATGATCACTGTCCATGGGAACGTGATAACAGACACAAAGGTCAACAGGTTGAGAGTGCGACTGTTCCTCGTGTGTTTATATGGTCGAAAGGTCACGTCACATTAAATCAAATCTAAGATACTTTCATGTAGTGCCCTTATATAACCCTGTAAACAATGAAAACATTCTCAGGTTAGTAATCTGATGATTCTGAGACCACCAATGGGCTACTGACAAAATCTCTCAGAAAGCCCTGATTACCATCAATTTCATTTCTGTTGCCCCCTATGTGACCTAATTCTGACCTAATGACCAACTTTGGTTGCAGAGCTGAACATTGTATGGTATGGCCTGCTTTATCATACTACAATGGTTATATCCATTCCCTTCAAAGGCTGAATTAAAGGGGAGGATGAAGATCAGAAAATAGGTCAGCTTTTATCATAAATAGTGCCACTCCTGTCCGTGGGCCGTGTCTGGTATCACAGTTCAGCTAACAAATATTTTTGAAGAACTTTTTTCAAACTTTAAAATTTCATTTCATCAGTAAATTGACAAATGTGAGTTACTAATCCCCTGGTCAGAAGAGTGTGTCCCTATACAGTCTGTTAGTTCCCGCTTAACTCCCACTGCTGCTGTACCCCACTCTCCTGAGGATCTTGTGCCTACTTTTACTTGCCTCTTTAAAGAAGTGCTTCCACAAAAATCTTTATTCTCTGGCTCACTAGAAAGGTACATGGGCTAGTAAACTGTAGTGAAGGCAGTCTTCTTACCAGTGACTGTATTTGTGAGTTATAACCTCCCTTCTGCTCCTCAGTTGTGTCATGTGACCAACACTATGACTTTCCAAATAATACATTATCTTATGTATGGACAAGAAGCTAGAAGTGATTGACTTCCTGTCCTTTGTCAGTTGGAGATCAGAGTGTTGGTCACATCTCTTTAAACGGGTTGTCCAACTAAAAATATCATACAGCTTTCAAACCAGCACCTGCATCTGAATACTTTTGTAATTTAATTTAATATTTTTTTTTCCATAGCCCCTGAGTTATTCAATAAATTGTATCTGTATAGCGCCACCTGCTGTTAGTTTTCTTCTTATTTCTTTGTTCTGCTCACTGAGAAGGCCGCACATGCTCAGTTTCATCCTTCAGCTGCCTCCTGAGCTGTGATAGGGAGAGCTGAGACACACCCCCTGAGCTGTGATAGGAAGAGCTGAGACGCGCCACCCGGAGCTGTGATAGGGAGAGCTGAGACACGCCCCATGGGCTGTGATAGGGAGAGCTGAGACACGCCCCCTGAGCTGTGATAGGGAGAGCTGAGACACGCCCCCTGAGCTGTGATTGGGAGAGCTGAGACACACCCTCTAAGCTGCAGTAGAAAATAAACTCCCATTGGGCTTTCAGCTTTATATAAATCTAGCAGAACAATAAATGTGGAGATCTCTGGATCCATGTGAGGTACAGGGCTGGTTCTAGCTTTGTTAGAAAGAGATTGTCATGTTCTATATCAGGTCTGATTTTCATTTTTTACATTAGCTATAGGATAACCCCTATAAGGAGAGCCAGGACCCTAAGTATGTCATGTTGCAAAGAGGGCTGCATCACATGACCTTTACCTAGGCCCCTTATTGGATTTATTTCCCCTTATAAACTAGAAATGTTCCCCATTAAAACCACTCCTCCTGAGGAAGCAAGACGGTGAAACGTACGTCGAGGAGCCAGCGACCACTCACTCAGTCATCACTTGGGTATGATTTGTTTTATTATTAGATTGGATCTTCCAGTTACTTTGTCACATTATGTCTCACTAGCAACAGCACCCGCCCATTTTGGTATCAGGAAAAGAGCCACTATATATTTTCCTTACTTTGTCACTTTATGGTTATAGCCTTTGGGAAGGTACTTAGACCAGTGCAGGCAGTCACTTATTTGTGAGGATGGATTTCCCTATGTACTAACTGAGTATGCACAGATAATATTCCACCTTAAGTGCCTTTTCACTGGCTACAAAATAATCAGTAGATGATTTGGGTCGGGTGGCGCTGTTGATTAGAATTTTCTACATATGTTGGCAATTACATATTGAGTATGAACATGTTTTGTCATTTTATTGTTGTCAGTTAAATCGCGGTGGCATCGCGGCGGGTGTATCAGCTGAGCGGGAGGAGGGGCTGGGGGCCGGCATCTGGTTTTATAATGACAGCGTGGCCCGTGCAGTGACTGTATTCTACTACACGGGCCCCGCTCACTGTATATACCGTAATATTATCTATAATTGTAGGCATTGTTAATATATACATATTTAGGGTAATCAGCGCCTGTATACTTACAACAAGCGCTCGGTAGCAGAGAGGAGGGAGGAGGCAGGCCGGGAGGACGGGCACTGGCAGTGCGAGTCACTACTCCATGCGCCTGCGCCGCCCACTTTATGAATGAAGCAGGCGGCGTGGGCGCATGACGTAATGACACACGCTGCCAGCGCCCGTCCTCCTGGCCTGCCTCCTCCCTCCTCTTTGCTACTGAACGCTTGTAAGTACCGCAATACAGGCGCTGATTACCCTGAATTTGTATATATTAACAATGCCTACAATTATAGATAAGATTATGGTATATACAGTGAGCGGGGCCCGTGTAGTAGAATACAGTCACTGCACGGGCCACGCTGTCATTATAAAACCAGATGCGACCCCCACCCCCTGTATTGGGGGTCATTCACACTTCAGGGACACTGTTATGGAGGGGATCTGTGGATGACACATATATGTGTCATCCACAGATCCCCCATAACAGTGCCATCCAGAGAACCCTATAAAAGTACCATCCAGAGACCCCAATAGGAGCCATCCAGAGATCCCCATAACAGTGTCACCCACAGATCCCCCATAACAGTCACCCACAGATCCCCCATAACAGTGTCACCCACAGATCCCCCATAACAGTGTCACCCACAGATCCCCCATAACAGTGTCACCCACAGATCCCCCATAACAGTGTCACCCACAGATCCCCCATAATAGTGTCACCCACAGATCCCCCATAACAGTGTCACCCACAGATCCCCCATAACAGTGTCACCCACAGATCCCCCATAATAGTGTCATCCACAGACCACCATTAGTTCAAAACCCACCAAAAGCACAGCTTTTTGTTCAAATTTTTTTTTTCTTATTTTCCTCCTCAAAATAGGGCGAAAAATAAGGTACTTTTTAATGATTGTATATAATTAGTTAGATTATAATCAAATATCCACATGACAGGTTCCCTTTAAGTTGATTTAGACCTATTTGTATATTAAATGTTGCAAAGAGGGCAAACTATCGTAGAGATTCACCTGTACCCTCAGATGCTCTAGATTCTGGAAAGTTGGGGATACACACCTTGTATATGGTGATGGAGCCACAGTACACCCTGAACTCGATAGACATTTTAAGAACATAACTCGAATGAGAAACCTAATGTTTCCTTATGGGGTTTTAATGATGTATTATGGATGGAGGAAGAACTAAAAGAGCCGTTAGCCCGATGATGACTATTTACCTATAGATGTTGGAGGTAATACCCCCGATTAAACCAATAATTTAATACAATTTACTTTGTCTAAGAAAACAATGTAGAAGTTACCCAGTTACAGTGGTATTTCCTCCGCTTTGCTGATCACATTAACAACGTGGTCGATATTTTGGACAAAGTAGTTGTGCAAATCTCTCAAATAGCAGGTCGCCATTATTTACGCTCGGGTCAGTTGATTCTAGTTCCAAGCTGATGATGGTAACGCTTTAACTCTGGTGACAGGACTTTCTTTCTATTGAAGGGTAATTATTTAACTAATGTGTTTGGAGTTTTCTTGACCGCTGATAAATGAGCTGAGGAGCTGAAGGTCCCAAAGTAAAAGCAAGCCTGCATTTCCCGGAAAAAGACAAACAAGCAACGTCCTGTGTCAGGTCTAACTTGGAAAGACTCTGGAGAAGAGATCAAGTGCTTTCCTGAGAAACACCACAAGGGGGTCTCGTCTAATAGCTTTCCTCACAATTACTCCATGGGCCGTAGCCTTCTCATCCATCATCTGTCCCTGGACTGATTGCTGGAGGTTCAGACTAAAAATCAGGGTATTGTCATCCCTCGTAGAACATAAACCAAATATCCCGCACTAAACAAACAGGACTCTGAGAATTAGAGGGGCACGCTCGGAAATCCAATTTCTGCATATTCACTCATTAACCCATAAACAATAACAGCTTTTATATCTTCTGCGTAAGCATTGGTGGACACAATGAGATATGTTTGCTGAAAGGTGCCATTTCAGTCACAGGAGATTAATGGCTTCCCAGGGGTGAAAAATAACTCCGTGCTGAGTTATTTCAGGCAGTCAGTAAATCACTTTTGTTGGATAATATTGGAATTGGTTAAGAGCTTTGTAAATACGGACAATGAAATCCGCTTGTAGAGTACAAAACTTACAGCTTTGAGCAAACGCCTTTAAGGATCTGCTCACACTAGGCCAGACCCAACTAGAGATATATGCAGTCCCTTCGTTGACACAGTCACAGTGGCCCAGATGTCTACTTCACTCTTGGCTTGACAAGTATAGGGCATGTCTATCTGGACTGGCATGGACCCACACATGTCCTATTGGGCCCTGCTAGCTAACATTTGATTGGTGCATCAGGGGCGTAACAAGGACCTATGGGGACCCATAGCAAAACTTTGAATGGAGCCCCACACCACCATGACCACCTTCAGTAGAATAGATATCGGAAGCTTCTGATTAAATTGGTCACAGTGATGTCTCAATGGTGGAATAACGTACTCTATGAAGTTACAGCAGCGGCATAATGTGCACAATCATGTCACAGTACAGCAATAAGGCTCATAGCGGTACCACAATAGTATGATAATAGGCTTGGTGATGTACAGAAATGAAATAAGTGATGTCACAGCACAGAAATAATGCAAAAAGTGACGTACTCACATGTTTGAGTGTAGATGACCCACTGCTACCCCCGGTAGTTACATGCATCCTGGTGCTTATGTCATCCCTTCCCTCCCCCCAAGTGATGACATCATCCAACATTGTGTATATAGTCAATACGGACATCATGTCATCATGTTGTATTGTCAGCAAGACAGCGGGGAAGTTAATTAGTTGTCTTCATAATTCCATCCCTTTCCATAGGATATGCAATAAGTATCTTGTGGATGCAGGTCCCATCTCTTTCCTCTGACCCCAGTCCAAACTAGTGAAGTGGTCATCACATCCAAGTGGAAAATAAAAGGAGAGGTGGCTGGGCAAACACCATCATTCAAGATGGGAATACACTTTTAAAGGGGTTCTCTTAGGATGATAGTCCCTGCTTATGTGCCCTATTAGGGCGTATGGACATCATAGAGGAGCCTTCCCTGCTCTGGAGCCCCCTCTATGTGCCAGAATAGACAGCTGCTTTATACAAGCTCCTCCCATTCCTCTGGCAGGCTTGGAATGTCCATGACCTACATGGTGGGCCATTCATTAGAATGGCCATCATGCAGTGACAGACCTACCATTGAGGCAGACCAGATAACTGCTATGGGACCTAAGAGAAGTGGAGGGCCCAGTGTTGAACTGCATCTCCTGTTCTCAACATAGATTTGTGTCATTTTCCTGCAGCCGCCACTAGGGGGAGCTTAGTGCATAGAGATTTTTGCAGCTTCCTATGAGTGGAATGATAATCGTACAAATTCCTATGCACTGAGCTCCCTCTAGTGGTGGCTGCAGGCAACCAATTTTTATATTTATTAGATGAAAGGAAGCAGAGGTTTTAAAGCTTTAAGTAGGAGATTTATCAGTGTATTTATGTGTGCTGTAAATACATTGAAAAATATGATGTTCTGAATAAGGCCCATATGTAAGAAGCAAGTTCAATTTTTTTGACAATTTGTTAAAAATAATGCTCTACTTAATCAATAATGTAATTTTATCAGAAATATCAATAGGGAGGTCCTATGAGATCTGCTCCCTACAGCATCCCAGATGCTTAGATGTGGTTGCTGAGTCCAAGTGAAGATCTCTGTAGATCTCTATGTGAATGCATTTACATGTATCTCTGGTTTTATTACATTCAGGTGTTTCCCCCATTGACTCTAGTCTTCAGAAGGACTCACCTTCAGCATGCTGCGATATAAAAAAACGTGAAAAAAAGCACAAAAAACTGAACTCTCAAGAAGCACACAGCAGAGCATCAGGAGAATGGAGATGACCAACACAGAAATGAATGCTGCATGTATTGTAGTTACTTCCATATATCATCATTACAGTCACACATACAAAGGTTCCTTCAGTTCCACCAGCTCCTTCTTGGGGCCGGATTCTTTTTGGCTGTGACTGTATTTACTGACTTATTAATCCTGCAGAATGTTGTGTTCGTATCATTAGCCAGAGTTACGTTTCTTGCCCCGGGTTACAGTACAGATAAGAATTCAATAAGTCTGATAATCCGACAACTTGTTTTTGTAGCTCGCAACTGCGAAATAACGTGCAGATCTTTTCTTTTGGCTCGAGTAGGGATGTTGGGATGAGTAGTCTAGCAAAGATAACAACATGCAGACTTCAGTATAATATCCAGTAATTACTGGGAAGGATCCACCCAGGTTTGGTAACATGCCCTACAGCCCACATGTGGATGGCTGGGAGTGCTGCTGATTGTGATGTACTATGGATCCCAGGATAAGTGTCGCCAGGTGACCATCTTTAAGAAATAAGGCATTTCGGTTACTCTGGTACTGCTTGTGCTATAGGTGTCTGTGAGAGAATTGTGAGAAATTGGAGCCCTTAAAGGCGTTACCTGGGCTTTTTCTATTAATGACCTATACTCAGGATATGTCATCAATATCAGATCAGCGAGGGTCTCACACCCAGCAACCCCACCGATACGCTGTTTAAGGCAGTGCGCACGTTCCGTCTCTCTTCTCTCTTCCTGTCCTCTGCTGCTGTCCCATAGACATACAATGGAGAGCAGGAAGAGAGAAGGGAGATGGCACTTGCTCCCTCTTCTCATACAGCTGATCGTGAGGGGGGGTGCGGCGGGTGTTGGACCCCCGCCGATCTGATATTGATGACCTATCCTGAGGATAGATCATCAATATAAAAAACCTGGACAACCTTTCAAAATTCATGAAAAGACATGATTGGACACATCTGTACAACCACACCAGATCGGACACAGAAGACTGAGAAGAAGTTAGACGGTATGCACACATTGCTGTCATGTTTTTCACCATAATATGGCCACAACATGCGTGTTACCTCCTTAGGAAGTGCCTCACATAAGGGTATGGCGACACAGCATGGCTGGTTGCGTACATCCAAGCCATGTCCATCGGTGGCAGCCAAGGACAATTACAATTTAGCAGTAAAATCATGTGGCCATTGGCGCCATCTGGTCGTACTATTACTTTCTCTCCACTTGCTTACCGTATACAGCCTCATATATTGCCCAGCGCTCTACTGATGCTGTCACCATTGACATCAGTCTTCTCCCCGGTAGGACTCACAATCTAATTTGCTAATGAACGTCATACACATACATTATGGGGTCCATTTCATACCAAACCAATAAATCGCTACATATTTTTTTTTCTTTTTGTACTGGGGAAAGGGGCAGAGAAAACCCAAGCAAACACAGGAGAACCTACAAACGTCATGGAGATGATGAAAGCCAGGGCTTCAACGTTGCAAGGTTTGGTTATATTCACATATCAGCACTAAAGGGGTATTCCCATATCAGACATTGGTTGCATATTGCTCGGATATGCCATACATGTCAGATAGGTGTAGGTCCCACCTCTGAGAACCCCCAAAGTGTTGGAGAATGCACTGAGCAAGAGCAGCCACTCTCCATTCACCGCTATGGGAGTTCTAAAAATAACCACTTGGCTTGGCTAATTTCTGTAGTCCTATAGGCGTGAATGGAGTGTGAACAGTGCTAATTACTGAGCCATGGTGGCCAGATGCATAACTAGGGGGAGACACCAGTGCATGTGCCCTGGGTGCTGAACGCCAAGGGGGTCGCCAACAGCCAGTCTAGTGCTGCAAACTGAATCTTTGCCCCTGATGAAAGAAAGTCTAGTTATGGCTCTGACTGCTGCTTTTAAATACGAAAAGGATTACATTTTTATTCTGACTTTTCTTCCTGTGACCCCCACCCTCCATATGACTATAGGGGTGGTGGAGCACGTGCGCTATTGCTGTATTCGCCTCTACGGTCTGCTGGAGATAGCTGAGGGCTGTACCCTATAGAGATGAGTGGGGCAGCATTGTGCATGCTCAACAGCCTTTCCTTTCATATGGAACAACGTTCATGGATCAGGGGGGTCCCAGTGGTCAACCCCTCACTGATCAGACACTTATCACCGTTACTGTGGATAGCCGATAAGTTTAAACCTCAGGACAACCAGAATATTGATCTTCAGGATAGGTCATAAATATCAGACACCAGGCACCCTTACCGATTGGCTATTTTGGGCAGCCACCGGTGCTGGAAATTTTACAGTGGGCGGAAGGCTGCCGACGTCGGTGTACTGAAGTTCAGCTCTCATTCACCTGATTGAGAGTTGCGATGCAGTACCCGACCTATACACAGTAGACACAACTAGTGATGAGTTAAGTATTGGAAAATTCGATTTGGATGCTTTGCCGAATTTTACAAAAATAAAATCTTGGTGATGAATGACTTTGTCATGAAGCACATTTCTTTGTAAGTAGGGGGTGCAATGACAGAGAACGGCGATTGCGCTGCTCCCCGTCACTATACCCCTCAGATGCTGTGTTCATAGCTGATCGTGGCATCTGACAGTAATAAAAAATAATAAAGAAAAATAAAATCATACTTACCTTATCCATTTGATCGCGGAGAGCCGGCCGCCGCCTTCTTGATTGATTGAACATCACGTCGGCCAGTGTGGTGATGTCATGCGAGTTCTTCAATCAAGACTATGGCAGCCGGCTCTTCACGCTCAAACGGAGGTGGGATTTTTATTTATTTTTTTACCGCCATTCAGGAAAAAAATTTATTCACTACCACGAAGCACGAGGAAATTTGCCTTTGCGGCGAATCGAATTTTCCCTGAAATTCTGATCGAATGGAGTTCGATTCGCTCAACACTATACGCAACCTTATGCTTCTGACTCCTCTGACTTCCAGAAACAGCTGATTGTGAGGGTGCCAGGTGTCAGACCCCCACCGATTTGATATTGATGACCAGGCTATCAATCTAAGCGAGGAAATTCTCTACCCCTGATAACTGTCTGACAATCCAGAATATCTGAAAACCCAACACTTGTGAAGTCTCAAATTTTTGAGTTTTGTCACGTTTTCTGTGACGCACAGGAGCAATGTCACCTCGCCACCCTCATTGTCTATTAAATCAATTGTTTTAAAAATGCCCGTCTGTGAACTCCTAATCTATAAGACCCGCAGTAAATTCACGCTGCCCCCCTTCCCCTCGTTGTTTCACTGCGTCTCCTTCACCTCCATTGTGTCGGGTAGTTACCTGCAAAAAAAAAGACAAAAATAATCCCGTCAACCTTTAGGTTGTCATCGGCCGACGAGGACAGGCTGCCTTTTCCTAGAGCTTGTCTGGGGCTGTTAGTTGTTGCGAGGAATAAGCCTGATTGAGGTGGTGCATGCAGCCAACTTTTGTAAACTGATATCTTCCTCCTCAAGCCACCAGCTACGCTTTGCATAGGGGCGCACTCGAATTCCTGTCAAGCCATCTCTTAGGCTGCTTCCAGCTTGAATGCCTTCATAAAACTCTGAGGGTCTGAGTGGAAATCACAGAGCTGCTGCAGCCAGAGCACAGGCGAGGGGGACCAGGGCTTTCCATGTGTGCAGCCGACTGGTTAATCTTTAGACTGCAAATGAGGATAGACAATAGATCCCTGCACTAAATATATCTATTGGAGCTGAAGATATCGCAGGGGTGAAATCAAATTGTGCAGCTGGACGTTTCTCCTTCTGGCTCTTTCCAGACTTCTCGAAGAACTTCGAAAAGAAAACTTCACTTTTTTTCTTTTTTCTGATTTTTTTTTTTTGGGGGAAAAAGAATTCTTTTTGCAACACGGGGATGGCATCTGGATTTTTATTCGCCCTTTGCCTTGCACTGATTGCCTGGACGGAGTGCAACGTGCCAAGGAAAGGGACGGACGGCAACGGCAGAAGATACAGTCGCATCCAACATGGGCAGTGCACTTACACTTTTCTCCTTCCTGAACACGACGGGAATTGTCGCGAGGGCGCCACCGCCGCCGCCACCGCCACCGCCGACCAGTACAATGCCAACGCTCTGCAGAGGGACGCGCCGCAAATGGATCAGGATTTCCCGTCCCAAAAAATTCAACGTCTGGAACATGTGATGGAAAATTACACTCAATGGCTGCAAAAAGTAAGTGACGTGCCTTTAAGAGGTTTCATCAATTTTTTTGGGGGTGCTAATAATAGTGCGTTCCCGGAACGGGAGAAAGGATAACAGGGCTCGGAGTTTGTTCTTAAGTTTCGCTGGTGTCTTGTCCTTGTATATAAACGGGGGGCGCTATATTTGACTCCTGCGATGATAAAGAATGTCTTATCCTCTATATATAGAGCTGCTACCCTGAGCAAATGTCACCCAACATACCTGGGACGTAGAATCAGGGCAGGATCTAACGGCTGGATGAAGGGGGCTCATTGTAAAGTCAGCAGTGAGAAGGAAAGGGGGGGCTGCTCTGGAGGAAAGCTGCTCACACAGGGGGTCCCCGGTGATCAGCGGATGTCACCAGGTGAGCTGCAGAAGAAGGACGCAGCCCCTCCGAAAGCAAAATGACACCTCTGGCTTTTACTTCTTGCTCTCTGTATCTCTGTAAAGAATGTTACGTTGGGGTATACAATGTATCAAATAGTTACTGAGATGAGGATATAGCAGCGCCATTGGCCGTGGCGTTGTACAGTCTCTAATATTCAAGGTTGCACATAGGTGTAGTCAAATATGTGCCGTTTGGATCATCTTGTATACATAGGATATAACTGCTACAGTATAATGTAGCAGTTATCAGTGACCGCAATGTAGCAGAGAAGGGTTTGTCGTTTGGCACAACACAAGGGGAGATTACAAGGTGTTGCCCGAGGCAGAGCATTGCACCAGAGGTGACGCTATTTTAAACTATTTTGTTATAGTTGCATTAAACCGCGGTCATTATCTGTGTATTATTTATGTGTCTGATTCTGCGGGAATCTAAAGGTGAAGTGTTATAGGGTTTGTATTGTGACGCGACACATGGTGATACCACAGTGCCCGGCGGCTACAGCCGAAAATCATGTACATTTACATCTATCTGTCTATCTATCTAATATCTATCTATCTCATATCTATCTATCTATCTATCTATCTATCTATCTATCTAATATCTATCTATCTATCTATCTATCTCATATCTATCTATCTATCTATCTATCTATCTATCTATCTATCTATCTCATATCTATCTATCTATTATCTATCTATCTATCCATCCATCCATCATCTCCTAGACTTCTCCTATCTATAGGTTGAACTTGATAGACCTGTGTCTGTTTTTAGCCTTGCCATCCATGTTGCTCTGGGATCAGTGACAGGTCCTATCAGAAGAACGGGGTGTAATGATTTCACAACATTCCTAGTGAGGTGGCGAGTAAGGTCAGTGGCATGTAAATGAACTCTGCCACAGTTTTCTACAATCAGACCTTTGTATGTGACATTCTTCTCTAGTAAGACATTGCATCCACACATCGTACCCCTGTTGTACTGGGAGGGAGTCTGCTATCTGCCTATACACCCTGTATGAGGTGGTACATGTAGTGGTGTATGTGGTGGGATATGAGGTGGTGTATATGTAGTAGTACATGAGGTGGTGTATGAGGTGGTACATGTAGTGGTATATGAGGTGGTACATGTGGTGGAGTATGAAGTGGTGTATCAGGCGGTACATGTGGTGGTGTATGAGGTGGTACATGTGGTGGTATATGTGGTGGTTTATGAGGTGGTGCATCAGGTGGTACATGTGGTGCTGTATGTGGTCGTATATGAGGTGGTGTATGTGGTGGTGTATGACGTGGTAAATGTGGTGGTGTATGGGGTGGTACATGTGGTATATGGGGTGATATATGAGGTGGTACATGTGGTGGTGTATGGGGTGATATATGAGGTGCAGTATGAGGTGGTACATGTGGTGGTTTATGTAGTGGTATATGAGGTGCTGTATGTGGTGCTATATGAGGTGCTGTATGTGGTGGTACATAAGGCAGTGTATGTGGTGGTGTATGAGGTGGTACATGTAGTGGTGTATGTGGTGTAGTATGAGGTGGTACATGTGGTGTATGTGGTGGTACATGTGGTGTATGTGGTGGTGTATGAGGTGGTACATGTGGTGTATGTGGTGGTACATGTGGTGTATGTAGTGGTGTATGTGGTGGTGTATGAGGTGGTACATGTAGTGGTATATAAGGTGGTACATGTGGTGGTGTATGAGGTGGTACATGTGATGGTGTATGAGGTGGTATATTTGGTGGTATATGTGGTGGTTTATGAGGTGGTGTATCAGGTGGTACATGTGGTGCTGTATGTGGTGGTACATGAGGTGCTGTATGTGGTGGTGTATGAGATGATGTATGAGGTGGTATATGAGGTGGTGTATGAGGTGGTACATGTGGTGGTATATGGGATGATATATGAGGTGGTGTATGAGGTGGTACATGTGTTGGTCTATGAGGTGGTGTATGTGGTTGTGTATGAGGTAGTACATGTGGTGGTATATGAGGTAGTACATGTGGTGTATGTGGTGGTGTATGAGGTGGTACATGTGATGGTGTATGAGGTGGTATATTTGGTGGTATATGAGGTGGTGTATGAGGTAGTATATGTGGTGGTTTATGAGGTGGTGTATCAGGTGGTACATGTGGTGCTGTATGTGGTGGTGTATGAGATGATGTATGAGGTGGTATATGAGGTGGTGTATGAGGTGGTACATGTGGTGGTATATGGGATGATATATGAGGTGGTGTATGAGGTGGTACATGTGGTGGTCTATGAGGTGGTGTATGTGGTGGTGTATGAGGTAGTACATGTGGTGGTGTATGAGGTAGTACATGTGGTGTATGTGGTGGTGTATGAGGTAGTATATGTGGTGGTGTATGAGGTAGTACATGTGGTGTATGTGGTGGTGTATGAGGTGATACATGTGGTGTATGTGGTGGTGTATGAGGTGATACATGTGGTGTATGTGGTGGTGTATGAGGTGGTATAAGAGGTGGTGTATGAGGTGGTACATGTGGTGGTGGTGGATGTGGTGGTGTATCAGGTGGTACATGTGGTGGTACATGTGGTGGTGGTGGATGTGGTGGTACATGTGGTGGTGGTGGATGTGGTGGTGTATCAGGTGGTACATGTGGTGGTGGTGGATGTGGTGGTGTATCAGGTGGTACATGTGGTGGTACATGTGGTATATGTGGTGGTGTATGAGGTGGAATATAAGGTGGTATATGAGGTGGTATATGAGGTGGTACATGTGGTGGTGGTGGATGTGGTGGTGTATCAGGTGGTACATGTGGTGGTACATGTGGTGGTGGTACATGTGGTGGTACATGTGGTGGTGGTGGATGTGGTGGTGTATCAGGTGGTACATGTGGTGGTACATGTGGTATATGTGGTGGTGTATGAGGTGGAATATGAGGTGGTATATGAGGTGGTACATGTGGTGGTGGTGTATGTGGTGGTGTATGCGGTGGTACATGTGGTGGTGTATCAGGTGGTACATGTGGAGGTACAAGTGGTCACGTCCCTTATTTTATACTATTAGCTTTGTTGCTGCATGTCTTTGCTGTATTAGCACTGATTCCTGCTTGTTACTAGTATGGCTCGCCTATCACACAGTCATGTTTTCTGGTGGCCACTAGGGACCTGCTGGGATCTCTGCTTGGACATCTAAGAATATTGCTTGTAAACTCTGAGAATACTTCCGGCCCCAGAAGGTGTCATGTCTTAGGAACTGATGAGGGATCCTGAAGGAAATCTGTCCTGCGATCCTTATATAAAGAGATAATGGCCTTCCTAATGCCGAGGAACAGCCGACCGCCGCAGCCCTCATGTGATATCACAAGCTGACCCAACATGTCAAGAAAATATTTGGTTTCCCTCTCGCCTTTGCATCTGTGAATTTTTAAAAAGACACATTTGACCTGTAAAATTAACTGTAACCAGATTATATTCACCGCAGCCGAGGACCATACAGGACATTTAACCCTTTTCCGAAGGATTTAATACTAAACATCGTTTATCATATCAGAGTTTATTCATCTCAGCACAATGTTTGTTTAATATTTTAAACTAGAACATGAAAGTAAAAAACCTCCCCTGTGCTTCAGGGTCCACCTAATGGTAGTGTCACTAAGTGTTATTCATATCCTCTACCTATCTATCTATCTATCTATCTATCTATCTATCTATCTATCTATCATCTATCATCTATCTATCTATCATCTATCTATCTCATATCTATCTATCTATCTCATATCTATCTATCTATCTATCTATCTATCTATCTATCTATCTATCATCTATCTATCTATCTATCTATCTATCTCATATCTATCTATCTATCTATCTATCTATCATCTATCTATCTATCTATCTATCTATCTATCTATCTATCTCTCTACCTATCTCATATCTATCTATCTATCTCATATCTATCTATCATCTATCTATCTATCTATCTATCTATCTATCTATCTATCATCTATCTATCTATCATCTATCTATCTATCTATCTATCTATCTATCTCTCTACCTATCTCATATCTATCTATCTATCTCATATCTATCTATCATCTATCTATCTATCTATCTATCTATCTATCTATCTATCTATCTATCATCTATCTATCTATCATCTATCTATCTATCTATCTATCTATCTATCTATCTATCTCTCTACCTATCTCATATCTATCTATCTATCTATCTATCTATCTATCATCTATCTATCTATCTATCTATCTCATATCTATCTATCTATCTATCTATCTATCAAGCTCATATCCATCTATCTGTCTGTCTATCTCATATCTAATTTCTTATCTATCTCATGTCTATATATCCATTTATTATCTACAGTATATATCAATATCCATCCATGTTCTATCTATCTATCTATCTATCTATCTATCTATCCATTTATTATCTACAGTATATATCAATATCCATCCATGTTCTATCTATCTATCTATCTATCTATCTATCTATCTATCTATCTATCTATCTATCCATTTATTATCTACAGTATATATCAATATCCATCCATGTTCTATCTATCTATCTATCTATCTATCTATCTATCTATCTATCTATCCATTTATTATCTACAGTATATATCAATATCCATCCATGTTATATCTATCTATTTATTATCTAATGTATTATCCATCTATCTATCTATCTATCTATCTATCTATCTATCTATCTATCTTATATCTATCAATTCAAATAAGCTATATTGGCAGGACTAAACACAGTGTAGCATTGCCAAAGCAAGTGGGAAATAATTGGGTAGGGTTGGGGGAGGTGGGGACACGTCCAGGGTGGGGATAAAGGAGTCCAAGGTATATCAGGCTCCTCTCAGTCCATGGTAGGCAGTAATATATTGTGCTGCTATGGCCGCTGTGTTCTCCACTTCTCCCAGCAGTATAGAGAGTCTCTCTTCCTCCTCCATGGAGGTGAAGTCTGGGCAGAGATCAGACAGTCTCCTGAAGTCAGTCTTCCTCACTGCTGAGTATTTGGGGCACCGCAGCAGGAAATGAGCCTCATCCTCCACGGCCTCCTGGTCGCACTGCTGGCACAGTCTGCTCTCCCTGGGCATGTACCTCTGTTGGTGACGCCCGGATTCAATGAGCAGGCTGTGGGCGCTCAGTCTGTACCGGCTCAGGATCTGTCAGTCTCTTGGATTGGAGAGTTTCTCCAGATATGGGGCCAGTTTTTTCCTCTCTCTGCAGGCTCTGGTATACTGTCAGCTTCTGTGATGTTTGTATGTCATTTCTCCAGACGCTAATATACTCTTCTTTGCTCTTGTGTATCATCCTCTGGATTTCCCCCTTTGCCAGGCTGTATGGGTTGGTGGCTTGGGCAGGCTGAGTTTGGGTGACTTTTTGCAGGGTGCTTTGTTTTTCTGGGGCTTCTTGTAGTGTAACAAGGCTTTGTGATGGTAGGAGCTGGGACTGCTGCTATACAGATGGGCTCTGAAGGATAGCGCCCTCTTCTGGACAGCAAAGTAAAGTGGGAATCTCCCCAAATCTGCTCAACAGGCGCTGTTTGAGGTGCTCCTGTGGACCTGGAGAAAGTGTTTGCAGAGTTCTAGGTGGACTAGTTCTGTTGGCCCAGAGTCCCACTTTGCCCGATCTGGGTATATGTCTGGGCCCCAGACTTCGCTGCCATACAGGAGGATTGGGGCGATGATGGTGTCAAGGATTTTAAGCCAGACGGTCACTGGTGCTTTAAGGTGATACAGATGCCTTCTGATGGCATATCTATCTATCTATCTATCTATCAAGCTCATATCTATCTGTCTGTCTATCTATCAAGCTCATATCTATCTGTCTGTCTATCTATCTCTTATCTAATCTCTTATCCATCCATCCATCTATCTGTCTATCTATCTCATGTCTATCTATCTATTTTGTATCTACAGTATATATCAATATCCATCCATGTTCAATCTATCTATCTATCTATCTATCTATCTATCTATCTATCTATCTATCTCATATTTTTATCTATCTATCTATCTATCTATCTATCTATCTATCTATCTATCTATCTATCTATCTATCTATCTATCCATCTATCCATCTTTCTATTGTGATCACTAGGCATTCTTCATACTGACAGTTGAGTTGATACAGTAGATCCCTCAGTCTGACTCTACATAGTATTCAGTCGTTACATAATAATACCCATCGTTGGCACCTGTATCTCATACCCTTGTGTCACTAGAAGCTTTGCCTTTCTGGATTTTAGGAAAGTTGGGCGACCGCCGCTGTGATTGCTCTGATGGTTATGATTTATTTTCTTTTTTTCACACAACAATCTAGAAGTTTAAACTCGGTGGGAATTTCAGCTTTTCTTAGAAATAAAATTGCTTCAAAGTGACGGGGGTTGAACCCCACAGCTGGAGGTTCACCCTTATCAATGGTCGTCATACATGAAGTTTCATTTGCATTAATCGCGTGTTGTTGTGTCTAAGCCCCGTATAATGAAAACCTCCATCTGACTTGTTATGAATTGAAAATGATCCGCCAGGGTTAATGCTGTTTGATCTGTCCGCTTGTGTTTATAAGCTGGCGTGATGAAAACTGTCACAACATTGTATGACTGGCACTTCAAGGAACGGACCATAGGAAGTGACTGTGCCGAGGTGTTTATACAGCTCCACACGTCTGCCATGACACGAAGTGAAGATTTGGCATCGCAGTAAATGAAAGTGTTTACTTTATCCTGACAGCAAATGGTGCAGGGCGCTTTTAGGGAATATCCACCCGTCCCGCCACTTGGAGCATAATAGGTTTCTTGCTGCTTGGACGCCGGAGCGATGGGATTGTCAGTTCATTTTACATCAAGTGGATCTGCGGTGGTTGTTGCTGTTGGAAGCCGTTCCATGCTGAGCCCCGCAGTGTCTGGAAGCATCAGCTCTTAGGACACCACCAGGCATCTGCTAGGTTTTTCTTGGCCCTTCTACTTCTGTTTTGACGGATCTGAAATCATAATCATATTGAGGAGCAAGTGGATTAAAATATTCTAGAAATCAATACATTGTTTCATGATCTGTTCTACATTGTATCGTTATTTTGAGGGTTTGTCTATTTGCTCCTTTGTAGGATCTGAACTGAGGGTTACCTTGGAGACATACCGTACTTTTCAGTTGATATATATATTAAAGAGTTACTCTACTTTCACACAATTTATTTTAATAGAGAATGGTGTAAATAGCAAATGTCCAAATCACTTCATTTTAAAAATATGCCTGGATCATGCCTGTAAAGTCATGGCCACTAGGGGGTCTCAAGTCTTCCACCTAAGCTGCAGTCCCCTGCCTGCTGCCATATAAGATCCGTCCCTGGTAACAAAGACGGATCTTAGATGGCTAAGAGAAGAAGTCGGGGCGTGTCAGAGGTAGCTAAGCTCCTTAGTCTGATAAAAGGACATCTTTTACGCTGCTTCTGACATCACATGAGCCTCCTGTGTGTCTTTAAATGGAACCTCTCAAGTGGATATTTGAATATAATCTAACTAATTATATACAATCATTAACTACTAAAAAAGTACCTTAGATGTATTCACTTACTGGTGTGTCAGATGGTTACCTCATAATATACACACAAAGATGCAACATGCTAATGAGCTGATTTGAGTCCAGCTTGATGTCAGTGAGTCCAGCGTTTTTTTGAATTCAGAGCTATAGCCACTCCCCTGCCCACCTACTGCTGATTCATATGGAAAAAAACTGTCAATCAGCAGCAGGTAGGCGGGGAGAGTCAGGAGCTCATAAATATTCATGACTCATCATTATCAGCTGGAGCTTTTCAATACAAGATGTTGGCAGATGGACTGGGTCAATTAAAGAAAGTGACCCAGCATTTTGCTAAGAGAATCAGTCACTTATTTATGTTGCCCTTAGTTAGGACACCATAAAACTGGTGACAGGTTCCCTTTAAGTGTCATTTATCCCTCCTTATCTGTTCTGTGAGCTCAAGAGCTGAAAATAAACATAATAGGATGTCACAGTAGTACAGTGCTGGTACAGTGCTTCTTAGAGAAATGCATCTAGCTGTACAGCTGAAACATGGTATAATATGGCTAAAAAAAACATTAGGGAAGCCCAAACATAACTCTCCCTTCACAGTTATGATTGTACAAAGAAGCATTGCCATTATGCAAATGTATAAAAAAAACTTATATACGCTTTGCTATATATATATATATATATATATATATATATATATAGTGAAACACAAGCTATTGGTAGCTATAGACATTGGATTGTTGTCGGCCAAACCTGATGATTTTGGTAGGACTTGTAGATTATCTATGTCTTTGATGTCAATCTTGTGATCCTCCAGCTGTTGTGAAACTACACCTTCCATCACGATTGGACAGCCTACAGCTATAATGGCATCCTGGGAATTGTAGTTTTGAAACAGCTTGAGGGCCACGTGTTTGACATCCCTGATCTATTGAGTACGGGAAAATTTCACTGATAGTACATATTGGGGGAAGAAGAATTGGGCTATTAAAATTTGACATGCCCATTCACTTTGATCTGAAAGAGAACCAGTCAGCAGGATCAAACCTATTAAACTACCTGGTAGGGTAGATCCTGCTGCTTAAAATAATACCTGTTTTGCAAAAATCAGATTTGGTGCTCATGAAAAAAATACTTTTTATGCAAATGAGGGCTCCAGTGCACTGAGGGGTGGAATCCAGCCCCTCAGTGTAGCTCAGCTTGCCAGTACTGGCCATGCCCCTTGGTGCACTGAAGCCTCTTATTGCATCATTTTAACCCTATCAGCCAGTATGCCTAGTTGAATAGGATTTTTCTACTGAGAGGTAGGAGGTAAGGGAGGTAAGAGTGGCAGGGGTTTAAGCTTGCCTTACTGATAAATGTTAGATGAACCCAGTGATGTATGGGAGGCCTTCTGACTCTCCCCCCCCCCCTTCCCAAGGAAAGAGGGGGGAAAGAAGGATCACGCATGTTAGATGTTGGATTTGAACATGCCCAGTGGCTTATCCCCTTCTATCCAGTCTGGACACATGCACACTTAGCCAATCATGCATGTGTATGTGGGGAACAGAAGAGATAGTTGTCAGCTCCCTGAGAACAACTGGCCATGCATGTGAATGGGGTGCGGTCTGAAGGATGTTCAGCCAACACTAATCAAAACTGTATGGCCAGTCTAAATTTGCAATACAGAAGGTATTTACGTGCTCACTTCCATCTTCTATCCACTTGACAAATAAATCCTCACTCTGGGATACAAATTTGTCCACCCCTGTATGCAGAATAACTGGTGTGAAGAACAGATACAGCCTTACTGTGAAGGTACACAAATACTGTAGGTTTTGTGACCTTTTTGCTGCTCTTTTATAACCCAATTTTCTCAAAAAAAACACCACAAAACCTTTCCATGGGTTGCGTCTGGAATTGAAGCTCAAGTTCCATTGGAGTGAATGGGACTGAGATGCAATATCACACAGAACCTGTCAATAGGAATGGCAATGTCTTTCTATGACCAGCTTTGATTTCAACAGTTTCTTGATTACTGGTCACATGCATGAATGACTAATACCAAGATTTGTGGAGAGAGCACCTTAATCGACAAGGAGAGATAGTACCCCCCAAATACTCTCACCCAGGTAAGCCAGTACTCTCTGCTCTGCACAGATGAGGGGAAATCACCCAGACACAGATGTCTGCAGATGAGATGCTGACTTATTTAATATCCATGTCATGTCTCAAGGCCTATTTAAAGGGTCAAACATTGACTTATAGGATAGCTGCCTTACATCTGGTGGCATCAGAGGTGGAGCTTGTGAAGAGCTCATTTACATCCCTTTTTTGACTAATACCAAAGAATGGAACAGAAAGTCCTATAGTTTCTATAGCCCTAAAATACACAGATTGAAAGCATTCATACTAATCCCAGAAAAGTCCCCACAGTAATACATATTTGGAAATACATATTTGGAAAATGTGAAGAAGCCAAAGCACCACACAGAACCCCTCAAAATAAAATAAAAATATTCTTTAGGTACAACTTTTGCAATACTGTAGTGACACCTTTGAGTTGTTTTTTACCATAGTCCCAACTAGTGGTGAGCGTGAGGTGCCATATTCGATTTCGACGAAATTCACGAATATTCGCTAGAATATTCGTTTCATATTCGTCAAAATCGAATATTTGTCATTATTCTAGTTATCGCGATTAATATGCAATTTAAATAATTGCGTATTGCGAATTGTAACTTAAGGCTACTTTCCTATTGGTTTGATATCTAGAATTAGCGAAGATGACGAATATGACAACTGTATTCGTCATATTCCTCAAAACGAAGATAACAAAGTATTCTCCAGCTTCGTTTTAGCTACCTATTCATCAACTTCGCTAATTCTAGCAATCAAATAGGAAAGTTGACTATAGAGACAGCTAAGTTTAATTCGCTATGCGATTGAATTACTTTGCTTTTTTTTTATAAATAGAATAATTATAATACTTGATAATTATTATAATTATTTTATTTATATAAAAAAAAAAGTAATATAATCACATAGCGAATTAAACACAGCTGTCTCTATAGTCAACTTTCCTATTTGATTGCTAGAATTAGCGAAGTTGATGGATATCGAGCTAAAACGAAGATGCAGAATACTTTGTTATCTTCGTTTTGAGGAATATGACGAATACTTTCGTCATATTCACTAATTCTACCAAGCCAACCATAGTAAACCGGGTCTAAGTTGAAATCGCAATGCGATTAATTCAAGTTATATTAATTGCATTGCGATTTCAACGTAATTCTCAAATCCGACAGTACATTCTAGTATGGAGACGTTCCCATGGTGATGGGGATGCTCCATGAGCACGGAAGTTGGCAGAAGCGGCAACGGGCACTGACTGGAGCAGCCAGGAATCCTAAGGACAGGTAAGAACTACTTTTGGGGAAGTGGGAAAGAAAAAAATATAACAATAAAAAAATAACGAATATTCGAAATAGCGAATTTATAGCACTATATTCAAAATATTCGCGAATTAGCAAAGTGCCGATATTCACTAAAAAAAAATTGATATTCGAATATTCGCGCTCAACACTAGTCCCAACATTTTTGGATAGTAGACCATCAATAAATAGCCATTCTGAAATGAAATGACTCAGAACTAGAGCTAATTTCGTAAAGTTTGATTCAGGTATTATTTTTCCAAATCAACATGGAAATTAATTTTAAGAAAGTCTACATACATTCAAACTATTCTGAGTGCCTGAAAAATCTTTCTTCTTTTATCTCTATTTCCTTAGAATCAACATTTACCCTCATTTTTTTCATAAGGGATCCTGATGGATCTAAATAAAAATTAAAAAAATCCGGAATTTTGATTCTAAAGAATTGATTTTCAGATTTCTACTCAGAACTAATTGATAACCTGCATTTCGCAACTTCCTTAAAGGGGTTTTCCTGGAATTAAGAAAATGAAAATACTTAAATATTACTTTATAATAAATATATTCACAAATACCTTCCATTAATTATCAGGCTCATTTTGTTTGGGGAGCAATCATCAGGGGAAACAAAATGGCCACCATCCTATTATTTCACACAAAACCTATCCTAATCACACAGGAGGACAAGTTACTTCACAACACTGAGGTAAAGAGTTAACTCATCCTCCTTTCTGCCCTACTGGTCAGGGATTATGACCTGAATACAGATGATAAGAACTTTAGCTGAATCTCTGTGGAATTTAGTTCATGAGGAGACATGAAGTACAGAGAGGATGGACACGACAGGCTGTGGTAATGTGTTACTGTGGTAATGGAGACTGTAAACAAGTGCTGCTGCTCATTAGCCACACCTCACCCTCCTCTCATGTCTCCTCATCTTCTCCATTCCCCCAGAAATTTACCTGTATTCAGAATCATGATTCCTGACAAGTAGAGCAGAGAGGAAGATGAGGCAGATGTTTACCTCAGTCTTGTGAAGTAGCTTCTCTTCCTGTATGATTAGGACAGATTTTGTGTGCACTAATAGGACGGCGGCCATTTTATTTCTCCTAATAATTGCTCCCTAGACAAAATGAGCCATTATAACTAATGAAAGGTATTTGGGAATATATTTATCATAAAGTAATATTTAAATATTTTCATTTTCTTAATTCTTGGAGAACCCCTTTAAATGAGTTATCCCAGGAACATATCTGGAGTAATGCACACCATTATTGTAACATTGCTGTCGTTTTTTCTTTCAGTTTATTTCTTTACTCACCCCTCTGTAGCTTTGGTATCTTCCATTTCTATTACTGGGCAGTAGCTTGTCTCATGTAACTGTCAAGCACCTTCATCTCCCAGGAGTCCATTTCAGTCAGCTTTTGACAACCCTTTCCTCCCCTGCCTAGAAAACAGTCCCCCCCCCACACACAGCGCCAGAACCTTCACTAATAAATAGCACTATAGTATGTAATGCCCCCCAATATTCTTGTCTACTGTCTAGAAAGAGATATACAGTAGATACATACTTCTATGAATTTAGAAGTTGGGGCAAATGAAAGAAAGGTGTCTGGAAGACTTCTTGAGATCATTCCAGAGGAGGAAGAGTGGGGACATCAGAGGGTGCTACTAGAGAGGAAAACAGAATGTCCATAAAAAAAACCTTAGTATATTTTTATTGCATGTATAATGCAATATTACTTCACTTGAAATGCTCTGTGCATTGCATAGAGACAACACCTGTCCTTATGCCCAGTGAAGGCATATGGACAGTCCTTATGCTTGGTACATCCCTCTATGAGCTAAATATCACCTGTTCTGGTGGACTCAAGCCGTCCATCTTTTACATGGCTGCCCATTCATTTTATTATGGAATTATCAGTTCCTCTTGAAGACCATTTTCTAATTGCAGTTTTTGGTGGTAACTGGTCACCTCAAAGAAGTTTTGCTGTTTTTTGCGTCCACCGATGGTCTGGCATGTTCCTTTTGGCTTCTGTTTTTAATGTTTCTACTTGAAGGAACTTGAGTGAAATTGTGCTTATGGCCTAAGATATGTCTGGAAGCTATGGATGATACCACCATTTGCCGTTACATGGATTTTTTTTATTTTATCAAAGTTCTTTATATCATTTGGAGACATTGTATCCTATACTATACTGTAAGACTGAAATCAGGCCTTGCTGTGTTGTCCACAGAGATTTACCCATAGTTGAGATATTCCTGTCTGGTCCTAAGTCCACTGTATCTCTTGAGTCATTCCTGTACATGTTTCAGTGATTTTACTTCCAGATTTCACTGTATCCAAAATTCTGTTTGGCTGAATATTTTCAGTGGGATTAGGTGTTTTTTTTCTGGAATGTAAAATATCATATGCAGAAATAATAATTTAATTTTCGAATCTGGCAATCATTAGACTTATTTTTATATTTTCTTCTAAAGAGAAAATAAATTCCGGCTATTAATGGTTTGTAGGAAATGAACAGGGAGAACACATGGGGATATTTCATGAATTCAACAGAGATAGAGGGAAAGAAAATAAAGAAGGACCATTTTGTACTCTATGTCATAGATAAGAGATGTTTTCCATGTCTAGATCTGGCTGTCATCATGCAACAGGCTTGGAGGAACATTTTCTTGGAGATATCATATGGTCTCTCCACAAACCATAATAGGACATGCTTCATATACAGTACACATGGCGAGAGTGTCTCATCTTCATGCCTTCACATTCCATGTGTTGTATTAAGTCACCAAACAATGGAGATGAAAAAATGTCCTCAGTTCCTTACATAGTTAAATACAGATGGAATTTCATTTTACGTATGGGACACAGATCTCAAGAAATAAACATGGTAAGCCAAAAGAGCTTACAGGACCATAGAGCAGTACTTAAAAAGATTCATGGCTGGTTCTGGATATGATATGTGGCGTTTCATAGAAAGGATGTGCAGATTAAACTTAGTAGTTCACAAAAATGCCTCAAGATGGGATTATTGGAAATAACTTTCCCATTGAGACAAGACTTGAGACTTTTGCATGGAAACAAGAGAGCAAAATGCTTGTTTGTCAGATGGTCAGTTTATGCAGCACATAATATAATTTGCCGGCAGAGTGCTGTCCTATGTAAAATGGTCTATATGGAGATGAATGATCATAGGAGCGATCATTCATCCCCATACAGAGGGGATGATCGCTGCATGTAAATGTAAAAATCAGCATGCAGTGATCAGGAATGAATTGTTCAATCCCAATCATTGCTCTGTGTATTGGCCCATGGAAATGGGTCCTTATTCACAATGCTTGTGATTGCATCCTTCCATTAATGACATTCTTCTATTTTGTAGTTGGCCACCCTCCTCCTCTTTTCCCATACACTTGCTTACACATTACTATCTTTCTCAATGACCTGAGCTTGCCCATAATGTGCCAAGAATAGGAGAAAAGTTCAGTCTTTCAGTGAAAGTTGCAACTTCATTTAGTCAAGGATCCACTTATTTCTTTTCCCTTCTATCCAAAGCTTCTCAAAAGTCTTTCCCAACATCATTGTCCCTTTCACATCCTTCAAAAGCCACAAAATAACTGTTCAATGAAAGCAATCTCCACCTCTCTTCTCCCATTGTGTGTATTCACCATATGATCAACTACTATTCGTGTACCCAAAACAGTTTACATAGCGTAGAGGCACACCATGCAGCTGCTATGGGTTGAACTGGTTGAACCCATGTTCTTTGGTATTAGGTGTTGAGGAACCCCATTCCAGATGACCTACATTTTCATCAAACGACCCAAGGAAGACCACATACCATCTTCTCCTGGGTGGCACAACCTGGCATCCCTGCACCTGAACTAAAACTTGTTAAAAATGCTTCATTTGCAGCACATGAATCCTTTAGCTTAGCTCAGGGGACGTCATAGTTTAGTGGGAGATTTCCAGTTCAGATACATATGTTATTTTTTGAAAAGTTTATCAAGAGTTTTAGAAATCCCAACTTTCCATAAACTTAAGGTCCATCTACTGACTGACACATGTATAGTCAATACATTTGGCATTTCCACTATTGGATTGGATGTTTATTAAGCATCCTGCTGAAATGTATGTTTCCACTACACACAGATGTGGGTAAAGCATTTTTAATGATATCTGTTTCCAAGCAAATATTTCACAGTGACGTTGCCTCTATTTTCTCTGGACAGGGACAACAATAAACTGAGCTGTCTATGAACATATTCCAGTCCTCGATTGTTCTCCTTTAATTGTAATACTTAGAACTTTTCTATTGTGTTTTCCTTAGTAATTATTTTTACAAGTTTGGCTCACATTCTAAGTCAATGCACGTTTGTGGTTTAGCTAGGCATGTTGTCTTATTTAGCCTGAATCCTACATGGTTTTGCTTCTACCCAATCTGGATTTACCCTTTCCAGACCTCTGTCTTATATTTACTGAGTAAGTCTGGTCTTAAACATAGTGCCCGCTCAGAGTCTTATGTTCTGTTTTAAAAAGAAGACACCCGGAGGCAATGTCCATGATAAGCGATAACATTGATCATCAACAATTAACACCCAGATGCCGTGTTCAATTTCAACCATGGCGTCTGATACGGCTCATTGCTCCTGGGACCCAAACATCTTCCCCGAGCTGAGATCAAGGGAACAGTTCAGTTGCTGTGGCAGCCTTGGGCCTTCTGGATGCTCCGAGGTCTGCACAGTGATGTTCCTGTTTCATGGCTACATAGGAAAACTGAAAACTTCCTAAAGACTGCAATGTTAATTGTGATCAAAGTATGGCATGTTCATGTCCGCATAAAAAAAATTAAAATCATCCCCCTCCCCATTTTAAAAATAAATATTAAACAATAAAAAAAATCATTGTCATTGCCATGTCCTAAATGGCCGTACTATATAAACATATTTGTGCCATACGGTGAGCGGTGTAACAGAAAGAAAATATCAGATTATTCATCGCTTCACCTCCCAAAAAATAAAAATTCAATAAAAAGTTGTCAAAAAGTCAAACACACTACAAAATTATATGAATAAAACCTACAGCGCCATGACAAGACTATGAATCCAATAGATGGCACTGTTCATGCGTAGTGTAGATCGTGAATATTGTAATCGTGAATTTTTATCGCTAATTTTCCATGCAAATGGTTTTTCAGCTGAAAAACAAGGCAATAAGGATTCTGCTCATTTGCATGTCTTTCCCATATGCCCATGTTTATGAGTTTACATGACAAAACTGTATAGGAAGGTTATTGAATATTATGTTAGGACAATCAGAAAACTTTTTGTCGCTCTAATAATATTGATCTAGGTGCGCAGGTCCACCCAAGGTCCACCCAAGGTCCACCCAAGCCATCCAACAGATGCAAAGTGACTTTGAGGTTTACTGGTTCTCAGTCAGATGAAAGCTTTTTTTGAATATCGCATAGTGCACAAGGCTGCTATTGTAAGGTATGCTGGCTGTTATCTGTCTTGTGGATAGATTGTTGGCTTGCACATACTCGGCTTTTGGCCTTTGTGTGGTTGTCTATTGTATGTAATAGGTAGTAGGAGTCCAAGATGCATCCAGATGCCCTCTCCATGCTGTTCCCGAACCATTTCTGTGGTGTTTCCATCAATTTTTTACCTTTTTCTGTGAACCAGGCACCCTCTCCTCTTCAGAGCAGGGGTTGCCTGGTTTAATGCTCGAGTCTCCCATTCACTTCCATTGTGCTCAGGTGCTCGCTAGAGCACCCGAGCATCCTGCTGTGTTCGGCCCGAGCACTTTGGTGCTTGATCAAAACTAGTAACTGTGTGTCCACTGTGCTCCACAGCTAATTTTGCTCTGCTAACATTGCTCAAAAGAATAGGGTTGATCTTCCTGAATTTTATAAATTTTCTCCAAATCCTGTATACTTCTACTTTTGGTCAATGTTCTTCTCTTGCTCTCACTTCTATCCATTGCCTCCTCTCCCTTACATGCAATCAATAAAGAGTCATTAAGACATGTCAAGACCAGGCAAACTACATAATACAATTATTAGAGTTAGAATTTTAATTAGAAGCCCTGGATATGAAATCATTAAAACGGGATAAACAAAAACATGTCAGCCATCGATGGTTAGTCTTGTCTCCTGCTGATATTGGCTCTCCACCAATGTAACACTCAATGAGCTTACCCTCTTAATCCACTTACCTTTGCTGAATAAGACCTCAAGTCATTCCTGCTGTATTTTTATGCAAATTAAATTAGATTAAATATTCCATAATGACCACCCGGGAGGCTTTTCACAAGCCATGAATTGACATTGAAGCCATAGTTATTTTACTGAAGCATTGTGTTAGCCCCCTCCTCATACTAAACAAGGTTGCACACGTCCATTTTCTTGTATGGACTTTAATGTCTCCTTTGTGTGTAAAGAAATTGTCAGGAAGGACTTGATTTAAAGAATCTGTTGGCTACTATATTGTGACAATTCGTAGACCTCTTGCTGCCCAAGACAACCCCTGCCCTTGGTGTGAGGTAACGTTGGAGAGGCCTAATTTACACTCAGGTTGTTTTCATGGTGCATTCTCTAATTTGGTGTTTCTCACCAGTGAGGTACCTAACAGCTCATGAGGGGGCATGGCATGCCTCCTGAAAGCCGGTAGAGGCAATCTTTCACAGATCAATCAATCATGGAAGACATCTTCCTGTCCAGATCATTACATGAAAGTATGAGTTATTAGGAGTTTGAAAGAGCAGAAGAGCTAAGAGAATGGGAAGGTAAGTGTTTTCAGTGTTGGGACCACTGTGGTTGTCTTTGGGACATTGGTGCTCTCTCTGTGGTTGGAATCATTGGGGGGCAATATAAAATGTAGCATAAGAAATTTGCTATATCCTTTCTATATGTGTCCGTTGTTCCATGAATGTTGACTTCTGGTGAAGATCAGGTATTACTATGGTTTGGCTGGTGAGGTCCTGGAAGAAACATTTTTAGAAGATCTGTTCTAACTGAGCATTACTCATTTTCAAGATTGGCTTTAACACCGAGGAAGATTGACCTTAGTATATCTCAGTTACCTGATAATCTTTTTCTCACTGGTGGAGTAGTAAATTGTAATTTACAATCATTCTATTCTTCATCTAATGGAAATCTTTGGTTTGTGTGCTGAATTTTTGGTGGACTTGTGCTTAAAAACAGTAGCCAGTCAGAGACTCAGAACATGTAGAGCTGCAGAAGAAACCAGCAGCCTCAGCCTATGACGAGGGATTTGTTGGATTTTGGACTACCCAAGTAGACAATAAAGCTAAGCAGGATTCACTTATCCCAGCTGCACTGTTTTAATGCAACATAAAAAAAGAGGTACGTGGTGTCTGTTCAGTGATGTGGGACTAGATACTCTGTGGGTAGTAAATACTATGGTGGACTAGATACTATGTGGGTAGTACATTCAGTGTTTATCAAGGCAATATCTGGGCATCATAAGGTTCTGTGTTGACTCAGATGAGCACCATGTGGATACTAAGGCCTCGTTCACACTTCAGTGCTTGGTCAGTGATTTCCATCAGTGATTTGTGAGCCAAAACCAGGTGCAACTCTAAACACAGAACAGGTGCAGATCTTTCCCTTCTACCTCATGTCTGTGGAGGTTCCACTTCTGGTTTTGGCTCACAAATCACTGATGGAAATCACTGACCAAACATTGAAGTGTGAACGAGGCCTAAATGTAAGCAATGCCATTGAGTCTGCATGCCCTTTTTGCATGATGGTATCATTTGGCACTGTATGGACACTATAGCTATAGCTCTACCTTGGTATTGTAATATCTCGACATGAAAACGTAAATAGGACAACATTTAAAAAATGTCTGCTTTCTGAAAGAAGCTTGGGTGGTATAACTGTGCAGAGGGCTAGATCTAAATTCATGCAGAAAAACGCCCTCAGCAGAACTACCCTTTCAATGACAGAGAAGAGAAGGAATCTTCATAAAAACATCCAATAGTAGTAGTCATCAAATACTCCAAATGGGCTACATGTATCATGTTTTGCCACAAACCCCACTCTGGCACTACTTATCTTTTCCACATGTTTATTCAATGTAATTGGTTGTACATAGAATGATTAACAATGCGGCCTAAACGTAGCGGAACCCCCCATTATTTTTTACGTAGCTCTAATCTGGTTTAAAATCATGGCTAATTTTCAGGAATTATGTTAATTTCTTTCATAGCTTTAGTTGTTTATTCAGATGTCCTAGCAATCAGCCTATGATGAATGAGGCCATCGCCCTTGTATTTAATTGTTTTGTATTTAAAGACATTTTCCTCCTTGTAAACTGCCTGAAAATTTGGTATATTGTCTTTTCATGCAAATTATTGAAATCTATGACATTATTATGAATTGAAATCTTAATACCGCTGCTACCACCACTATAATTTATACTACTAGTAATAATACTACTTGCCAGTATTATTTATGTTTAAACATCATCACATATTTATTTATTTTTAATTGTTACTACGAGTTCTGTTACTTTGTGTTCATTGAACTGGAAAGTTCTTACTGCAATTATATGGAGAAAAATCTAAGTTACCAAGCTAGATGGAGGTAATGGTCCAATTAAAATGCAATATAAATAAGCACAAGCATGCAACAGACCAAGTCTAATGTGATCATATTCTGTGCTGCGACAATGGGACGTCGTGCTGTGCAATAGTCAGGCAATGTGAAAAATCAATCAGCTGAACTCAACATAATAGGCGCTGTCAGCACATTGTTTCAGCTAGATTGTAAAGGTGGTGCGTTTTTGGGAATCACTGAGTGTCGGTTTCTTGGGCATAGGAGGATGTAGATGAATATTTTACAAATCAACACCTTTAGGCATTATGTGGCTGTATACCGGCCCACAATAAATCCATGCAAACACTGTTTGGCTCTATGTTGGCAAAGTATGTCTTTGTGAACTCTACAATTTAGTTGGGTATCTACAGTACTTTCTGTGAACCGGCCATGTAGATCTTCTGCTGAGTGAGTGGGAAAGACCATGCACATTGTAGAAGACTGCATTATCTTAGTACCACAGTATGTGGTATCATGCATCATTCCATGGTAAACTATGTATAATATTTGACTCTAGAATGGTACTGAATAGCACATTGTGAACACAGTTTGGCTCTACTTTGGTAATGTATATGGCTCTATGAAACCTCCCTTAATTGGGTATTTTTTTTTTTTACAGTAACTGACCATATAGGTCACATGATGAGGAATGAGAAATGCTATGTTTATTGTTGAAGACAGCTCCATTTTGGGATTAAAGGGGTGTTCCACCTGTGACATTGTTGGCATATGGCTAGGATATGCCATCAATGTCAGATAGGGGTGGGTCCCTCATCTGGAGCCTGCTCCTTTCTCCAGAATGGGACCCCCAAAGTGAGCAGAGAGCAGCAGCGAAAGCACGGCCACCCTTCCTTTCTCTGCTATGGGAGTTCTGGAAATAGCTGACTGCTGGCCCAGCTATTTCGGGAGGTCCTATGGCTGTGAATGGAGAGGTGGCCGCACTTGTACAGTGCACTTTCCATTCACTGTTATGGGACTTCTGAAAATATTTCCAGGACTCCCATAGCAGTGAATAGATAGTATTCTGCGATTGTGCGGTATGCTCTCCTTCACTTTGGGCGGCCCGTTCTCTAGAAAGGAGCAAATCCCAGAGATGGAACCCGCACCTACAGTTGCAAGAAAAAGTATGTGAACCCTTAGGAATGATATGGATTTCTGCACAAATTGGTCATAAAATGTGATCTGATCTTCATCTAAGTCACAACTATAGACAATCACAGTCTGCTTAACCTAATAACACACAAAGAATTAAATGTTACCATGTTTTTATTGAACACACCATGTAAACATTCACAGTGCAGGTGGAAAAAGTATGTGAACCCATAGACTAATGACATCTTCAAGAGCTAATTGGAGTGAGGTGTCGGCCAACTGGAGTCCAATCAATGAGATGAGATTGGAGGTGTTGGTTTCAGCTTCCCTGCCCTATAAAAAACACACACCAGTTCTGGGTTTGCTTTTCACAAGAAGCATTGCCTGATGTGAATGATGCCTCGCACAAAAGAGCTCTCAGAAGACCTATGATTAAGAATTGTTGACTTGCATAAAGCTGGAAAGGGTTATAAAAGTATCTCCAAAAGCCTTGCTGTTCATCAGTCCACGGAAAGACAAATTGTCTATAAATGGAGAAAGTTCAGCACTGCTGCTACTCTCCCTAGGAGTGGCCGTCCTGTAAAGATGACTGCAAGAGCACAGCGCAGACTGCTCAATGAGGTGAAGAAGAATCCTATAATGTCAGCTAAAGACTTACAAAAGTCTCTGGCATATGCTAACATCCCTGTTAGCGAGTCTACGATACGTAAAACACTAAACAAGAATGGATTTCATGGGAGGATACCACAGAGGAAGCCACTGCTGTCCGAAAAAAACATTGCTGCACGTTTACAGTTTGCACAAGAGCGTCTGGATGTTCCACAGCAGTACTGGCAAAATATTCTGTGGACAGATGAAACCAAAGTTGAGTTGTTTGGAAGAAACACACAACACTATGTGTGGAGAAAAAGAGGCACAGCACACCAACATCAAAACCTCATCCCAACTGTGAAGTATGGTGGTGGGGGCATCATGGTTTGGGGCTGCTTTGCTCCGTTAGGGCCTGGACAGATTGCTATCATCGAAGGAAAAATGAATTCCCAAGTTTATCAAGACATTTTGCAGGGGAACTAAGGCCATCTGTCTACCAGCTGAAGCTCAACAGAAGATGGGTGTTGCAACAGGACAACGACCCAAAGCATAGAAGTAAATCAATAACAGAATGGCTTAAACAGAAGAAAATACGCCTTCTGGAGTGGCCCAGTCAGAGTCCTGACCTCAACCCGATTGATATGCTGTGGCATGACCTAAAGAAAGCGATTCACACCAGACATCCCAAGAATATTGCTGAACTGAAACAGTTCTGTAAAGAGGAATGGTCAAGAATTACTCCTGACCGTTGTGCACGTCTGATCTGCAACTACAGGAAACGTTTGGTTGAAGTTATTGCTGCCAAAGGAGGTTCAACCAGTTATTAAGTCCAGGGTTCACATACTTTTTCCACCTGCACTGTGAATGTTTACATGGTGTGTTCAATAAAAACATGGTAACATGTAATTCTTTGTGTGTTATTAGTTTAAGCAGACTGTGATTGTCTATTGTTGTGACTTAGATGAAGATCAGATCACATTTTATCACCAATTTGTGCAGAAATCCATATCATTCCAAAGGGTTCACATACTTTTTCTTGCAACTGTATCTGAAATTGATCTCATATCCTAGAGACATGCTATGAATGTCCCAGATTGTTCAACCTCTGTAAAAGAAACCATATTTATACTAATCTCTTCTACTGATAATTTCATAAAATGAATGAAAACTAATGCTATTTTTTAACATACATTGAGGGACATGTACTAATGTCTTTATGCCACAATAGTGGAATAAATAAGTAGCAAATTATGGCCCATGCCACATGTGCGCAATAATTTGCAACATTTTAAGCCTTAGAAAAGTGGCAAGATAAAAAAGTGGCAGGTAAGTATGAGTATTCTGTTTCAGGGGACAGGGTGCTGACATTTGATTAAAAAATTAATGATTGCCAGAAAACCCCTTTAAAGGGAATCTGTCAGCTCCAAAACACTCTTCAAACTAGAGTAAGCAGTGTATAGTGTAACTGACATACAGTCCGGTCATGTAATTTTCATCTCCATACTCACTTGCGTTCTGACGCTGTGCTCCCAGACAAACCAGCAGTAAAATGCATTGAGAGGACTCCGGAGCTCACACACCTAATGGAGGGGACTCAAAAAGGAGTCCTCTCAGTGCATTTTACTACTGGTTTGTCAGAGCTCAACTTCGGAACTCAAGTATGAAGACAAAAATTACATAATCAGACTCAGCATCACTTGTGCTATACACCGCTTACTCTAGTTTGGTGGGTGTTTTGGAGCTTTTGGATTCTCTTTAAGTTCACAGATAGGGATGAGCAAACCCGTGGAAGTTCGGGTTTGCCAGGTTCGGCCAAATTCAGGTCAAAGTTCGGGTTCGGGACCCAAACTTGACCCCGAACCCGAACCCCAACCCCATTGAAGTCAATGGGGACCCGAAATTCACGATTTTATTTTCCGTTATAACACGATTATATCAGAAAATAATAGCATTCTTAAGACAGAATGCAAAAGAATATGGCCAGTTAGTGGTTAAAAAAAACTAAAACTCACCTCATCCACTTGATCGTGCTGCAGCAGCTTTTTCTATCTTCACTGAATAGGACCTGCCAAAGGACCTGCAATGTGCGCGATGACATCACCGCACTCTCCCATGTGGTGAGCGCAGTGGCGTCATTGTGCACATTGGCAGGTCCTATTCAGTAAAGATAGAAGAAGCTGCTGCAGCACAAACAAGTCAATGAGGTGAGTTTAGTTTTTTTAACCCGTAAATAGCCATACTCGTTTGCATTCTGTCTAAAGAATGCTATTATTTTCCAATATAACCATGTAATAACGGAAAATAATAAAATCACCCGAACACCAGACCCGAAACTGGACTTTTGTGAAAAAGTGCGGGTTTGGGTCCAGGTACTCAAACTTGCAAAGTTTGGTACAAACCCGAACTTTGCAGTTTGGATTCGCTCATCCCTACTCTCAGACCACTGCCTAGGCTCAATACAATTGTAAGTCTTTGCAGATTTTCAGACAGTGCTCCTAAGTGATCCTTTACATTTTAATTCCATAATATCACAATCCATTTATTTATATAAAATATTGTTATTATTGTGTTGTAAATTTGCAATATTTATATTTGCCTTATATACTGTATTCATTTTACATAGAAATATAACATAAAAGTCATTTCATTTGTTTATCTTCATTTTCACATAAAAGTGAAGATCATATCGGTTTGGTCTGTGAAAAATGTGTGGTGGAAACGAACTGCTATTTAACCTGCCAAAGTGGAGTTTAAAGAATGATTTGTGGGCAATTAGATGACGGACTCATTTAAACAAGGAAATCCATTTTTTTCCAGCGCCACTCTCTTGCTAAATATTGCAATGGATTTCACATCTGGCTTGATGAAAATTGAATAAAGTGAGATGTGACGTGTGGGCATGGAATACGTATATACGCGGCTGGCAAGCATTTCCAGGATACAAATATATCACCGATTTTCCTGTATGTTATTATTAGAAGTTCTCTTGTCTCTTAGCTGCATCTTTTTCTAGGAAAGCTGGATGACAATCAATAGAAATGAGCAAAGTTATGAAAACTTTGATTCGGCTGCATCACCAAATTTCACAAAGAAATTCACTTTGTGAAGAATTACTTTGTCACGAACCGCATTTCTTTGTAAGTAGCGGGCGCAATGATGGGGAACTGTGATAGAGCCGCCCCTCCATCACTGAACCCCTACGAATGCCCGTTCTCTGCTGATCGTGGCCCATCATGTAAGAATGGAGGCCTTTCAGGGTTACAAAAATAAAATAATACCCACCTCATCCTTGATTAAAGATCTCACTCTGTGCGTGATGACGTCATCACACTAGCCGGCGTGCACAAGATTTTGCGAGAGATCTTCAATCAAGATAGCCGCGGTGGTCTCTCCGCACTCAAACGGATGAGGTGATTATTAATTTTTTTACACCATTTTAGGGAAATTCCATTTGTTACCTCGTGCTTAAACTGGTGTAAAGTAGAACTGGCTTAGTTGCCCAAAGCAACCCATAAGATTCCACCTTTAATTTTTGACTGGTCCTTTGGAAAATGAAAGGTGGAATCTGATTGCACCACTTTGATAAATGACCCCATGAGTCTTGCCCCAAGAAGGCATAAAAGTATTTCTCCTGCTGCCTTAAATAAAGGCTCTCAGAGGCTACTTTTGGGTACTGTACCTGAGAGATTGTCTACTGCTAGGCATGCCTCTATGATGCAATCAAAGACATTTTGCCCAGTTGACAGATTTTGAAAAGGGGCACATCATTGGACTGAAAAAAGCAGGAGAGTCCTTTTGACGAATTGCCTGCCATCTAGGCCGTTCTAACTTAGCTGTTAGGAGATGTTGGAAGCAGTGGTTACATGAGGGCAGTCACACAGCAAACAAGCACAAGCGGCTCCCACAGTTTCATTGTCCACCATCCAGACACAGGTGGCACACCTTTGGTGTCACAGCACTCATTATGTGTCCTGCCATTAACAGCCACCATCTCCTTAGTTTGCAGTGGTGTCATGAACAAGAAACATTGACTACTATGGACTGAAACCATACTGTCTTTAGCAGTGAATCCAGGTTCTGTTTGGGATCTCATGACAGTTGGGTTTCAGTATGGAGACCTCATGGTGAGCGCTTCAATCCTGCCTTTACTGTGAAGCGACACACTGCCCCAACAGCTGGTGTGATGATCTGGGGGGCCATCGCATACAGCAGTCGCGCCCCCCCCCTAGTAATGATACGAGGGACACTAACATCAGTGATATGTGCAGGACATCCTCCCACCACAAGTGTTCCTCTCATAGCAGGGCTTCCAACTGGCATATTTCAGCAGGATAATGCTCTCCACACACAGCAAGATTTTTCCAGGAATGACTCCCTCAGATTCGAACACTTCCTTATCCTGCCCAGTCACCAGATTCATTGCCAATCCAGCATTTATGGAACTGCTAGGACGCCAGCTTCAGCAACCTACGAATGTGCAGGATCTATAGGCCCAACTGCAACATCTGTGGGCAAATGTGCTGCAGGATACCCTACAGAACCTGTATGTCCCCATGCCCAACTGTATTTCTTCCTTGTATCAAGTCTCCTTTCTATTGTACAGTTCTCCCCAATAATCTGAGGTGTGTTTTTTTTTTTGTATTGCTCACACATATTCTCAAATTCAAGGGGTAAAACAAAGAAAAGCGGTGCCGAGCAGTCCATCCCATCTGGTGAGAGCTCCTGTATACTGGGAGATTATTCTGTTAGTATGACTAACTCTATAAAAACAAATAGAAAATACTTTCAAAAGAGCAAAATAAGATTTTAAAGATTCGCACACAAACATTTTGTCATGAGGAAGTGGAAGCTTAAGTATGGCACATTCCCTTGCTAATCCATTACTGATGCGTTGCTGCATTTTCTTCTTTGGGAACACAGATACTTTCACAGTCAGTAAAGGAAATTAAACAGGCTGTCCAATAATAAAATAAGTTATACCCACCTCACCTAGCCTTTGCCTATTCATTCCAGCACATCACCGTCCTCCGTCATTCTTTACTTCCTGGTCCCTCTTAAGGAATGTAAAATGACCACTGAGCCAGTCATTGGCCAATGGTGACCTTACTCACTCAGCGATTGGCTGAGTGGTCATTTCCTGTGGGTCAAGAGGGACGAGGAAGTAGAGAACTGGGAAGCATTGGAATTAGAGCAGCGCCGGATCAGGAAGGTTAGTAAGACTTTTTATTTTTAAAAGTTACCTACTCATGTTCTATAGGGCTTAATAGTCTACATATATAGATAACCAAATTTACAAATATACAACCAATTTTCATTCACCCTACATGGATGTTCTGAATTGATAGGTAGGTCCTGGTGCTTTAGGCAGGGGACCCAAAGGTCCTTCTGCACCATTGAAAAAAACACCAGTATTATGAAAGGTACATGGAAGGTGGGGAGTCCACTTCAGATTTTTGCCTCCAATGTTATTGAAACGTTGGCTGACATTGAAGTACTGGCATGAAGTAATAGTGCTGGTAAGGTACGTGGAGCTATACCGAAGACAAATATACAATAAGACAACACAGCAGGAACATGCTAATGTGTGATTGGAAAAACTAAATTAAATAAAAATGTACATCATGCCAACATTTTTGTTGTATCTTTTTTGTTAGATTATTCCCTAAGTAGTGACATGCCAAAATCAAAATAGCCTAGACTAAACCTGACAGCATGTAATTAAAGTAAGACATAGCTTTTATTTGGAAGCCACAACTCAAGGCTCGATCCTTCATGGTAACATTTTGGTCATTTTCAGAATCCAAAAGTTTACATTAAAATCTTGTCAACTTACTTTGGCAAAGACATTAAAGACACTGTAACTTGACGTTGCATGAAATTCTATATATACACCTTTTAACCTAAATATAGTATGCAATTTAGTAATTGCTGATAGAAGACATGATGGAGGATGTGTTTACCACTGAAGCACGGTCCTGGATAATCCTGTACAAAAATGTCCACATGGTATGTTATATTTAGATGGATCTAGACGTTCCATCAACCAGAGCAAAGATGAAATTTGCTGTACTAGCCCTACTTATACCATGGCCAAGGCACAGTTATGCCCCCCCCTCCCGGACGCAGGGTTTACGTCCTCCATCTAGCTACGTCCTTGCCCATTGATTTTCTCGAAATCTGCATGTTAGCTTGGTATGGTATACTCAATGAGGAAAATGTATGCTTATTCAGTTTTTGTATTATTGTATAGGGAAGGACCAGTTGCATTCTCTAAGTTAGCAGTCAAAAGTAATATTTTCTTTCTTTTTTTATTTGCTTTTGGTTTCATTTTGCTAAATGGTCCCTTGAAAATAAGATGACCACAGGAAGGCCAGCTGCATCGATCAATCATAATTTTTAGGAGAACCTAATAGTAAGTGTCCTAATTCCCAGTAGCACCCCCACAAAAAAAATAAGCATTACATAATGCCAGTTGAATTTAGTAGGCTATTGTGTGATGCAGGGACAAGCTGAGTCCTCCAGGGAGGGTAAACACTTTTTATAGCTTCAACTAATTCCTGCAGATCTTAAATAAAGAAGTGAAGAAGTGAAGGAGTGAAGAAACTTGGTTTTCTATGCCTAGCCAAATCCTTAAATTACAATAATTCTAAGACCAATAATAATAATAATCAATTAATAGTAGTTATGTTCAGTTTTTATTGACGCTCCGCCACACAGTTTGAGAGTATTGGGTTCTACAACTCATTGTCCATAGTAATTTGTTCCATCCTGCACTAAAAGGCTAGTAATTTTGGTCCTCTGAAGATTTCTACTATTCCTATTTGACCCTATTATGAGATATAACAATACCCGTCCTTCACTAATGGCTATTTAGCTGATTAGTCCTCCTTAGAATTCTAGCATTGAACCTTTCTTCCGTATCTTATCCTATGTAGTCCCTCTTGTTCCCAAACCTTTTTGTTCTTTCCTTATTCACAAATCCACCGCCTTGAGGTAATATGCTGGCACATGGTTAAAAAAAACTTTCCTGTCAGTAACACATGACAAATCAGATATCATGTTGTAAGTTATTTTGATGAAGGAAAAAATTGGTTGGATATTTTTCTAAAAATTTTCTTCATCTTGCAATCTTATAAAAACTTCTTTATCTTACAAGATGGTTACAGATTCAAGACCAAAAAAGTAAATTTCATTCCAGGACTTTAAGATGTTAACATCCAGAACAGCAGTTTATTCCACTTTTACATTCTGGTGCCAATATCAGTTATCAAACACCAATGTAATAAGAAAGTTGTTATAACATGGTCCTTACTGCATTATTTTGAAGGTCAAGAGATGGTTCAGTGTAAACAATGAGAGGTTATGGTTCAAATTATAGACTATTTCAGAAGTTGGTTTGGAAGAACTCCACCAAAATGGCCCTTCCTTCAGTAGATAGTAACCTGTTGATTTTTATTTTGTAATGGGGAAGACACTAATGTTGTATCTATAGATGTATTGTATGGTAAAACACCTCAGCAACTTCTGCTATTGGGCGCTTTACAGATTTTTACTGTTCATCCAAATTGTATAGACTCAAGCTCCAAAAATGCATCTGGAATTCACCAGGGCATTTAATTTAGAGTAGAATGTTTCATGTATAGCTACACTGTGTTCTTAGTGAGTAATGCTATGTTTAGAACCATTGACAATGATCCAGCACCCAGTATCCATTGTCCGAACTGTTGCATAATAGACAGCCCATGATCTGAAGCATGAACTTTAGACCGGTCCCACTAGCAGGGGGTCTACCCAAGGCAGAAAGTGTATACTGTATATATATATATATATATATATATATATATATATACAGCATCTTTAGATGCTTCAGGAACTTGTTCTATATAGAAAATCAGATCCCAATATATGTAGATATGTATCAGAATCTGGTGGCTGTTTATCTCCCCTGAGACCAGAAGGATTAGTCTTATTAAAATTCAACAATCAAACTTTAGTTCCGTGACAACTGCCATCAGAGTAGAGTTGGGACAACACCATACACATTAGATGGTAGGATCTTCTTATCAATTCTCCATTACAGATTATACTGATTTAAAGGAGTTCTCCAGGGTTTATATATTGATTACCTATTCCCACGATAGATCATTAATATGAGATTGGCAGGAGTCCAGCTCCCAGTTAGCTGGACAAAGTGGATACTGCACTGTGTGAGTGCTTAGGCCTCTTCCTAAGTCATGTAACGTCATGTCCATCAGTCACATGGCCTAGGTGCAGCTCAGGTCCATTCAAGTGAAAGGGACTGAGCTGAGATACAAAGCACAACCACTGTACAATGGATAGTGCTGTGCTTTGTAAGCTGGGAGGAGGCCACAATGTCCAATGTAGTTTTGGTGAGCGCCCGGCTTTCTGAACTAACTGATTGACCTTGGGAATCAGACCCCCACTGATCCGATATTGAGGACCTATTCTGAAGATACTGTAGGTAATTAATATGTAATTCCCCGAAAAAACCTTTAAAGTGGTTGTGAACCCCCCTTCCCTCTTCATTTGGCCGGACCTGTAAAGGAAGGATTACTTTTCTGCTTTCTGGCGCTTGCTCCCAATTCCTTCTTCTCAAGGCCTGTGATGCTCCGCTGGGCTCCATCGATGTTAACATTAGGTTTGACATTGCCGCAGCCAATCAATGGCCACCGCGGTGATTAGCTCTCCTTATGATGTGACGAATGATCAAGGGGATCCGGTCTCCGTTACGTCCAGTGATTGGTACAGCAATGTCAAACTGGATGGTCAAATAATAATTAAATAATAATGTTGGTCTGGATATAATTTGGATGAGTTGAGAAAGATAAGTGAATTTTAACTTTGGGTTTCTTCCTATAATTATTAATCTACGGATATGAAGTAATATCTTTCATGTTCATACAGAGCACTGTAAATATGGTTAACTTTTCAGAAACCTAATACAATGGCTGGTTTACTTAACACATGTAGTCACAGTGATCAGACATTACAAGGCGTTCTTGTTTGCTTTTAGTATGTTGGACTGTTCCCTACATCCGCCAGTTTGAGCTTAGATGTAGTTTCTCATTTACTTTTTCTTATAGCTTCTGGACAACATCCATTTGGAGTTATTTTGGAATGTACAAGCCTATTGAATATTTCAGTCCAAAGCTAATGTTCTCCAGTCACCATTGGCTTCATCTCTCTCTCTTTTTTTGCTAATCTGAACACGACAGTTAAAAGTTGGTAATTCTTAATTTGGTGGGTACTATCTCTCCTTGGGGAGAGAGCTCCTTTATCGGCGTCAGGAGACTTATAGGCCATACATGTTCCTCTGAAATTCTGGGATGAAAGGGATGCAAATGAGCTCTTAACATGCTCTGCCTATAATGCCACCAGATGTAAGGCAGCTATCCTAGAAGTGTTCCACCCTTTAAATAGGCCTTGCGACATGACCCAGATATTAAATAAGCCAGCACCTCACCTGCAGACAGCTATTTTGGGGTGATTGCCCCTCATCAGTGCAGAGCAGAGAATACTGGCTTAACTGGGTGAGAGGCCAAGTCAGGATTTAGGGGTATTATCTCTCCTTGGGTAGACAGCACCTTAGTCGGCGTGAGGAGACTTATAGGCCATACATGCTCCTCTGGAATTCTGGGAGGAAATGGATGCAGATGAGCTCTTCACAAGTCCTGCCTCTAATGCCACCAGATGTAGGGCAACTGTCCTATAAGTCATCCGAGTCATGTCTCAAGGCCTATTTAAAGGGTCGAACACTGAATTCTAGGATAGCTGCCTTACATCTGGTGGCATTAGAGGCAGAACTTGCTAAGAGCTCATCTGCATCCCTTTCTTCCAAGTTGGTAATTCAGCACACTCAGGATTGTGCGTGTACCGTAAGTTAGGGTTAGGGTTAACGCTAACTAATTGATTTGATTGAATTGATTTGATTCTGATACAAATGTCATTACAGGGGATTTCTGGGACAAAAAGAGCTCTTAGGATGGGCTACTAATTTGTGATTAGTGGGGTTCTGACCACTAGGAAGCTGACTGGTTTGAATAATGAGTGGAATGGGACTGATTGACAGTACTAGGCACGACAGCACATATCCATGACCTGCTGTCTCGGGATAGACATTGAAAAGGTTGCAGGGCTCCGGTGAGACACTATGACTCCTCTGTAAGGCTAAATGTGGAGGAACTGGTAGTCAGACCTTCCCCAATCACTCATTGATTGCGTGATTCTAAGGATATGAATCAATGGAAAAACATTCATCTCTACTTCATCTCCTGAAACTGCAAATACATGTTTCATGCAATTGGACATACTGTAGTCAACCAGATCACATTGCAATGATGACAAGAGCAGAAGAGAAGTGTATGGATCTCATGGGTGAACTGGCCATAGACACTTTAGGAAAACTTCCTTGTGGGCCGATGACCAGAGGGGCTGCCTTAGCCCTCCTCATGGCTGTCAGCCAAATAAGTGATCATCTTACACTCCCCTCCTGACTCCTGAATTTAACTAGACTAGGAGGACAGAATGTGGCAGCTGGCTCTGGCCACCACGAATAGCACTTTTTTGGGGAGGCATTTTGTGATGCACTGAAGTATTTGGCTCTGCTGGGTGGTATAATGTGCTGCAATATGGTATTGCTGGTCCTACCTACTTGTGTTGGCCCTGCCTTCTGTCAATATTGACCCATTTACAAAATGGGGCAACTTTTTTTTTTTTCAGGGCCAATTCAAGTTCCCAGTCCGCCCCAGTGAGTCTCTTATGAATCTTGCAACAGGCAGTGCCAGTGACCAGTCTTAGTCTATTATTATTTTTGTATCAGCAGCATCCATAGAGTGCAGGTCGCAAAGATAAAAATGAAGCCCCTGTCTGCAGGTCCCAGTGCCCTCATTCCATTTTCATAGCTGAAGTACATTTTCTACCTTGTTTGCTCATGTTACAGAATCTGGGTGATAACATCTCTGTGCAGGTTCTTACCACCCATTAAAATATGGAAAACAGTGACCTGGGATAAGCCCCATTTTACTCACAGCCCCATAGGAAGGAGAGAGAGGGTGCTAAGCGAGTACTTCTCTCTCCTTGTTCAAGCGATCGGTGGTGGACTCAGCACTCAGACCCCCCTCTGATTAACACTTTTTCTACTTTACAATGTCTGACAGCACTTTGGTTGCTTCCTTTGGATAATATTGCAATCATGATGTATTTATTCACATTGTTTTACACTGGTTTCTATGTCTACATAACATCCATAACTATATGTTTCATGTCACGGAGCAGTAAGTACAAGCCGGTGTATTCGCTTACATGCTGCATAACACGCATTCATGGTACAACCGGTAATGAGGGACTGTTGTTGTGAAGTAAGGCTTTAAGTGAAGACCTGTCATCTGTTCAACACTAACAAGTATAAAGTGACTGGCCACCTTCTAACACTGTGTTGTTTTTAGGCCCAACATTCTTCACTGATTAATTTTTTTAATGACCACTTGCATGTTAGAAGCTTGCCTACAGTTTTATTGTTCAATTTACATAGAGAGTATGCAGCAAGCTCTTCAGCTCCATCTAGTGGTGACTGGAATTGTTTAAATGAATGTGTTTAATTGCTGTTTATCAACCCTTCAAAGGTTTATCAACCTTTCAAAAGCCATAACTGTGCCGTGGAAGAGCTTGTTTTTATATGGGGAGAGCTATAGTTCTGAGGTACATACAAGTATATGATCACCTCTTATTGATTAATTTTTTGGGTGGAGGAGAAAAAAGCAAAGATAAAAAACATCAATGTAGGCATTGTGATTTTTAGTTATTTCTTAATTTTTTTTTGCAGTGTTGATTGATATCATAATATACCATAGTAATGTTTCTGGCATTTTTGGACACGATGATACCAATTATGTTTACTTTTTTATTGTTTATATTTTTACCTAAAACATGAATTTGTTTTTTAATGATATTAAACTTTAATCACGCGTTTGTTTTAGGGGACTTTACTATCCGATCACTTGATTGCTCATAAAGAACGCAGTAAATGTATTCTGTCTGCACCCCACCTCTAGTACTGAGATGGTGATGTCTTTTGTGAGGGGGAGTGGTGCTGTTTCTGGAAAGAAAGTTCTATTAGTAGAGTGTCCAGATCTTTTACTGAGGCCTGTTTCTAAGATAAAACACATTATGATATTAAAGGGGTTGCCTGGGACTCCTAAATTAATGACCTATCCTCAGGATAGATCATCAACATGAGATTGGTGGGGGTCTGACACCTGATCCGCTGTTTGAAGAGGTTGCAACCTTCTCTGAGCATACTAAGCACAGTGCCATACATTGCATAGTGGCTCTGCTTGGTATTACAGCTCCGGTCCATTCACTTGAATGGGACTAAGCAGCGTCTAGGCCATGTGACTGATGAATGTGACTTCATTGGTCTAGGAAGAGGCCGCAGTGCTCATCAGAGCACCGTGGCCTCTTCAAACAGCTGATTGACGAGGGTGGTGGGAGTCGGACCCCCACAGATTAGATATTGATGACCTATTCTGACAATGGTTTATCAATATATAAAATCTGGAAGACCCCTTTAAAAAATATCTATCCAAATATATATCCATTGATTCATACTGTTAAATTTGCGATTTTTCTGAGATGCAGCTGTGAAGAGCTCCAGTTAACCTTCAGCTTATACTGTCTTTGTAGGCTCATAGGGGGAGTTAATATGATACCTATTAAGTACAGTAATGGCCTCCATGAAGTACTTGTAGACAGGCCACCTGTCTCCTGATACTGATCAATGATCTCCCTTCTTTGCAAAATTGTAACAGCTAGCCGTGGAAAACTGGACGCAATGAATCTAAAAACTATTACATGTGGTTATTTAGTGAGAGCATCTCATTTACAGAAAATATATACCCCTTTCCCCAGGACGCCTTTAATTACTTCACTTACCTTGAACATGAATCTCTCGTCTGATTAAAATAAAGCAAGTTTGGTAAAACCTCAGAGTTTTCTGCAGAATGCCATTAATAAATGTATCCTGTAGTAACCACTCATCTGGTAGCATTCAGAAAATGATCTTACTGTACGTGTGCGAGAAGTGACTGAATCACGGATGGTCAATCTAGTAGGAAAATAACAGAAATTCCAACGCACAGATTACGTTACTTCTTCTATGGGTCCTATAATACACGTGAGCCGCAAATTTCTATTATAGCATATGTAAAGAAGTACCGGATAGTCCCGTCGTCAGAGAGCACTGGTTATATACCGACCGAAATGAGCTCCTCACTCTCAAAAAATGAATGTTAAGCAGCAAGGCTATTTTTGCACAGGGGCCTTCTGTTGGCATGTCCTCCCCATATATGAAATACAACTGCATTGCATTTAGAGATAAGCAATTTTCTTTAAAAAAAATTGGTCTTATAAAGCCAAAATCTGAATAAATTCTACTAGAATTGACAGTGATCTGGTTGTATCTCTCTTTCTCCTGTCCATCTCTCAGTCTATCTCTCTCTCTTGTCTCTTTCCTATCTCTTCTCTCTCTCTCTCAATATCTCTCCTCTTTATCTCTCTCATCTCTCTCAATCACCCTCTCTCTTTTTTTCCCCTTTATCTCTTCTTTCTATCCTCTTTCTCCTCTCTCTCCTGTCTCTCTTCTCTCTCTCACTCATCTCTTTCTTCTCTCCCTTCCATCTCTCTCAATCCCCCTTTCTCTTTCTTTCCCATTTCTCTTCTTTCTTTGATCTTTCTCGTCTCTCTCCTGTCTCTCTCTCAATCTCTCTCCTCTCTTCTCTCTCTTCCCTCTCTCTTAATCTCGCTTTATCTTTCTTTCCCCATTCTCTCTTCTTTCTATCCTCTTTCTCCTCTCTCTCCTGTCTCTCTTTCAATCTCACTAATCTCTTTCTTCTCTCTCTTCCCTCTCTCTTAATCACCCTCTCTCTTTCTTTCCCTTTTCTCTCTTCTTTCTATCCTCTTTCTCATTTCTCTCCTGTCTCTCTCTCTCCCACTCTCTCTCTCTTTCGATCTCTCTTCTCTCTCCTTTCTATCATCTTTCTCCTCTCTCTCCTGTCTCTCTTCTCTCTCTCACTCATCTCTTTCTTCTTTCCCTTCCATCTCTCTCAATCTCCTTTCTCATTTTTTCCCATTTCTCTTGTCTTTCTATCCTTTTTCTCCCCTCTCTCTCCTGCCTCTCTTCTCTCTCAATCTCTCTCCTATCTTTCTTATCTCTCTTCATATCTCTCAATATCCCTTTCTCTTTCTTTCCCCTTTCTCTCTTCTTTCTATCATCTTTCTCCTCTCTCTCCCACTCTCAAGCTCACTCATCTTTTTCTTCTCTCTCTTCCATCTCTCTTAATCACCCTCTCCCTTTCTTTCCCCTTTTTCTCACCTTTCTATCCTCTTTCTCCTATCTCTCCTGTCTCTCTTCTGTCTCTCAATCTCTCTCTTCTCTTCTTCTCTCTCTTCTATCTCTCTCAATCTCCCTCTTTCTTTCTCCTTCCTCTCTTCTTTCTATCCTCTTTCTCCTCTCTCTCCTGTCTCTCTCAATTTTTTCTCCCCTCTTCTCTTCTCTCTCTCTCCTCCTTCTCACTCTGCTGGATCTTTTTTTTTAATAGTGTTGAATTTCCAAATTGCAGAATTGTTTAATCTCTAATTATATTCTATACTCTTACAACTTGTAAACAGGCGGAACCCGTGATTTGAGGTGGACTGATTTTCCTTGCAGAGCGGGACTTCACTAGAACATGTTACAGGCAATGGCAATCTGTTGGTGATTAGCACCCAACTGCACCACTTTCCTAATCACTCTGATCACATTTGGGCAGTTTATTGTTTCTTTAATCCTCTGCGCAGAGGGGAAGTCAGCTCTCGTCTTCTTGGTCGTAGTATGGAACGGCTGAATTTACTTTACAATGCAAGCTTTCTCCACAATAACGACTAAATGCTCCTTTAACCGCCAATGTGTAATTCTGCTCAGTAGATGGAAACCAAAATTACAGGTTTGGGTGAGATGCACTGAAATTTTATCCACAAGGAATTCTTTTGCTCTTGCAGGGATTAGTAGCTTGCAGTCAAGGGAAGGAGGCAGAGGGGTCATTGGGAAAAATATTTGTCTGTCCTTAACCACAGACATAGACACGTACATGATTATTGATAAGTAGCTGCAGTCTCGTGAGCTGTGCATGATGTGGCTCTGTTATAAGACTGCTGCTTCAGTCTTCATACTTTTGCTTTCCAGTAATATTATTTACATAGTTCTTGGTGCATTTTTAAATATCTTAATTGATATGTTACTCACATATGTAACCGCTTTACACTTTATATAAACACAATCATCTGAAAAGTAAAGCAACTTTGTATCTACTTGCATTACTTGTTTTGCACTGGTCCTGAATCACTACACCTATTGTATTATACTCCAGAGCTGCATTCACAATTCTGCTTGTCATTATTTGCTCACAAAGCTCCTGAGTATGTAATATGTTGTCTAATACTTAGAAATGTGTTGCATTTTATACAAAAACATATAGATGCGTTTATTTCTGTGTAAATTGGTGTTCTGGAAGGCTGTCTGTTTTGGCTGCACTCGGACTATAAAGTCTAATTAAGGCTACTTTCACACTTGCGGCAGAGTGATCCGGCAAGCAGTTCCGTCGCCGGCAAAAGTATGCCAACTGATGGCATTTGTAAGACTGATCAGGTTCCTGATCAGTCTGAAAAATGCCTGAACAGTCTGAAAAATGCATTGAAAAGCCTGAACCGTATTTCTGGTGTCACCCGGCAAAAAGGATCCGGCATTTATTTTTTTCACCTTTTTGTCGGTCTGTGCATGCGCAGATCGAAAGGACGGATCCGGCATTCCGGTGTTTTGAATGACGGATCCGGCACTAATACATTCCTATGGAAAAAAATGCCGGATTCGACATTCAGGCAAGTCTTCCGTTTTTTTGGCCGGAGATAAAACTGTAGCATGCTGCGGTTTTATCTTTTGCCTGATCAGTCAAAAAGACTGAACTGAAGACATCCTGATGCATCCTGAACGGATTGCTCTCCATTCAGAATGCATGGGGATAAAACTGATCAGTTCTTTTCCCCGTATAGAGCCCTTAGGACGGAACTCTATGCCAAAAACTCTATGCAAGTGTGAAAGTACCCTAACTTTAAACCATGTCTAACTTTATGCAAATTAACTTTTTGGATCGTTTGTACATAGACAGTATTCACTTCCGTCTCTGCACAAATGCAAAAAAAAAAAACAACAAAAAAAAGAAGCCCTACAGAGTAACAAAATGGTGACGGTATCTCAATATCTGGTGATTATCTTACTTATAAGTTACATTCTGATTCCAATTCTTCACATTTAAAAGGCAAGCTTCACAAGATAACTAGGTTGTCTTTGCAACTATGAGGAGCTGGTGAGGGCTTCAAAAAAACAGTCCTTAAAGTATAACTGTCATTTCAGAATAAGCTGCCATGTGGGTTACATGAGGAATAACACATATTTTGGCCACTATGACGTGTATCTGGCATTTTTAGCAGTTTTATGCTCTGCAATCTGTCTGCAAGTGGATGCAGAGCAGAGGGATCATGTCTGTCACAAATAGGACATGGAGAAAAAGAAGAATCTGCTACTTAAAGAGGTTGTGCCACCAAAAATATTTGCCATTTTTAAAAACGACACCTGGATCTGAATACTTTTGAAATTGAATGTAATTAAAAATTTTGTATAGCCACTGAGCTATTCAATAAAATGTATCTGTATAGCGCCACCTGCTGTATGTTCTTCTCCTTATTTCTCTGTCCACCTCACTGAGAAGGCCGTATATGCCCACAGCTCAATTTTCTGTTAGAAATTTTGGCAATTACAAGAAAATAGATATAGCAGAAAGGACATACCTCCTGAGCTGCCAGCCTGAAGAGAATCTGACACAACATTTAAAGCAACCATCTCTGGTTCCATGTAAGGTACAGGGCTGGTTCATGTATAGTATGAAGTCCGATTTGCATTTTTACATCAATTATGGCATAACCCATTTAACGCTCTGTAGCCCACCCTCTGAAGCAGCAGCAGTAATGGTAGACATTACACAACAGTACTGAACAGTATAGATTGCAAAAGGAAAAAAGATTGTTGGTGCACTGGTGTAGTGCACCAATTGATACCTTCTGGCGCAAAATCACGACCTCAGTGGATAGATAAAGGGGTCTTTTATTGATGATAGACAACGCGTTTCGGAGTTGGTACACTCCTTTTTCAAGTCTGTAGGGTCCAAGCCCCAGTACGGACCCTACAGACTTGAAAAAGGAGTGTACCAACTCCGAAACGCGTTGTCTATCATCAATAAAAGACCCCTTTATCTATCCACTGAGGTCGTGATTTTGCGCCAGAAGGTATCAATTGGTGCACTACACCAGTGCACCAACAATCTTTTTTCCTTTTGCAACACATATCACTCCTCTGGAGCTTTGGCTACTCCACCTACGAGGACTGAGAAGATACCGGCTGCACCGACCCCCTGTCTTCACGAGTGTTGTGCCTACGTACGCACAACACCAGAAGGTGAGCATAACTTTTGATGTTTTAATTACATATATCTTTAACTGAATCTACTACCCTATGAGCGCCTCCCATCTTTTTTCGCCACTATCGCTGAACAGTATAGATGTGATTCTAGCAGTTATATAGGACAGTAAATCACCTACAAGCCAGCAGCAATCTCTCCTTCATCCTCCTCCTCCCTTCCATCTCCTCAGACTTCTATGTAATCAAATCCTTAATAAGTATAGGTGAATAAGTGGGGGAGCAGGAGAGGAGTGTGATAAGAGGAGAAGAAACCTAATTGTCCTGAAGAAGAGGGTGATGAGCACTTGAAACGCGTAGACAAAGAAATAAAAGTAACGTTCTTCATCACCAAGTATAACTTCTTGATTCCTGCTGACACTGCCGAACTAACGGTTCTATCTCTGGTTTTCACACCTATTTACTTACCGTTCCTGTACATCGCGCCTGCGGTGTGGGACTCAGAACCGGGTCAGAAGTCCAGGATCTCCGTTTGCTGGTTAGACAGAAACCAGCAAGGGGCTCTACAGCTGTTGTGACTACTCACAACAGGATCTAGTAGGCACAACCATTACAGTAATTTATCCACACATCCAGACGACGCTTCCTCCTGTTTTTCTTTTTTGTCTTACTTATTAGAAAAATACAGACATATTAAGAAATCAATCAACACAACATATTCAACCTATTTAGATTGGTGTTCATAGGTGGACCTTCATTTTAAAGATTCGTACAAAAATAATGATGAAAGATTACAGATACTTTAATTGAATTAAAACTCGGCGCTCGTCTCCCATAGACATGCTGTGATATATATAAAAAAAGATGACATTTAAGAAGATAACACAGACACATATCTGTCAGAGCCAAGTCCGATGAAACACAGAACCTTGGAATATGCTGACACTAAGGCATAGCACTAAGCGTCTCAGTATTCCATATCCTTAGCATATTTCATCCTAGGAATAATTTTATAGTATTTCCTTTAGCATTGTTCTACCAGACACTTCCTATATTGCTCATATGTTATATACACTGATTTTGACCTTTTTTGTTTCTGAAATCCAAGTACAATCTCAGCTTTATTTCTGCCGAATAGATATATTGGACCATGATTCCGTCTCCAATTTATCAAGTATAAGTTGTTTTTCTTATCTAGAATTCCCATTAATGGTCATTAGGAATTGCGGAATCTCCCCAACCATTGATGAATCTATGGCTTATCTCCTTTTTTAAGTGATAGATTTGGGGCTTAATTTCATGCAAAACCTTTAGCCATGTATCACAATTAGAAAGCTGCTCATAGAGAAAGTCTACTGTAACAAATAACTTAAGTTTTGTGAAAGTATTAAATCTTTACCAAATTCCATCTCAGACAGGAACATACTGCAAAATCGTGTATGGGCCCATAGCAAGGTTCAGAATTGACCCCACCATCACATATAGCTAGGAATGGGCCTTCAGCATTTTAAGAGCATGTTCACATCTGCGTTAGAGGCTCCATTTGGGGCCTTTGTTGCAAATTCCACCAAAAAGAGCTGACCCGAACGGACCCCATTATAGTCAAGTCAATGGAGTCTGTCTGGCCCGTTTGTATCAGTTATGTACCGGATCCAGCACTTCTCTAACAGATCAGAATAATGAAAAAAACTAGCGCTGATGTGAATGCACCCTAATAGTGCTTGAGGACACTCCTGTATATTTAAAAAATATAATAATCAGTTTTTTTGTTGTTTTTTTCCTGTATTTTTTTAGTCTGCTGTCATGTCTTAAACCTAGGACCTGCAAAAAGAGATACAGAAACTTTAACATTTAAGCCACAGACTTGACTATGGTAAATGGCAGGATTTTCTCTGACCAAAGCCTCAATAGTATTCTTCCCATATACAATGTACCGTCGTACCGATATCTATAAATACATCTCAAATTCTCTACATATCGGTACATTGGATAGGATAACAGCAAAAGAATACTTTATTTAGCAATTACAAAAATGTAATGGAGCAAAATAAATGACAATAAACACATTTTTAGCTCTCTATCGCTTTCCCTTTCTCTCTCTTAGAGCAACCCCCGAAAAGAGGGAATGGCCAAACCATGACTCTTTTGAGAAGTGACAGGGACTCTTTACAGTGTCCTGGCCCCATAGTAACTGTCCTGCTCTCTGATCTCAGACCTCTCAATGCCTTTCTTCTGGCTAAATTCTGGAGCACAACAGCAAAACAGAAACCCAGTTTAAATAAGGGTGGCTTATTCCCCAAAACTTTGTGCTATGACGGTGTCTTCAATAAAAATCAAGAAAGTTGCATTTGGTCATACATGCTGATGAAAGGCCAATCTTGTAATTCATGTATGGGCAGAGTCTAGCAGAGCAAGATATCCTCTATGTTACATGGGAAATCAGTAGTCTCAAACCCTTTCCATGGCCTACTGGTCCTTTAGACTGGTACCTTATACAAGATGGCAAAGATCTACTGAATAGAGATGCACCAAATTCATGGGTCTGCCAGCTGTTCAGTATACCCACAGAAGAAAAGAAGCATCTTGTCATATAGGAACATATTGTGCAGGTAAAATACTGAACAAAGCAGACATCCAGTTGATAGACCAAAGAACCGCCTTAATGTTTGGCTCCTATGTGAGAAGAAGCTCGTCACCAGTTTCATCATTATGAATAGTGTTAGAGGACCCCATTATAATACACATACATGTAATTAGTTGAGAAAGCATCACTAAACCTCTCTAGTGGTTATTCATGGCTCGCCATCTGTCTAGTGAGGTCTAAGCCTACTTAATTGGAGAACATTTAACACAGTGGAGCCATTTAACTTGAATTGGCCTTTGGTGATATAAAGACAATGCATCAGCATTCACCCTACAGATGTTCTGCGCATATTTGTGAGTGAACTCATTAACTCTTCTTGTCTAGTTCTGATATCTTGCTTTTCATGTCTCTTCATTCTAGATCAGTAGTAAGAAAGGAGCAGCTTGCACTCAATAGTGTCTCATGGATGGAGGTCTTGAGGGTTAAGATGTCATGCATAGTGATTATGGGGACTAAGACTTGGCATAAATCAGGATTCAGGGTATTTATAAAAAAAAAAAACATCTTCAAGATGGTAGGTGACCTAAAAGTACAATTTTATCAGTGCAAACATGTAGGTCCAATTTTATTGATTATTATTAATGTTCTATTAAAGGGGTTGTCCACCAACAGCCTCTTTTAACTTGTTAATCAATCAAACAGGTTATAAGTGACCCTTACTGTTTCCAACAGATCCATGAAGTCTATAGAGAAATTGCATGCTCATCCAACTAAAAACAGCCCCTAATTATTTGCAATGGCAAGGATCCTAGAGGCTGGTCCCCACCAATCTGACCTTTATAAGCTGGCTGATTGACATTCAAAAGTGATTGTTGTAGGGCAAATCCTGTTAAATAATCAGGGTATGCCAACAAAACGGCATAGGAAACAATAGTCCCATACCAGATCTTCAAAATACTGACCTGATATTCTGCCACAATTCTTTGCATCATCTATTTGATACTCATAGCAATGTTGGTTTGGATAAAAAAAAAAAAAATAATAATGAAAAAATCCTCAAACATCCATTCAGTCTACTGGGTCCTCCCTTAATAACTATAGGCCTCCAATGGCATGTGGAAATGTTCACATTGAGATGTTGGCAAAATGATCTTCATGTTCCCATGCCACTTCGGATGCCTTATGGTCATTGTAGGCTCCTGCAATGGGACTACATAGCTTATTATGTTACACAGTGATTAGGGCTACTCCTCAGGCATTATCCTGGCAGTCTTCTGGTGTTCACCCTTTAACCCCTATCCAGGAATCTGGACTTTTCTGCATGGGAACCATCAGGTCGATGCCTCCTAGAGTAGTCTCTGCTTGGTTGAAAGGAAATCAGGCAGATGTCAGATCAGGCAGGGAAGAGTCAAATCCGAAAAACAGGCAGAAGTTGGTACAAGGACAGACAAACATATAACAATACACAGGACACTAGTCAGTACTCTAAGGAGGCCAGCCATTGGCTGGTGTGGATTAGGGTGTAGACATGATGGTCCTTTTAGAGCCAAAGGGATTGTGCACCATAAAGGCACAAGAAGAGAGGCCTTGATGGCAAAAAACAGGCCGCAGCCTGCTTGGAGAGACAGACAAACTTCGGCGGTCAGGCCCTCTGGAAGGAGGAGAATGGACAGTAGGACTTTGCCTGGAGCAGCGGCAGCCATGAGCCGCAGCTGTTATACATTAGAGAATCAGAGATTAGCTCCGCTACATGTGTATGCACAGACTCTGAAGATGGCTGCACAATATCACTAGTAGTGTATATCACACTTTTGCAGCCTCTTTTGGTTTCTTTGTGCGGTTAGGACTCGTCATGACCTCTTTTAACCAACAATGTTTGTTTGTTTCCAAATTTATCACTAACTTTCTGATTGGAACGGTCAGATCTCAGCTCAGTATCCGACAGGAAATAAACATTTACATAAATTAATTGAGATGGGAAACCATCAGATGTTACATAGCGAGCTCTGCCGAGGGAACGTAGAAGCAGATTGTGGACTTTTTTTTACATAGATCGTTCCTCAAAGACTTTACCCTGTTCTTGGGAGATCCCAGAAATTCTTTGGGCTTCTCAGGCTTTCGTAGATGTCTACCCAGGAGGATAGGAATAGATTGTTATATTAATCCCTAAAAATACAAAAGTAATCCCTAGCAGTGTTTCTTCTTGACTTGTCTATGAACAGTTTAAAGGAGATGTCCACTTTGCATACTTCATTTTTATGACCATGGTGTCTCGATTAGGGATGAGCGAATCTGGTGAAGTTCGGGTCCGCCGGGTTTGGCCGAACTTCAGGTCAAAGTTTGGGTTCGGGACCTGAACTTGACCCGAACACCGAGCCTGAACCCGGACCCCATTAAAGTCAATGGGGACCCGAACTTCACTTTATTATTTTGCGCTATAACATGGTTATAACGGAAAATAATAGCATTCTTAAGATAGAATGATAAATAAAATGGCCACTGAGGGGTTAAAAATAATTTAAAAAAACTCACCTCCTGCAAAAGGACCTGCGATGATGACATGGTGAGCGCGGTGAAATCATTGCAGGTCCTTTTGTAGGTCCTGAAGAAAGAAGAGGATACCGTGCGATCAAATGGATGAGGTGAGTTTTTTAAATTATTTTTAACCCCTCAATGGCCATTTTTTCTTAAGAATGCTATTATTTTCCGTTATAACCATGGTATAACGGAAAATAATCAAATAACCCGAACACTCAACCCTAGTCTCGATGACTAGCAGATCACTGAGAGTCCTGCTGTTGAGACTCACTGTGATTAGTAGCAGCAAATGTTCAATGCTCATGCAGTGCCACTGGATGAATGAAGAATGACACAATTCTCAATGACATCAACAGACTGTCCATGTAATGCATGAACGTGTCAGGTCCTTCAGTGAGAAAGGGACATTCTTGGTAGGTGTTCTCTGTCTGGCTAATAGGTGATTGTCCTGACCTGGGGACTTCCCTCCCTATTAAAGGGCATCTGTCAGCAGATTTGTACCTATAAAAGATGCTGGAGGCCCACTGGGAAAATTCCCTGTAGGGTCTATGGCCAATCCGCCCCTAGTGTTGCCATTACACCTAGAGGCCCTGCTCTCCCTGCAGCTGCTGCACCCTCTGCACCTTGATTGACAGGGCCAGGTAGTGAAAATGTCATCATGACTGACCCTGTCACAGCAGAGAAAGAGGAGCCTCTAAGTGTAATGGTAACGCCCCCGTTGCTCCTAGAGGCTCATTTGCATATATTAAACCATCATATTTCTCAGCAATGCGGGCACATATGAATATGTGGCCAACACAGATGTCTTCAGCTGCCAAGTGCACATGTAACAGGTCAGCCAGTGTCATAGGTATAAAAGTGTTAACAGGGTTTTATCACAAAACGGATTCTCCATTTTTAAACCAGTGCCTGGATCTGAATACTTCAGTAAGCGCATGTAATAAAAAAAATTGTTTATTCAATAAAATGCTTCTGTATAGCGCCACCTGCTGTTTATTTATTTCCTTTTTTTTTTGTCCGCCTCTCTGAGCTGGTCGAGCGTGCTCAGTTTAAATCTTCAACTGTTACCAGTCATCTGTTCTACAGGAAGAGTGCTGCAGCAGAAAGGACATGCCCCTTTTGCTGCTGGCTGAAGATAATCTAGCAGAACAATTGAAGCATGGGGGAGATCTCTGGATCTATGTGAGGTACAGGGCTGACATCTACTATATGATGTCTGATTTTCATGTTTTTACATCATTCTTTGCATAACCCTTTTAATCTAGACTTCTTTTGAAAAAGTTCTACATGTTTCTTATAGTACTAAAACTCAGTACTGAATACCTGAAAAATCTACCTTTTTCTATGGTACATGTAATTTGTCAAACGTTGTCCTTGGGTCCCTGTAGACCACTATATGTTACATGAGCACAATATGTAAAAAGTGCATCTGGATGGAGTAATAGAAACTGATAGCCCTCTTCTTAAGATGAAGGCTCACTATTTGCCTTCTGCTGCTGTTGGATCCTTGCTGAAGAGGATAAATAGCAAGTGGCTTTGGTTCTGGAAGAGTTAACATGGTTCCCATGGAGCGGAATTTATCACATCTCTGGAATTAATTGATAGATAAGCTCCCCTTCATCCCCCCATCACAGTCTCCCTAATCCTTCAGGAGATGGCACAATCCTTGGTGACACAACGCAGAGCCTGAGCTTTTTTTTTTCTTGTGTTGTCTTAACATTTACAATAGGTTTAGGGTTCCCAGTTTTATTAGAAGGGCGTGCAGGACAGCTACATCTGGTGAGCTCGCCCGCTGTATACAGTAGCTATCAAGCTCTGGTATGCATAGAAAATAACTTTCACTTCCACTACACAAACCAATTTTTTCAGAAATACCAGGGATTCGCAAAAAAATGACTTCAATACGAGACCTAAAAATGTTCTCCAAAAAGTGTGATGTGTCATCAAGGTCCCACCACTGTAATGGCAGGGTCCAAGGAGGTGAATTTTTTAAGGTAACTATAAACTATCTTATAATATTATGGGAGAACTAAGGAAGTTTTCCCAATTTTGAAAGAGTTTGGTGATGCAATGGGTACTATAAGGGCTGACTTTAATAGTTGTCACCCTGCAAATCATATCAGCTTCTTTCCAAAAACAGCACCATGTCTGTCCATGGGTTGTGTCTGATTTTGCAGCTCAGCTCTATTGAAGTGAATGGGGCTGAGCTACAATGCCACAAAAAATATGTGGACAGACATCAGACATGGGGGGGGGGGGGGGACTGACATATTTTTCTAATTTTGGAGAACACATGTATGAGACCCAAAGAACTGTGGGAAAAAAATCTTGACCCCATACCATACAATAAAACAACTCAACTTTTTTTTATGACTTAAAGTGGCTGTTGCATGAAGACCTATCTCTTTTCATATGACCTAATAGTAAAGATGGGAAATACTATGTGAGCCCCCCTTCTGTTAGGTCAGAGCAGATAGATGCCAAAAAGAGCAGTTCTAGAGTTCTGGAGGACTTAGGCCATGTATTCCACCATCATCCACTGATTAGAATGGCCATCATGTAATACATGATTTGTACTCTAGTGGCCGCTGTAGGGAATATGCTTGTCACTGGGGCTTTTGAAAAAGGGGTTATAATTATGAGACAACTCTTTCAATTCAAGCGTGCGGTTGCTACAACAAAAATTGTGTTTGTCAGATGATCTCTAACGGGTGGTGTTGAGCGAATCAAAATATCCGGAATAGACCTCATTCTGAATATCAGGGAAAGTATGATTCGCCGTGAAGCTGAATTTCCTCGTGTTTCATGGTAACTAATACATTTTCACTGAAATGGCAGTAAAAAAAAAAAAAATTATACTCACCTCATCCATTTAAGCATTTAAGTGGCCACCACATCCATCTTCGCTGAAGATCCCGCACAAAATCTTGTGCGTGGTGATGTTTGACGGCACCATGCCGGCCACTGTGATGATGTCATCACACACTGGGCAAGATTTGGAATAGGATCTTCAATCAAGATGGTCACGGTGGCCTTTTTGCACTCAAATGGATAAAGTGAGTATTTTAAAAAAAACTGATTAACCCCTGAAATCCCAATTTTTTTGTCTCAGCTGCCGTGATCAGTGATGAATGCGCCATCTGAGGGGCTCAATGACAGGGGGTGGCACAATCTCTGTCCCCCGTCATTGCGCCTGCAATATACAAAGAAATTAACTTTGTGACAAAGTAATTCATCACAAAGCAAATTTCTTTGTGAAATTCAGCAAAGCAGCCAATAAAATTTTTGTAAACTTCGCTCATCTCTACTAATGAGCGTCCATACGAACGCTCGTTAGCAATCACCTTAACAATAAGCTGCCCGTGTAATAGGGCCGTAAGATTCACTATGTCCAAATTTGCTAAATTAGTTGAGTAGAGGCCTCTGTACACCGTGAACTGATACCACAGGGAGGGCCAATGTTAGAAACTTTAGGTTTCTATAATACTACATAGTTTTTCAGGATATTTCCGATTTAGACCATGTTCACACAGTTTTTACATTTCTATTGCTTTTTTTTTTCTTTATCTAGTGTAAAAAGAAATCAGCAATCAGGTTGTACACATTACTCTATATAGTAATAGGATTTCCACTCAGATGACATATTTCTAGAAATGGCTTTTATTCAAATTTTGTGGGAATTTTTCCACATTGACTTCAAATGGGATAAAACAGACAAAACAGCAATGCAAAAAAAACAAAAGAAAGCAAACTGCCCATAATGCAAAAAGGAAATAGCACGATAGTGCCTGATTGCAGAAGACTGGTCAAGGGGGTGGAGTATGAGAGATTGGGATATATAGACTCAAATGAAAAAATATAATGCAGGTACCTACAGTAGAATATGGACATAGGGTATATACCTGATACGATCCATTTTACAGAGGTATCAGATTAGAAAAAGAGGATATGCTTTTTTCCAAAACAGAGGCCATGGGTTTTGTCTGGTTTCGGTAAAGTAAGTAGGGTTGTCGCAATACCAGGCACAACCATGAAGAAAAGTGTCAGACCTTCTTTTGAGCCTTATATAACCAAAGCTTCATTATAGACATTTCACAATACAAAGACATGTGGCTGGAGAACCCTCATAGTGATTGGGTTTGGGTTGTGACCAGGGACGGACTGGGGACTTAAAGTGGCCCTTGAAATAATACTAAAAGTGGCCCTGTTTTGTAGTCTGGTGCAAATTGATGGAAGGCAGAACCAGCAATACCATATTGTGGTACATTATACCACCCCAACAGAGCCAAATACCACAGTCCATCATAAAATACTGCCAGCAGCACAAAATACGTTCCCCAAAACTTCCACTGGCCAGCCGCGAGGAGAGCTCAGGCGGCCCCCTGGGCATTGGCCCACTGGGATGTTTCCCTGTAAGGTCTATGGCCAATCCGCCCCTGGTAGTGACTTGGTAGTATGGTGAGGGTACTGAGGTTCTTACACTGTAGCCATGCTCCGCGACACTGTACCGTGACATGATGTGTCTGTAGTGTTTGTGGTGCTAAAGACAAGGAACAGCACAACTTAAGTTGCCCATACACCTTCAACAGCTGTCAGCTGAACTCAACAGCTATCTCTCCCGACTCGCCCATACACATGCACGCTTAACTCAAGCATGTACTGTATGTGTCTTCAGTGGGGAGAGAGGAGAAAGCTGCTGCCAGAGACCTCTGTCGGTGGCTTGTCTGCCAGGAGGACAAAAAGAACAGTTGCTGAAATTCAACAAGCCCCATCTTTTTCTCCCCCACCATCATCTACCAGGGAAGAATCAGGATATCTACATACCCATTAGATTGTTGGCCAGCAGAGGCATACTGGGAACTTAAAGTAGCCATGGAAAAAGTACTAAAAGTGGCCTGTTTTGTGGTTGGGTTCAAATTGATGGAAGGCAGGGCCAGCAATACCATATTATGGCACATTATGCCACCCCAACAGAGCCAAAAACCACAGTCCATCATAAAATACTGCCAGCAGTACAAACTACATCCCCAAGAACTTCCACTGGTAGACTTGGCATCGGCCATTTCTCTGTTAGGTCTATGGCGAATTCGCACCTGTCAGACAGTCCTGCTGACAATGCTAATGTGTATGCGAGCCTTTGAATTCAAGGCTGTATTAGTGGATTCAAAAGGATCTGTCATTTTTGAAGATTTTATACAAAACAATCTCCTAAGGGTACAGCCACACGGTCAACTTTTTTAAATTAAGTTTTGGAAGCCGAAACCAGGAGTGAATTTTATGATCCTTCCAAAACTGCATCAGGAAACCTGTCTGTCTGGTCGTACCCTATCAGGATGGATGGAACTTGAAACTTCAGGCCCCAATGCAAAATTTGTAACAAGGCCCACCTACCACGTGCCATTTTACTGAGACCTCCTTATGTGGCCTTTGGGTCCCCTCAGGCACCGGATCTGGACACGCTATATAGCTATAGGCCTGCTTTCAATATAATCCACTATAAAGTGGCCATTACCGAAATGAGATTTACTCTAAATTGTGGTTTCCTTCACCACATGCTCCCAGCATCCTTTGCCAAACTGTGCCACATGCAACTTTATATGTGTACTCTGGGGGTAGATCACACTTTGTGGTGGATTTTACTTTGTAGTGGTGCTTATAAGCTGGAGGCCCTATTCCAGATATCAATTCTATATATATACATTTGCATCAATTTCCGTATGAATTTGCTCTGCCCCAAGGCTTGGCGCGCAGAGGATCTCATGTGTTCACTAAACATGTCATAACACATTAAAACCATATTGCAAGCTGAGAGTGGTCCAATGTTCCTAAATCTATAACATTCCTATAAAGCCCCGTGGACTCTATAATTCTCTTTCCTCTAACTATACGGGCTACCTAATCCCCAGTAATTTACAGAAGCCTTAGGATAAGCCGATCTCCTATCTCTTTTATACGTCTCTTTTTCGAGAATTATAGCATAGCGCAGACAATTTTCTTCATTAGAGAGGTTGAATTATATGAACCCTGACTGATTGGATCCCTATAAAAACAACATTATCTCAATGGGGGAAACTCTTAACCTAAACCGGGATTCAGTATTGTGGACACAATCACAGATCTCAGCGGGAAATCTCTGCTCCTGGAGGGTCTTTGGCAGAGCCGAGGAGCCGTCTTCTTAGACTTGATTAGCTCAAGCTGTGTGGTTTTGCTGGTTGGGAGTCGGAGGTGCTAAGTAATGTACTGGTGGTTACGGCCCTTTTGAAATCTAACTCAAATAAAAAGAGAAATGAAACATTACTCTTTCATAAGCAAAAAAAAATCCCTCACGAGGTTGACTCTTTTCATCCTTTTGTTCTTCTTGGGTGGGTTTTGCTTAAGAAATGCAGAGTGGAACTTGCAAGGATAATTAAACAAAGTATAAGTATCAGTTATTAGAATGTATCGGGCTATGTTGTGAACCGATTTAGCAATTTTTTTGCACTTTTTAATGTATTTTTTTTACAATACAACACTATAAGTACAGTATATCAATGCTTTAAGCGCACCTGTCAGCAGATTTGTACCTATGACACTGGCTGACCTGTTACATGTGCACTTGGCAGCTGAAGGCGTCATTGTTTGTCCCATGTTCAAATGTACCCGCATTGCTGAAAAAAATTACATTTTAATATATGCACATAAGCCTCTAGGAGCAACGGGGGCATTGCCATTACACCTACAGGCTCTGCTCTCCCAACTGCCAGGCCCTCTGCACATATGAACATGGGACCAACACAGATGCCTTCAGCTGCCAAGCGCACATGTAACAGGTCAGCCAGTGTCATACGTACTACTGATAGATGCCCATTAAAGTGAACTATAAGACATGAAAAAGGGTTAGACCTATGTGATTTAATAAAGAAGTTCCACATGTCCTACAGTAGCTCAACCTGTCTAAAAACTCAAGCTTTTGTGAAACTATTGTCCAGCCTATATCCTAAATGGCCCTCTACACGGGCCGAGAATCCTAAAGACAATTGGTAACGAGTGTTCATAGGAATTAGGAACTCATTAGCGATTAGCAGGCAGTGTAAATTTACTGCCCTTTACCCAAGGAACGAGCAAAACACTCATTAATTGGGTAATGCGATCATTTTTGCACACACAAAAATTGGTGGTTGCCGGCAGGAGATGGCGCTGTGTAATCACGATCTGCTGCCGGCAAACAACGAGTCAAACAACGAGCAATGGCATTAGCGATCGCACCTCTCCAAACTCTGGAAGACATCGCTGCATTTAAATGTTCCACCAGCGAGCATCAGATTGTCGGGAAGGAACGCTTCCTTCCTGACAATCTACTGCTCTGTCATCCCATGTAAAGGGACCATAAGGACACTGTCACAGTCAGAGTCAGGAATACAGTTTTGGAAGCCAAAATCAGAAGTGGATCATAAATGGAGAGAAGGCATAAAGGACACATACTGCTTCTCCTCTTTTTCAAATTCACTCCTGATTTTAGCTTATGGCGTACCCTAGACATATGGCATACCCTAAGGGGTTGTACAGTTTATATATGGACTGGATCTTTTGCTTGGGATCTTATTTTAGCCACAGCAGAGATCCTCTAAAGGACCAATCTGATCCCTGTATTTTATTTTTTTTTGCATGGCCCTCTGATTTCCATGGGTGGCATGTAACACAGTACTGCATGTCTACTGCTAGTTAAAGAAGCATGGGGCCAGTTGCTTCTCTGCACATGGTAGAGGGATGCATCTTTAATGTAATGAAAATATTCAGATTTCAAAATATTTTTACCTTAATTTCTTGCCAAAATTTCTGCTTTGAAACAATAATTGCTTAAAGAACTCGAGCAAACATAATGCGTAACTCACTGGCAATATTCCAGCGGCGTAGCTTGTATCATCATCATCATCATCTACACATTTTGAATAGTGTTGAGCGAAGCGAGCTTCAGATGCTTCATCCGAAGTCGCTTTGTTCAAAACTTTGGAATAGTACTGTATAGAGATTTGTCTCTATACAGTATTAGAATGTATGGTCTCCGATGAGCTGAACTTAGTTATTCACGAAGTCGCACGTGAACTCGGCTTCGGTTCTGACTAGTACCTCGGAAATAAAGCCGAGTTCGGCTTCAAGTTTTAAAGTGGTTTTCCACTTTAAAAATCAACTACCAAAGCTATTCAAAGAAGTCAATCGTGACTTTGTGAAAAACTAACTTCGGCTCATCGGAGCCTATACATTCTCATACTGTACGGTGATGAATCTCAGTACAGTATTATTCCGAAGTTTTGAACGAAGAGAATTCGGATGAACATTATAGGCCATGTAATTCCCAATCTGACCACCAGTCCAGAGCCTGCTCTCCTAGGAAGACAGGAGATAAGTCCACCCTGTGTGGCTGACTTGCTGTAAACTACAGGAGTCCACCATCCTCTCTCAGATCCTTTCTCATAGTTTTCAGATCTCCCCACCAAGCTTCACCCTCCTTGTCCCTTTTTATGCCTCCCTATGTATAAAATGCTGCTGCTGATAACATTTCTGCCTCTAAGAGACCACAAGTGCTGTGATATAGTAGATGAGTCCATACAATGACTAGCTGTCGAGTTATAAAACGACATTGGCGCACACTTTCTGTCTTTGCTGTGGGCAGAATCTCCAAAGTCATCATGGGAGTTCAGTGCAAAGACCCGCAATCAAATAGGAACTCACTAAACCATAACTCACCATGATGCAGTGAGTCCTTGTCAGAGAAGCCACTGTCAATCCAGGAGATGCGTCTGTGTTTCCTGGGCTGCACATGGTTGTTGGTAGCATTGAGCGATTCGAAGTCCACAAAGTGAACTTTAAGCTGAACTTCATGCAAAATTCGATTCGCCGCAAAACTGAATTTCCTTGTGCTTCATGGTAACAAATCGATTTTCCTGAAAAAAATCATACTTACCTCGTCTGTTTGAGCACAAAGAGCCGGTCGCCGCCATCTTGATCAAAAATTTGCAAAATCTAGTGCACAGTGACGTATGACGTCACCACGCAGGCCAACATATTGACGTCATCACGGGCCGTGCATTATTTCACGCTAGATCTTTAATCAGAATGGCGGCGGCCAGCTCTTCGCGATCAAGGTAAGTATGATTTTATTTATTTATTTTTTATTTTGCACTTTAATATTAATCTCAGATGCTGCGATCAGCGATGGACGCGGCATCTGAGGGTTACATGACGGGGAGCGGCGCAATCACCGCTCCCTGTCATTGCACCCACTACTTACAAAGAAATGCGCATTGTGACGAAGTAATTCATCACAAAGTGAATTTTTTTGTAAAATTCTGCGGACCAGCGAAATCGAATTTTCCAATACTTCGCTCATCTCTAGTGGTGGGCATTAGCCATTAGTCTAGATTGGGTGCCCACCACATCTCTAAATGCTTGATATGGACAGAATGTGGTTGTGAATGGGTTAATATTAGGTCTGCTCTATAAAACCAGAACCTGTCTTAAGTGGAAAGATTACTCAACGTCCTATCACTTCTTTTCCTCCCGAAATATTTCTCATTCCCACCTGTAACCCCTCATCCTCGTGAGGTATGTGGAAGATTTCATCTACAATACACAGCAATTTGTTTAACAGTGACGAGGCACCAGAACGCGGTTTTCTATAGCAGAGCAGAATGACGATTTAACCCTTGACCTGTGCTCCGCTGACATATGCAGATCATTACTGGAGGGCAGACAACCTGTTTGAGAACCTTGAAGGGTATGGTCGAATGCCACTTTTTTGGCATTGGTTTCAGCGCTGATTTGGTGCTGAATTTAAAGGGGTTATCTGGGTTTTTTAATATCAGATCGGTGGTGGTCCGACACCCGGGACCCCCGTCGATCAGCTGTACGGGGAGCATGTGCCTTCTGTCTTCCTGTCTGCTGCTGTATGTCTATGGGACAGCGGCAGCGGGTAGGAAGAGTGAAGGGACGTGTGCACCGTGTGCGCCGTCTCCCCGTACAGCTGATCGGCGGGGGTGCTGGGTGTCGGACCACCGCCGATCTGATAGTAAAAAGCCTGGACAATCATTGTAAGCTGAAACCTCCTTCCATTGTTTTCAAGGTTGTTCCTGTGCAGTTTTCCAGACAGAGCCAAGAATGTACATGTCTTTTCTTGGTGCGGTTACCAAGAGGAAACCTCGGAGAGCCATAGTGGGAGCCGTAGTGATGCTAACTCGAGAGTGAGACAGAACCATTTAAAATGTAAACCCAGAGCAGAACTCGCAGCGTTTTCTGCCATGCGATACGTGGCAGATTTCAAAATCCATCTTGTAAACCTTCCCTAAGGCCAGCTGCACACATTGCGGATTATGCACTTTTTTTTGGGCGTGGGAAAAACACAGAATAAGGGCTCATGCACACAAACATATTTTCTTTCCGTGTCTGTTCCTTTTTTTTTGCGGATCGTATTCGGAACCATTCATTTCAATAGGTTCGCCCAAAAAATGAAAATTTATTTGTGTGCATTCTGTTTCCGTATGTCCATTCTGCCAAAAAATAGAACACGTCCTATTATTGTCTGCATCACGGACAAGGATAGGACTGTTCTATTAGGAGCCAGCTGTTCCGTTCCATAAAATATGGAATGCACATGGACGTCATCCGTATTTTTTGTCGATACGTTTTTTGCGAAACGCGGTCGTGTGCATGAGCCCTTATACAACAGCAGCAGTGTATGAGATTAGACAAATCTCATGTACACTTAGCTTTTTCCTCCACTTTTTCCCCAGTAAAATTATGCGGATTGTGAAATCTGCTGCACGTCCATTGTTTGTGCGATTCCAGGCCTCAACACTATATAGTGATTTTTTTCCCATAGACTTCAATGGAGTTGTTAAACAGGAAATGTGTACCAAAATTCACACGAAAAAACGCACAAAAAATGCACCAAAACCTCTATAAATAGTGGTGATTTATGTGAGTTTTATGTTGTTTTAGTGCAGAATTTATCGGTGACATGGACTCAGTAACTCAGTCCTATTAATGTGAATGAGCCTGGCTGCAATACCAAGCACAGCCACTATACAATGGACAGCGCTGTGCTTGATGAGCTGTGAGGAGGCCGTGGCGCTCGCAGCCTCTTCAAACAGCTGATCAGCACAGATCACATACTGATGACCTATCCTAAGGATAGGTCATCAATTTAGAACACTCGGAAAAGTTCTTTAAGATAAATACCCTATTTCCCTGTAAATATTTGTTGCAATCTAGGGGGCAAAATGTATAATATATATATATATATATATATATATATATATATATAAATATATATATATATATATATATAAAGTTCAAAAATATCAGAACAAATTATTTTATGCAAGATAGTTTACTGGTGCACAAACATCTGTGGAATGGTGCTACTGAAAAAATAAAAAATATTAATACTATAGTACAAAAATCCCCTTGTGATGATCGTGTGCATTGTAGAGACTAGAGATGAGTGTAAGTATTGTAAAATTCGATTCGGCTGCTTCGTAGTGATGAGTGGCAGGGGCAATATTCGAATTTGCGATATTTTGCGAATATTTGGGCAAATATTCGCCATATATTTGAGAATTTGTGAATTCGTGATCTCCAGACATTATTTTCTTGATTGCAAAAATTCGCATAAAAATTCGCATACACTGTTGTTTAAAAAAATAAAAGAATATTCGTGATTACGAATATATTTTGCGAATTCTCGAAGTGCCGATATTCGCGATTAAAATTCCAATTAGAATATTCGTGATCAACACTACTGCTTCGCTGAATTTCACTAAAAAAATTTGCTTTGTGATAATTTACTTTATCATAAAGCGCATTTCTATGTAAGTAGGGGTACAATGACAGGGAGCGGCCATTGCGGCGCTCCCCATCATTGTACCGCTCAGATGCTGCGTTTATGCATGATCACGGCATCTGACTTTAATGTTAAAGTGTAAAATAAATAAAAAATGAAAATAAAATCATGCTTACCTCATCCATTTGATCGCCAAGAGCTGGCCGCCACCATTTTGATTGAAGATCCAGTGCGAAATCTTGCGCGGCCCATGATGACGTCACCACGTTGGCCAGTGTGGTCACACTGTTTGTGCGATTCCACAGGATTTCATGCGGGATTGAGATAGCGGCGGCCGGCTCTTTGCACTCAAACAGATGAGGTAAGTATGATTTTTATTTTATTTTTTACCACATTTTCAGAGAAATCGACTTATTACAAGGAGGAAAAAATTCGGCTTTGGGGAGAATTTAATTTTCCCTGACATTCGGATTGAAGTCCACTTTGTGGACTTCAAAATGCTCAACACTGGTAGAGACTTTTTGTATTTTCTTTGCTATCTGTGTGAAATCTGAAAGATTTCTTGAGAGCTTTACTGCTGCCTCGATTCAGGTATCCGGCCCCGGTATTCCTTAAATATTTACATTGTAGTCATTCCAGTAAGGAAAACCGCTGAAGAAAGCAAATAAATTTGCTTTTAGAGATACCGATGCTTTGTCAATAATTACCAAAGAGACTGGTTAGGAAAGCCAGGGGATATTTTTACTGGGTGCCATGTGTGAGATGTCATTGCTGGAGCAGATGTAGCCATCATTCTTGGCCCTGGGCATGCGTCTTAGGAAATTGTAAACACGTCTTTTCTCATATTAGTCATGCTTCCTAGGAACAAGCATTTCATGTAGAATAAAGTGGGCCAAGAAGACATCTGCTGACAGTATAGAAGCAATATCTAGAAGCAGGACTAGTAGTCACTGTAGTAGTGTACTTGGAAATATGTAGCTTGCATAAGAAAATTAAAAATATCTTTCCATAGAAGACGTCAAATGGGATGCTCCTCCATGACCTATGACTTTTCTCACATCATGCAAATAACAGTTTCTTTGGGTAGATTTTGGTATTACACAGTTGAGTTGGATCCCCCTAGTGTTCCTTTGATTCTAACTCAGAAAGTCCATCGTATGTGTACAGAGTCAGTGGTCACACACCTCCAATAGCTCAGTCCGACTGCCTGGAAACTCTTGCAGCTGGGCAGGGGAGTGATCTCTGTGGCTGATGAACACATTAAGCTGACAAAGGATAAATTCATCAGACTAAAAGGATCTTCTGTAAGGATTTATTATGACTCAACTATGCTGAGTTTTAGGGTGCAAGGACCCCCTTTTCAGACTAAGCATATTGTACCCAAAATATGTAATAGTCGCAATTTGATAAAATATTTGAGGAACAGTCCTTGTGTCTGATGGTGACCATATACATTGGATGAATGTTGACCAAATATGCCAATTTTGACAGGATCAGCTAACCATGTATGGGATTTTTCCAGCTCTACTTCAGCATTCAAGGTGGTGATGGCTGAGGAGCCTGGACTCCTGGATCCTCTATGACGTGATGGTGGGAACTAGTATAAAAAACCCAGAAGTGCTAACCAGCCACCATACTGCCCACATCTCGTAGGGCGAATGATGGGGAGGTTACCATGTAGAAGAACTGACATTGTTTCAGATTCTGGTGTTGGTTCCTGTTGGATTATATTAAATGTGAACTGTTAATCTCTGATTAGGTAATTTTTATTAAATATTGTACTGTCTGAAAAAATATCTGTGATTTTTCGTAGAACCAATAACTTGTGATGAACTGCAAATCTTTCATCTAATTTATCTCTAGCCATCAGTTTGACAAGAGCAAGGCCTTGCTTTATTACAATGAGCAGTGCACTCATTACAGTCTTGACGCATGCTTGAGTTGGAAAGAAAGGGATTTAGGTCTTGGATCGTCTCAGTGTGATATTTCCTTTAGATAGTAAAGTCTAAACTCTTCAGGGGGTTTAGGTCAGAATATGGTTAAAAATGCGAAACAGTCTGGATTAGTTCCCACCGTCACGTGGAAGATCCAGGAGTCCAGGCTCCTCAGCTATCACCGCTTTTCATGAGCACTCAGGCAGGAGAAGAGATAAGACACCTTCAGGTCCTCTTTACAGACTGCATATCAGAGATCTAGTATCTGTAATTGATTGCTCCTGTGTTTTGCCAATTGAAACTGTCTCACAGTCCGGAGCTCCAGCGCTATTCTTCAGCATGTTTTATAGAGTTTGGTTAAGTAAACATCCTCAAACAAATCAACCAGAGAGAGCTTAAAATAAACAGCGCTACTGTGCCAAGTTCATAATTGCTTGCACATTTGATGCTTTACCCCCAGCCCTGTCCACGCACATCTAAAACGGTTTCTTCTTTGTGACCGTAATTGTTTTGAAATCACAGCTTCCCAAGTTCTATGGGATGTTTACATTTTTGGAATTTTCTTCCACAGATGATACAAGACCCTCACTCGAAAAATACAGATTTCTTAGTACTGTGCAATGTACTATGGATGAATTGACTGAACCAGAAGTTCTTACTTTCTTAGAACTGGATATTTTCTGACCATTTTACCCAGAAAATAAATAGAATAAACCTTCAGTACTATATCTTTATGACATAGACTACTTCATGCTCATTAGAAGCTACCTGTGCTTTCTTCACACTATTGCTTCCTAAGGCCATGCAGTGAAAGGAGGGAGTACACTTTCTTCCCCCGGGGCAAATCCTGATGTTGGGGCTCCTACCTGATTGTGCCCGTGATGTTAAGTGTAAAGGAGTGCAAAGGCCAGTATATTCTGTAGGACCCAGAAAACTAGGCCAATGGTAGAAAAATAAATGTCTCTCTTTACTCAAGTGCATAATAGAAGTTGTATTACAGCCAGTTCCAAGTGTACACAGTGCAATTCTCTCCCAGATAACACTATATGGATTTAGGCAAGGATGGGAGTTATTGCCATCTTTCCTTTCTTTCTTGCTAAAGTCTCTCTCAGTAGAACCTATGGCTGGCAACAGTAACTTGACAGTAGTGTCCACAGGATTTTGATTGCACATCTGGCCAGGATGTGTCCAAGTGTGAAGGGTGTCTTAATGGTGTCCCTCACTGCAGCAAAGTCTGAATGGTTGAAGTAGCAGGTTACCTTGCTGACTTTTATGCTTGGTCCTGCAGATTCTAAGTTCGCTTTTAGCTTCCTCTCTTTCTCTCCTTCTATTTCTGAAGATCTATCAGAGGTATGTTAGTCTCTGAACTGCTTTCTGGCCCCAAGGAGAGGGATCTTGAGGCAACAGCTTCCTCTCTCGACAAACTCTCCCTAGAACAACCTCAAGCTAGGGATGGGGCCATCCACCAGCTAGCTTCCTACAAGGGCTGAGCCAGGATTATTAACCCTGGCTGTACCATCCATCCATACAGTAGCTATACTGGTTGCAATACCTAACATAACATTACAATACATACCATAAAACTACATAATAGTATATAACAAACCATTTGCAGATACCCCCTGCTTTGGGGTACTGCAATTACAGATGGCAGTGCTACCACACAGTTAAACTCTCCACCGATGCTAATGATTTCACAGCATGGTCTTTTCAGGAATTTACAATGGGCAATAAACAAATGATAATGCATTCAGCTAAATACTCAGCGCAATATTCATGTTTTCGGATTGGATAGAGGAGAGATTTGGCATGTTGAAATCCACAGCCCGATCTTTCTTTGAGAGAATTATGGGACACCTCCATATTAGATGGACGGCATTTCCCAGTGATATAGATTTGGGGAAGCACAATTTGGGCCTTGTAGTAGCCAACTTGGATGCCTCTACAGTATGTACTCCTTTAACCATATGCCCTTTACAGACTAGACCAGGGATGGCCAACCTGAGGCTCTCCAGATGTTGCAAAACTACAACTCCCAGCATGCCCAGACTGCCTACAGCTATCAGCCTACAGCAGGGCATGGTGGGAATTATAGTTTTACAGCAGCTGGAGAGCCACAGGTTGGCCATGTCTGGACTAGACTTTGCTGCCTATAGACTATTGTATGTCAGAAGATTCTCAGAACCTTACTATAGCAAGCTATGAACTATATATCCATAGGTTGTACATTAGAACATATGTAGTAGTAGTATCTCCCACACCTGCAGGGTGTTACATTTCTTCTATGTGATAACAATTATAACGCAGATAATCCTGTAGAAATATTGAGCAGTGTTGATACAAAGAAGGTCAAGGATGGTCAAATATGTAGGTCTTATCAGACTTGACTCTCTAATTAATATTCTTGTTTGGGCATAAAATACCATCAGGTGCAACTTGACATTTTTTGCCTACATTCAGTAGGCAAAACAAATGATCCTTCTATCTGTACAGTACATGTCTATTTTATATTGAATCATAAAGTTGTTGCTGTAGACAGTGGTTGGCTTCTGAGGAACCTTTGCGATCCATTATTGTATCAGATCCTGGACCCACGTGAGGATCCTCTGGTACAGTCTGGGCCTATCCATGCTATATTTTTGAAAAGGAATTAGGCTATAAAGGTGGGTATGTTGCCCAGAGGAGAGATACTTGTGCATTGCTTGAACAATAATCTGACATTAATCAATGGACATTTGAAAGGAAAGAAAAGAAAATACAATAGTTTTTTTTATAAAGCTTATATGGTATTTTTAACTCTTTATGCACTCAACAGCACTAGCTATTCTTAAGATTTCCAGAAAAGGTTGAGTTCACACTTCAGTTATTTGGTCAATTATGTCCACCAGTTATTTGTGAGCCAAAATCAAGAGCGGATCAAAAACACAGAACAGGGGCAAATCTTTCCAATATACCTTATCTCTGTGTAGGCTTCACTACTGGTTTTGACTCACAATAACTGATGGAAATAACTAACCAGATAACTGAAGTGTGAACTCGGCCTAAAATGTATTCTGCTTCAAAGCATCTCTCGTAATCTATCTTGACCAATTTATGTTTTCCAACATTGAACACTTTTATTGGATGGTTGATTCCAAATGAAATGACCACGTCTGGGCACCTTTAGACCATATCCAGAAGACCCTACTATGGCTGCTTTTCAGGGACTATATTATTAGAGCACCAATTTAGGTTCTTCTGCACCGAACCACAGGAAGCAATGGTTGTTCAGTTTAGTTCAGTAGAACTTGAGAAGATCAAGGTGATACTGCTAAAATAATGGACCCTAAAATGCCACCATTCTAGTGCGGGCCGAAGATGGATTTATACTGTGCCCCTTTCTAGAGCAGCAAACACACTTTCAATTTTATTGCCATCTTTTTTTCTCCCTAGTTACTAACTATGTAATTTTAAATTCAACCGAGATGCCAAACCATGACAGAATTCTCAGGTGTAATTTAGTACAAGTTCCTCTAGCTGACTGTATTAATAGCTTTTTCCACCTGTTATTCAGTTCTGCGCCAACGATGGGATTTCTGCTGATCTGTAGCCAACGACTGAAGCAGCTGAGTCGCAAAAGGATTTCAATGGCTGCAATTTTTTTTCTAGTTTTTTCAAAAAATTATATTGTTAGAATCTAATTGTTACTACAGGAAAATGCTATTATGCAGTTGTAATATACACTATGAATAAAAACTTAAGTCCCCAAATGCTGTTCCTACCATGAGTACAGCTGGTCTCCGGCGAAGTGAGTCCAATTCACAGCAAGGTCCAATTAATAGTCATAAAGACCGCGCAGCTCCAGATAGATACAGATCCGACTCCACCATAACTTTCGTCTGCCATTCTGTCCTTTCCGATATAGGAGGTGTAGATGAGAGTTATTGTTGAGTCTACGCTTGACATAACAGTGATTGACTATACCGAGACAGTTGTCTATCTACTACAATTTGGTCGGATCTGTATCTATCTGGAGCTGCGAGGTCTTTATGACTAGTAATATACACTATGTATACCATTGTAAAATAAAAAATCAATGTGAGCCTACAAGGTGTTCTATTGCAGCAAAAGAATATAAATTTCAAGGGGTTTACCCTACTAATGACGGGTTTACACCGCCAGATAATCGGGTTTTGGTTTGGTTGGATTGGTTGGACACAGCAATCAGAAACATGGAAACACCCCAAAGGGATTGGTTTACATGGTGAAAACAGGTCAGGAGAGTCCAAATAAAAAAAAAAAAAACACATAGGGAAGATGTACATGAGGTGAGTAACTACATAAGCCTATCTGTTAAACACTGTAATAATCCTGGAAAAACCCTTTAAGGGAGTTCCTTATACAGTTACTCAGCCACTCTGCCCCGTAGCACATTCTTATCACCACTACATAATAAATTCAAGGTAAAAAACATAGATGCTTAAAGGGGTTATCCAGTAATTAATATTGATGACCTATCCTCAGGATAGGTCACCAATATCAGATTGGCGGGGGACCCCTGCCGATTAGCTGTTGGAAGAGGCCGGTGCTCTGTGAGCACGACAGCCTCTTTCAAGGCCCTGTGATGTCACGTTCATTGGTCACATAGCCTAGGAGGTACATAGGGCTGGGCTGCAGTACCAAGCCCAGCGGTTACACAATGTACAGATCTGTGCTTGGGAGAGATGCCATAGCTCCGGTGAGTGCAGCGGCTCCTCGTAAAAGCTGATTGGTGGGGGTGCCGGACCCCTGCCGTTCTGATAACAATGACCTATCCAGAGGATAAGTCATCACTATACAGTATATTACAGGATAATCCCTTTAATAAAAGTTGATCAATCAACAGCAACTTGACTGGGGGTTCAATACCGTGCACTTGATTGTCTCCATGTATATCGTAAAGATGGTAGATTTTATCTCTGTTATAGCAGTTATTATGTTATAGTAATGATATGTAAGTGTTCATTCATTCATTCATTCGATCGTTGGTGTAATTCAATCTGACATGAACCAGGTGGTTACATAGACTGAGAAGGAATGCGCTGAACTCCCGGGTACAGATTTGTAATCTTCCCTTTTCTTCCGTTTCTCTATTATCGCAGGCTGTAATGTATGGGTTTTCCAGAAACCACTAATCTCTAATGATTTTTGCTCCGTTTAGGTTGTTAAGTGCTTCGTCTAGGTCATGTCAGGCTGCTGTAAAGTGCTGACATTTATTAACAATGTACAAATTAGGGAAGATATACAGTACAATGGGATGTCTGGACCTCCGGGGCCGCCCCACACAGAGTGTTTACTTCATCTGATGGTATTCCATAAATCAGCCACACTTTAGAAGACGTCTGCTGGCTACTTATTGGTATGTGGCCACCGATACATTGACATTGGGAATAGTTTCTGGTTATATGTTGATAGATTAATATAGTACATGCGGTGCCTGTGTGTACAGTGAGGTACGTGCACTACACAGAGACACATCAGTCCACATCTGGTAGATGGTACCATACACCCAAAGTCTATGCGCTGACACTGAGCACACTGAGCCACAAATATGCAAGAGCTATAAGAGCAATGCCCTAATAATCATCATCTCCTAAAGTCACCTCCTCATAATCAAGAGGTATATGTTCATAATGTTGGCTTAGGCAGGGTGCTCAATCTGCTTAAAGAAACCAGTCCTGTATGGAGACTTACTGGAAGTGCTCCAGGGAATGGAGACTTATTGGAAACAAATATACAAAGAGGTATCTCCCATGGAAGAGAACAAACTCACCAGGGCCACCTATTGGAAGTGGCTCTCTATGAGTCTAGATCTGACTTTCCAACAAGCCTTGGGATTTGACATGGCAATTAGTCAGGTCATATACCTATATGTATGGGTATGTAGCCTGGTTATATTCCCTTGGCCTGGCAGCTTCCCGAAACACCTGAACGGCAGGTGTGCTGGAGTCAGATCTCCACCGATATTGATGACCTCTAGTGATGAAAGGTCATCAATATTACTTCCCGGATAACCCCTTTAATGGATGAACCACTGACTGTCTTGAAACAGATGTCATCACGGACATGAACGTATACAAGATGCCTACAGTAACTCCCAATTTAGTGAATGGGATCATGCTCATGGATGCCGTCTTTCTTATATATGCCTGCTAGAAAAAGATCAGGTAATCTAGTTCCTCAGATGGGCTGAGGCCCTCACCAATCTTAATCTGGCCTTAGAGAGACATCATAATCAGCTGCTAGGAGAAACACTATGTAACAGCTAGTGATGAGCGGCAGGGGCAATATTCGAATTTGTGATATTTAGCGAATATTTAGGCAAAGTCGCAAATTCACCATTATTTTCTTGATTGCGAAAATCGGCAATGTAATATGCACATACAGGCGTGGGTCACTTTTGCTAAATTTTTCAAGCTCCTAGAAGTTTCCTAAGACTGGAGAAAATGGTTGGCACGGAAGAACATTACAATAGCTGTATATTAGATAGAGTGCTCCAATATATTCGTGATTTCACATATCGGCACTAATGATGCGCATATTTTGGCGCAATACATGCAACTTCACATTTTGCGGTCTGACTACATATTACTGATTGGTGCACTAAGTATTGTTGTGACATCACAGCACTATGTCTGTAGCATGTATGTATGGACAGCAGAGAAACAGTAATCCCCATCACACCACCTAACACCCTGCACTGGAACCTATCAGCTACACTATATCAGGATCTAACCTACACTGACTATCTCCCGCTAACTATCTGTATTATATATATGAGCTAACTATATATCTAATGTAATGACACAGGGAAGCACAGAGCACAGCAATAACACTGCTCTCTCTCTCAGAACTGCAATAAACTGCTGAAAATGGCTGCTGGGGAGGTTCTTATATAGTAAGGGGTAGGCAGCTTTCCTATTGGTTGCTAGGGATGTTGCTAAGCGCAGACAAAGACATTGCAGCCTTCTCATTGGCCGACAAGCAAGAAGGGAGGTTACTGATGAAAAGAAAATCTAGAATATTTGCGAATACGAATATATAGCACTATATTCTACATCTTCGCGAATTTTCAAAGTGGCGATATTCACGATTAAAATTCGCGATTGGAATATTCGCACCCAACACTAGTAACAGCTTCTGCCATAACCCAACTGGTCATGAGGTGGCGGTGAAGTGGTGGCCAGGCATGTACCAGTCGAACAAATGTATGGCAGGTTGAGAGATATCTGTGTGAGAGCACTTACTTGGCATATGGCTCCTAAAGCCCTCATCATACGTTATAGATGTCCATGCACATTAGATTGATGTTGGTAGGTCCACTGGCATGAGCCGGTTTAAGAGCAAAAAGCTTAGCGAAGAGATTCTGTGCAGACACTGAACAAGCAGGGAAACTTGTGAGATATGATATTGGTATTTCGAAGCCGGCAGCTTTGTGAATGTAGATATGATAAAGACAACACTCCAGACCTTAACTCAGCTTCAGCACAGGAGAAGAGTAAAGCAATAGGAAACGAGTGGACTTTTTCTATACATTGAAAAATAGTGCTGAAAGGTGACCCGTCGTGTTAATTATGAAGCACAGAGATCAGTCTGATCCTCATCTTCTGAGTTCCAATCCAGCTCACACAGTCCATGAGAAGGTTTGCAGCCAAAATACACTGGATTTAGATTTATTGCGTGCAGGAATCTCTTTTGCAATAAAAACATAACATCTAAAATGTAAAGTTTCTAAATTGATAAAATATACAGAAAACATGATGTTTCAATAAGTTTCAAGAGAATGTGTCAACGCTGAGCTCATCTAACTCCTGTGAGCATATAGCTGTAGTCTCCAACCTCTGGCTCCCGAGGCTGAAGGCTATCAAAGCTTGCTGAGGGTTGTAGTTCTGTAATAGCTAGAGAGTCACAGGTTGGAAAGAATTGACTTAAAGGGCATCTGTCAGCAGATTTGTACCTATGACACCGGCTGACCTGTTATGTGTGCTTGACAAGTGCACATGTATCAGGTCAGCCAGATTCATAGGTACAAATCTGCTGCTAGATGCCCTTTAAAGAGCATTTGTCAGCAGGACCAACCCTGTCAAATCAGCCATAATGCCTGGTATTGCTGAGTAAATCTGTACCTTTCTTACCCTTATCTGTTGCTGTATTTAGGACAATATATGCTTGTAAAATATGTAAATTAGGGATTAAGTGCACTGAAGGAGTATCCTAGACATTCAGTGCATTTTTGCTTCTCTACTTAGCCTCTCTGGACACTCACAGTGCAGGGTCCCACTTACAGTATGTGTGTACAAGTGGTTCCGTTACATTTCTGTATAATTATTTGTATTTAATGTCTTGTATTTCCTAATATCAGGCTGGCATTGTCATTACTACTATTCGCCCCTAGGTGGTGCTGGCGCCACATACTATATATAGCCAGGGGTTTGTTAATAAAGATAGTTGAGTAATGTAGGAAGCAGAGAGGAGAAGGAGTGTATGGAGGAGCAAAGCAGGCTCAGTCCAGAATGTAGCTGCCTTTCTTTTATCTGGGCCCTGATCAAGAGTTTACTGCAGCCCAGCACAAGACAGTAAGTCTAAGTACGGCTATAAAGCAAGCCTAGTGAAGATTAGAGCTGAGTCTAGCCAAGGGACTTCACCAGCACCAGTGACCAGGAGGAACTTAAAGGTACCTGGACACAACTGGACGATTAGTGCGCAGAATTATCCTTTTCCACTAAACACCTTCTGGAACATAGTGAACCTGAATACTTTAGGAGAGCATCCTGCATCAAATAATGTAGCAGAGAGTTTGCCTGCCACGAGGGAGAACGCCCTTATTGGATTGCTCAAGATAAATAGGAAATCATTATATTCAGTACCTGAGTGCTAGAAAGTGGACTTAGTGCAAATTTACCCATTCTTTGCCTGTAAAGTAACAGCATTAAGAGCACTCCTCAACTGACAATTGCCAGACCTGCTATAAGGAATTCCAGTTAAACCAACACCTGGATTATTGCTTTTGCTGTATTGATGAACTGTAACAACTGCCCTGAGACGATTGATTCAGTAAATGTTCAACTGTTTTACTACAACTGACTCCTCATCCTTTCTACTACTCTCAACAATTGCACCTTACGGTGCTGGTGTCACGAACACAGGAGCCCAGCCACCAAAGCACCCTGAGCATACCCACCTACACCATCAAGGGCACCTCAACTTCCATCTGTCTGGTGTTCCCTGCAATAGAGAGTGCCCCGAAGGATTTAGTGCTGTCCTCCCCATCACTACACGTCGGCCCAGGGAGGCTCTGCTAACCGTGAGTAAATAAACTACTACCCCCATCGGCCCACCGTGAGCCTCACGTGTTGCCCCTGCGGCCTGGTACGTTGCAACAGCGCCACTTGATTGACAGGACATCCCGGTGAAGGGAGGTGTCCATGAAAGCAGAGAGGAGAAGCTAAGGTGCATTAAGCAAAAACACTTTTTTCCCCTAAACACAGTAACAGATCGGGGGAAGAAAGGTACGGATTGCATCAGCAGGGTCATCCCTATCAGGCATTATGGCTGTTTCAATGGAGTTGACCCTGTTGGAAGTTGCAGTTTAAGGCCTCTTTCACACAAACGATACAGATTGGCTCTGGATGCGTTCAGGGTGCTTTCAGTGAAGCTCACACCATTTTGCAAGCAAGTTCAGTCAGTTTTTTCCGCGAGGATGCAATGCATTTTGATGCGTTTTTCATGCGTATGAAGATTTACAAACAACATCTCTTAGAAACCATCAGTGAGAAACGCATTGCACCTGGACTTGCTTCCAGATGCGTTTTTCACGGAAGCCCCATTCACTTGTATGGGGCCAGAGCTGCGTGAAAAACGCAGAATATAGAATATGCTGCATTATTCACGCAACGCAGAACTGATGCATGAAAATCATGTTCACAGACCCATTGAAATGAATGGGTCAGGATTCAGTGCGGGTGTAATGCGTTCACGTCACGCATTGCACCCGTGCGGAAAACTCGCTCGTGTAAAAGGGGCCTAACAATTCAGTAGCGACTCCTCTATGTGTCTCATGGAGACCCACCATATAATAATGTGCATGTAGCTGAACTTTCTTTAGCGGACGATGAGAAGTACCAGGTGCCAGAACTCACATGCAATAGTATGAGCAAGTCATAAGCCTAGCCAACATAGAAGCATGGGTGCCGGCTGCCAGGTCTGGGCTGTGGGAACAGTCTGATAGAAGGCAGATATACTTCTAGGTCAGAATACGAGGTTCTGAAGGAAGAAAACATGTGACGGACTAAGAAAAGATGAGCATGTTGTGTCCCGTGAGATCAATCACAGACGCACTGGCAAAAGGCCTACAAACATTAGCTAACATTATACATGGCAACCCTCCCAATACGTCCATGACTGAGTTGAAAGAGCCTGAAATTTATGCAAATGAACCCAAAAGTGCCTGGTTTAGGGAGGTGCTAATGTTGGGAATTTTAAGAGGACCTGTCACCCCTCCTGACTGTCTATTTTACCAAGTGCTTACTTTTTTCCATGTTTCATATCACTCTGTGATCTCGCCCAGTCATTCCTCTATTATTCCTACTAGAAGTTTACAAATAAATAACTAGCAGCCTGCACAGTGAAGTTCCAGTTGGGGATGTGTGCCTGCACAGTCTGACACAATCCAATCAGTGCTGCCAGTGTTAGACTGTCCTGGTAACACCCATCTGGACCTTTATTGTAGACTGCCAGCAATTAATTTATAAACTTCTAGTAGGATTAAGAGAGAAATAGTACAATTTAGAGTTATATGAAAAGATGCTCCAGAATTGTTATGGCATGGGGAATCCAAGTAGTTACTAAAATAGACATGTCAGAAGAGGTTGGGGGTCCTCTTTAAATGTTGGAATGGACTACCCATGGAATTAAAAAAATTGACTGTAATGCAACCCATGCCCTTCAGACAGGCTACAGTGATCATCAAGGTAGACAATTGCAAACCAGTGTTCAGCATGGTTCCTCAATGGTTAGCACTTGCAGCTCTGGGGTCCTAGGTTCAACATGTTCATAGAGTTTGTATGTTTCCCCCGTGTTTGTGTGTGTATCCTCAGGGTACTTCCCACACTCCAAAAATATACAAATAGGGAAATTGGCCTCCTATGAAATTGACCCTAGTGTATGTTGTATATTGGGGTTCAGCTCCTATATGGCAGCCATTGACTTCCCCAGGAGTGGCCCCAGCCACATAGTCCCTGTGAGAAAAGCGCATTACAAATGTTTGTCATTGTCAAGTGTTCAACTTCACTACAGCGCCCTCAGAGGAGAAATGAAGAATTACACAGTTCCTGCTGAAAGAAATGTAGATCTTCATGCTTTCACTAATAGATGTGAGTGCACAATGTATCTATTAAGGGGGTATTCCAATACATAGATATTGATGACCTATTCTAAAGATAGGCCATCAAAATCAGATCAGTAGGAGGCCAGCACCTGGCACCCCTGCTAAGAAGCTGTTTTGGGTGTTAGAAACTATGCAGTAGACAACAGGCTCATTCACTTGAATGGCAGCTGAACTATGGCTACTACACAGTGGAAAGAACCTTTTGCTTCATGCTCCATCCATAGTATCCAGTGGTGGCTCTATCCATTGTATCCAGTGGTGGCTCCATCCAGATTATCCGGTGCTGGCTCCATCCAGAGTATCCGGTGCTGGCTCCATCCAGAGTATCCAGTGCTGGCTCCATCCAGAGTATCCAGTGCTGGCTCCATCCCTGTATCCAGTGCTGGCTCCATCCATATTATCCAGTGCTGGATCCATCCCTGTATCCAGTGCTGGCTCCATCCAGAGTATCCAGTGCTGGCTCCATCCAGAGTATCCAGTGCTGGCTCCATCCAGAGTATCCAGTGCTGGCTCCATCCAGAGTATCCAGTGCTGGCTCCATCCAGAGTATCCAGTGCTGGCTCCATGCATATTATCCAGTGCTGGCTCCATCCAGAGTATCCAGTGCTGGCTCCATCCAGAGTGTCCAGTGCTGGCTCCATCCAGAGTGTCCAGTGCTGGCTCCATCCAGAGTGTCCAGTGCTGGCTCCATCCAGAGTATCCAGTGCTGGCTCCATCCAGAGTATCCAGTGCTGGCTCCATGCATAGTATCCAGTGCTGGCTCCATTCAGAGTTTCCAGTGCTGGCTCCATCCAGAGTATCCAGTGCTGGCTCCATCCCTGTATCCAGTGCTGGCTCCATCCAGAGTATCCAGTGCTGGCTCCATCCATATTATCCAGTGCTGACTCCATCCAGAGTTTCCAGTGTTGGCTCCATCCAGAGTATCCAGTGCTGACTCCATCCAGAGTTTCCAGTGCTGGCTCCATCCAGAGTATCCAGTGCTGGCTCCATCCATAGTATCCAGTGCTGGTTAATGCCCAAAACAACTGATCGGTGGGGGCGCAGGGTGTCAGACCCCCACTAGTCTGATATTGATTACCTATCCTGAGAATACATTATCAATATCTAAGTATTTGAAAACATTGTTAAAGGGGTTGGCCAGTTTCCTATATTGATGACCTATCTTCAGCAAAGTGGGATGATTCCTTCCTATTCAAATGAACAGCTGATTTGCGGAGGGGGGGGTCAGGTGTCAGCCCTTCTCCGATCTGATATTGATAACCTATCATGAGGGCAGGTAAAAAAACTATATAAAAAGTGTATAAACCTCTGTAGGTTGGCTTATCCTACAATGATTTTTCTACAGTAGACATCCGTACATGCCCTTTGAGAACATTTAGCTATATTTGCAGAGTGAGATGTCTACATACCTTGATCTAAGAAAAGTATTTTCTACCTGCAAGAATCTGCCAAAGCTTTGTATTGAACAGACCGCAGAAACCGCTAGCCCGTCCATAAACACAAGGAGGCCAATATGGATTTGATTATTGGTGTTTACCTCAGAGACATATTGTAGAAGATTATTCCTTCAGATTTTATATTTTTTTTACAAGCTGTTATTATAATGGATAATGGAGAACTAAAATCAGAAGACATTGTTTAATACGAAGCAAATATGTGCAGCAGAACCTATGGCCAATACTATGACGGATGCTGGATAGTTTTACACAGTGAGGCTGGATGCTCCAGCTGGAGGTCTGAGGCCGGGATCTGGCCCATGGGGGAATTTTATGTGTCCAAACTATTATTGTGTGCTGTAGTAATTATTTTTCTTTTTTTAGCCTCATCCAAATATGACCACGAAAAAACACAGGCTTCCCGCATGGCCTCACCAGTACTGTTGTCTCCAGTATAATTTATTATCAATATAAGTGTATTATATTATTTGCTTTGTATTATACTTTGCTTATATCGTACAATAATCCGTGTCTTATTAGCAATTGTAAAATAGTATTATTTTATGAACAGTAGTAAAAAATAATAACACACTATAAATCCTAAATCTTACATATAAAGTGGATCCGCGGTGGTCAGACAGAAGAGGTCATGTTATAGGACATTTTTATGACAATGAAAAAAAATTGTGGGAAATAATTGGAATTATCAATATTATACTGAGGCATGTGGGATAAGCTACAGGTGGCCTTGAATATGCTTCTTCTGTATCATAGTAGGGGCCTATTGTCCCTTCACTTTATATCAAAACAGCAGCCATAAATTATAATCCTGTCTCTCTGTCCAAAACTATGAATGCATAGGTCAAATATACTCTTAAAGGGTTTATCCAATACCTATAATGCCCCCCCCCCCCCCCCCCCCAAATGGCTGGGCCCCTCATATGGATTATACTTGCCCCGCTTCCCGGCACCCGCGTTGCTCCTGATCCCATCACGGGTGGCGCTAGGGAGGCTCGTCCCCCATCACGGCCTACTATTGGCTGCCCCCGTCGCCAGATGTTTTGATCTACGCAACGGGACGATGCAGCAGCGGCTGTGCGAGGATCAGAAGCTATGTGGGTGACGGGGAGCAGGGTAAGTATAATCCATATGAGGGGCCCAGGCATTAGGGGGGGTCATTATAGGGTGGATAACCCCTTTAAACTTGCTGGTGTGTAGCTATAAGGGATGCAGAGAAAGCAGTTTGCCTGATCTTTTGTGCCTCAAGGAGGCTCATAGGCCCTTTCAGTGTTATAAATGGCACATGGTTGTGTTACAGATTTTGCACTGGGGTCCAGGATCTTTAAAGTTTAACTGCTGTTCTATTTTTATTTGTGTCACGTATGGGGCAGTCATACTGACCATTTTTGTAATATACTTTAATTACTGAAATCGTACATTTCTATTTAAAAAATTGCTGTAAAGCCGTCATTTTGAGCCTTAGCAACGCTCCTCTGTCTTCAGTGTTAGCAAGTCTCCACTGTTATGTAAACAGAAGATAAGAAACGTTGCTAAGGCTGAAAATGGGCGACTTTACAGCTATTTTTCTAATAGAAATGTACGATTTCAGTAATTAAAGTATATTACAAAAATGGTCAGTATCACTGTCCACATACAGTACACAAATAAAAATAGAATGGCAGTCACACTTTAAGTTACACCTTTAAATATTGAAATAGAAAATTCATGTTGTTCCATTTTTGTGTTAGGTTCTGGTTTATTAATGTTTGGCCTACATAAATGTGAATATTTTTTCATAAGTTATAATTTCTTTTTCATATTTTTTTTATTTATTTGAACTGGTTTAAATCATATATGTGGATCTTAAAATTTGCATCTGATCTTACCTACAATGCAATGTATTTGGATTCAAAGACCATATTAGGCTCCTTTAGATATGGCTGGTAGCTGTTGACTGTACATTAAAATAACCTTGAGAGGGACTGGCTGAACGCCCCCATTGAAGTTGAGGAATTACGGGAGACACTGAAAACTATTCAAGGGAACTCCAGCCCTGGGCTGGATGGTCTCCCTTTTGAGATATATAGAAGATATGGAGATGTCACTCTTCCAGTGTTAGTTCAGGTTTTAAACGAGTCAATGGATAGAGGCGAACTCCCGCCCTCCCTCTCGGAAGCTGTAATAAGTTTAATAGGCAAAAAGGGTAAGGACGAGAAAAAGGTAGATTCGTATCGCCCCATCTCTCTTCTCAACACCGATTTCAAAATATGTGCTAAATTACTTGCAAACCGTCTAAGAAAAGTTATTGAGAAGTTAATACACCCGGATCAATCAGGGTTTGTACCCAAACGCCAGGCTCAGACGAATATTCGACGGACATTACTGAACATGCAGATGGGTGGGGAGGGTGCCCATTCCATCCTGTCTTTGGACGCTGAGAAAGCGTTTGACAGGGTGGAATGGGCATACCTCTGGAAGGTTATGTATGAGTTTAATCTGGGAGGAAAATTTATTAAATGGGTACAGCTTTTATATAAGAACTCGAAAGTTAGGGTAAAAATCAATGGAGTAATATCAGAGCCAATACCTTTGCAGAGGGGAACCCGTCAGGGGTGCCCTCTCTCCCCATTATTGTTCGCCATATTTGTTGAACCATTGGCCTGCAAGGTCCGGGCAGATGAAAAAATAAGGGGGTTTGGGGGAAATGGTGCACTGGATAAGATATGCCTCTATACTGATGATATTTTGTTTTTTGTGGAAGGGGGGGTACCAATGGTACTGTACCTGATGGAAATAGTAAATCAGTTTGGCCTTATCTCCGGCTTCAGGGTGAACTGGACAAAGTCGGTATTGCTCCCAATTGGCCAGGAAATTGGGCCGGAGGAAATTAATGTTAAAATTCTGAAACCCACGGAGTCGTTTGAATATCTGGGTATTAAAGTTAGCTCGAGGATACAGGAGTATCTAGAACTTAATATTGAGCCTCTTTTAAAAAGGTTTAGGGAAAAAACGAGTACTTGGCAAAAATTGCTGATCCGACAAGTGGACCGAATAGCGATAATAAAGATGGTCTTGTTACCACAGATTTTGTATGTTATATCCTCCTGCCCAGTCTGGATAGGGGACCATTTTTTCAATGCACTAGAAGGAGCGATAAATGATCTTATCTGGGGGAGAAAAAGGGTCAGGCTGAAACAAAAATACTTATGGTTAGATGAGGAAGATGGTGGCCTGTCCGTCCCATGTTTTAGGGGTTATTATTTTGCATCCCAGCTTCAGTGGTTAATGATGGAGGATGATAGACTGCGTCGCTTATTGGAGGGGGAAGTGGGAGGTCTCCAATATAACATTATCAGTACTCTAGAAACAGGAATGATAAAAATAAAGGGTAGACAGTGCCCAATTAGTAATATGATACACTTAGTCTGGGTTAATGTTAAAAAATTACTAGGAATAAATCACTCACTAAAGATTTCCCCCATCTGGGGAAATATAAACTTAAAAGAATTTTGGAAGTCTGAAGATTTTGTATTCTGGGATAAAAAGGGTATTAGGTTTGTTCCCCAGATGGTGGTGGAAGGAAAGTTGAAGACACCAGAGGAAATGGGTCTAAGTATAGATAAAGATCACCTCACATGGTTTAGATATGTTAGATTAAAACATGCTTTTGATAAAACGGAGAATAGAGAATATTTTATTACGAAGCACTCAGATTTTGTTGAATTTTGTTATCAGGGAATAGGGAGTAAAGTTTCAATCTCACAGATTTATAAAAAAATAAAGAAGGGATTGGGAGGGGTGATTAGCTTTAATAGTGAAAAAAAATGGGCACAAGAGGTGGAACCCGTAATCTTGGATTGGAGAAGTATATATAAAAATGTTAAAAGGAGTACAATCTCCAGTGGCTTCCGATTGACGCAGTTCTTTATCCTCCACCGGACCTATATCACCCCCATGGCGTTGAGTAAGATGTACAGAACAGGGGAGGCAAAATGTTGGAAGTGTGGAGAGGAAAGGGCTGATTTTGTACATCTGATCTGGCTCTGCCCGATTGTACAGGGGTACTGGATTCAAGTTTTCGAGACCCTTGGGAGAGAGACAGGGAGATCTGTACCTCTGGAGATTAGTATGGCAGTTCTGGGAGATACCAGAAGAACCGGGGTAGATAGAGAAAGTGAAAGGAAATGGGAAAAAGGGTTGATGCTGGCACGTGTTGTGTTGGCCAGAGGATGGGGAGCGGACCGTCCACCAAGTATAGTAGAATGGAAAAACCTATGTGAAAGGGTGTTAAGCTATGAGAAAGCTAGGCAGGTGAAATTGGTGGGCAAATAAGGAGAAATAAGGAGTAGAAAGGGGGAGATACAGATACAGATATAAATATAAATATAAGATCTTGAAAAGAGGTTATTGAAAGGAAATACCTTGATGACACTCCCAAGACAACCAAGAGGGTGGAGGGGAGGCAGGAGGGGAGGGTTAGGGTGGGGGTGGGGATGTGAGGGGGGGGGGGAAAGTTCTGTCTCTTTATGGATTGTTGTAAAAGTAACAAGGATGGGGAAAAATTGTTATGGTACACCTTTGTAAATTATGATGGTGTATATTTGTATTTTTTGTAATGGCTATTCCCTATCTATGTCCTTGATTTAAGAGAAGAAGAAAACAATAAATAAACTTTGAAATAAAAAATAATAATAACCTTGAATGGGTGAAAATTCTTTATGGGGGATGAGAAAGATAGCTGTCAAGTGATCAAAAGAATTGGGCATGCCCAAATCCAACATTATGACTCTTCTTTACCTCTACCATCAGGTCACTGCTGGCCGCCCTAAGGCCCCTATACACATTCAATAGCTGTCGCCAAACAGTTATCCCTCCCAGCTCCCTCCTGACTTCCGCATACTGTCACAAACGTTTCCGCGACAGGTGGTAGGAGATCGGTGAGACTGGCAACACGTGGTTTGATCTGACAGGTTTTGCTTGTGGATCAATAGGTATCTGTGTTGTTTCTGGTAATGGCCACACCCTTTGCCTCCAGGTGTTGCTTATGTGGTCATTTAACCTTCCTTATTTATAGTTGCTTCTCCCACTATTTTGTACGGTTTATAGCTTCTGTGCCTGTTGATTGTTTGAGGTTGGATCTCGGCAGAGTTCCTGGAGCTTCACTAGCCCCTTTGAAGTTAAGTATTTCCTTTCCCTTTTGTATTTTGTTTGGGTTCTGTGTATTGGTTTTCCCTATTGTTTGTATTAGGCCTGAAGGAGACTCTTGTTCATCTTTTCTTTTGGAGGAACAGGTAGTCTTGTCCCTGCAATTAGTATCAGGGTCCTATAGGGCTAGATAGGACTCTAGGCATTCCTGTGTATGAAGACACCTACCTCTGGGGTCTGTTCATATTGGTAGTCAGTCAGGATTTTGGTTAGGGTTTTACTAGGAGGTGTCCATCTTCCTTCCCTAGTTCTCAGGCCCTGTTCCCCCCTTCCCATGAACTTGGCTGTCTCTATAGTTTATATGGTTAGCTTTTGTTGGCTTTATCTGGCAGGCACTCCATTAAAATGTTTGTGTGATAATTATGAACAATGTATTGGGGGTAATAACTTTTTTCACCATTTAGGTATTTTACATGCATTTAGACTTTATATGCCTGAAGATTTTTAGATAATTTGGCAACACCGATAAGGTCTCCAGATTTAAATTTACAGCAATGTTGGCTACAATGTTGCTCTGGGTTTCTTGGTGCCAGTGTCCAAGGTATTTTTAAAGGCCAACCATGTACATTACATATTATATAGTAGCATGTTGATGGTAATTGGGCAAGTGATGTCTCGTGTGGGCAACACAGACCCTAAAATTACAACCTACAATAAAAAAGATATTATGAACCAAGTGTATATACTGACCTAAGGATTGATAATAACCATTGAGATAATTAAGGGTCCATTCACACGTCCGCAAGTGTTTTATGGTCCGCACATTGCGGATCCGCAAAGCACGGACACAGCCCATGTGCGTTCCGCATTTTGCGGACCACACATGGCTGGCACTATAATAAAAATGTTTTTTCTTGTCCGTATCTGTGGACAAGAATAGAACATGTTCAATTTTTTTTGCGGGGTTGCGGAACAGTGCTGTTCGCATCTTTTCCGGCCCCATTTAAAATGAATGGGTCCGCACCTGTTCCGCAAAATTGCGGAACGGAAGCGAACCCATTTTGCAGACGTGTGACTGAACCCTAAGATGTATGAAGCCAAAGAAATATCTTCACATCTGTAGCCAGTCTGACTCAAGAGAAACCCTTTTCAGTAGCCTATATCTGATGTGCTTTTGGTTTCCTTTATGTTCGCTATATAATAGAGTCTATTAATACATCAATCTCCCATTGTATAGGCTGTCATGAATGGTAAGGGATCAATCGAGAGGCTTACTTGTCCTCTTACTATTGACGATGACCTGAGGGCCCATCAGACGAATTTGTTGAGGTCTATATTTGGACACAGGAAGTAGTGAATCTCACATAAAACAGATTTCAGGGCTTAAAAATATATATATATCAAACCTAGGCTTTTGTTTGGACTGTGTCTGGAGACTATTGGCTTTGAGCTGGTAATTTAGTTTTAGACATAAAGGACCATCAGTAGTATCTCAGGACTTGTAAGGAACATAGCTCAGGATGCTTTTTGTCTCAATCCTGGTGTTCTGTACTGCTGCACATTTTATCTCAAGGAAAAGTGTTTGTGGAAGTGCTTTGACACTGCATTTGTTGAGGAAGAAGTCTGGAGGAACATTTGTCTGAAAGCAAAGGTTTTGTCCCTTTCAATTAGTGTCCTGACCACTGGATATTTTCTGAATGAAGAGTCCAAGATGCATCGACAAGACTAGGAAGTGTTTAACTGGCTTAAAAAAGCAATTCAAAGATGATAAATCCAGAGGTCAGACATTAGTTTAATTATATTATTTCCTGTTCTGCCTATAAAGCTTAGTACATATAATTTGATTCTACAAGTGGGAATATAAAATACATAATTGCCACGTGGAGCCTGGAAAACACTTAGAATTTGCAAGAATAACATCATGTTATTACACGTACAAAACTAGCTCCTTTGCGGGGTTATCTTTTCACTATTAATTAATTTGTTGCATTCTACTTTACTATAACTGTTCAATAAAAAACTACGTCCGCTTTGGGCCAAATAGCAGATTGTTGTGATTTTATTTCTTGTTGAAAGGATAGGAATGTAGTCACCATTTTTTTTTAACTGACCATCCCCCCCACTCACTGAGAGGCTATAACCAGCCTAAAATGTACTAAAAAATGTACTAAAAAAAAGACTGTTAAAGACTGTATATAATGGGATGTTAGTGTTTACCTTCTCCTAGTGGCTGACATCCCATCCTCTCCGCCACCTATGCCTGAGCATTTCAGGGTGTTTAAGGCAGCCTTGCATGCCTTTGTTTGCCTGAGCTACAGAATCACTTTGTTCCTGAACTGACCCTATGTCGTTAAGGTTACAAATTGATGAAGTCTTAAGGTAGCCATACACATTAATGTCAACAAGACCCACCAATTTCAGCAGGACCGGCCAATCATTGAAAGTGAATGGGTTGTCCACAATAGCAGATGTCGGAAACAAGGACCGGGCTGTTGGATTTCAACTTTCTTATGTTCTTAGGGGAGATATGCCATCAAAAAGAATGTACTGTATGTCAGTGGCTTATTTCCATCTGCCCATTCAGAACATTTGTGGTTAATACAGTGGGTCCACTTTCTGTTGGCCTCCATGACACTTTAAGGGTACAGCCACACGGTCAAGTTTCTGCATGAAAGTTTTGGAAGCCAATATCAGGAGAGGATCATAAAAAGGAGGCAAAGTATACAGAACAGATACAACTTCTCCTCTTTCCCCAACCCCCTGGATTTGGCATCCAAAACTGCATGTAGAACCCTGACCATGTGGTCGTACCCTAACTTTCAAATTTAACATATATTTTTTTTACCCCCAAAAAGAGATGGATGTTGAGTACAACAATATAAATAGCTGACAATAAACCCCCTAGAGATGAATAGATTTGTTAATAGACAAGAAGCCACTTTTTTGGCCTTAAAGAACTAAAAGTAATTGATCAATGTGCACAAGCCTTAAGACTGACAACCTCAAAGAGTTTAAAAAAATAATTAGCTGCTTCTTTTGCCAAGTATAAGTATTTTCCTAACCAAAGAAGCCTGGACCTATAGGCTCCTGCAGTTTGGAAATTCCTGAGGAAGGAAAATCAAGGGAAGCCATCTGGAGTCCCACTTTATATATCATTGTTGAGTATGTTACTATTTCTACTGTACATAGGATCACAATTAATGGAGCAATGTACAGTTTTGACCGGATCGTTTATTATGACTTGGTAATTGGGGAGTTTTTGGTATTCAATAAGATCCTAATGATAACCTAAAAATTGTAAGTTTACAGATCGTTTGGGAAATCACTTGTTAAGTGCACGCCGTTCTGTAAGCAACCATCCAGTCTTTGTTCTTGAAACCACAATATAATTGGGAACAGTGTTTCGGAGGAGCTATTTGGCACATATCTTGATTAATGTGTTTAATTGTTGATAAGAGTGAAAGGTTACATGATATGACATGTTAAATGTCTACGAGCTGACAGAGCGCAAACATGACCTGACGGTGCGATCACACAGTGTTCCCTTTAAGGATTAGGACAAATCAATAGCAAATAGTTTAATGGAAAACTATATTTGCAAGCCCTGCTTACTCAGTGTCTCACGTTAATATGTTTTTAATGTCTTTTTGAAAACCCAAGACTCAAGGCATTAAGTGGCTGAGAATTATTTCTTTGAAATTTCTTTTAGGGATTTGCCTTAGGCTGGCCACACACATAAGAGCATTTGACTGACAGCTATCCTGCCGACCCCACCATATACATGCATTCCTCATTTGGCAGCAAATCTCTGAAGAGAACAAGCCTATCCCTTGAAATCCAACTTGCTTGACCCTTCCTCCCCCATCCCTGAAATCTGCCACGGGGGGGAATGATTATACATTATTAATATACATTATTATCCAATTGTGGTATTATATAATATATATTATATTTATCATATATTATGTTTTTTATTTTGTCTATATATATATTTTTTTCCAATATATAATAAATGAATATAGAATTATTATATATCCTAAAGCAGTGTTTCCCAACCAGCGTGCCTCCAGCTGTTGCAAAACTACAACTCCCAGCATGCCTGGACAGCCTTTGGCTGTGCGGGCATGCTGGGAGTTGTAGTTTTGCAACAGCTGGAGGCACACTGGTTGGGAAACACTGTCCTAAAGCATGGATGCCCAACCTGCAGCCCTCCAGCTGTTGCAAAACTACAACTCCGAACATGCCCTCATAGCTGTAGACCCTCTGGGTATGCTGGGAGTTGTAGTCCTAATGCATCATTTAATATTATACACTGGATGAACAGCTGGTGCCACTGAAAATGTTGGGTTCAGCTAACATTGACCTAAGGCCACGTTCACATCTGGTTGCACTATTTTGACTGGCAAAATGCTGGGTCCAGTTATGGAAGCCCAGCAGACTCCATTGTAGTCAATGAGGTCTATCGGGTGCTGTTCATGTCCATCATGTGATGGAACCAGCACTTTGTTTTTTTTGTTGTTGTTCTGATCCTATAATGAAGCAGAACAATTGAAGGAGAAGTGTGAACATGGCCTAATGTGTATGGCAAGCTTAAAGTTTTTTTAAGAACTTAGATACTAATGACCAATCCTCATGATAGGTCAACAATATCAGATCGGTTGGGGCCTCACACTGCCATCGATTAGCTGCTTCGGGCAGCCGTCGGTGCCGAACACTATACAGTGGACAGAACTAGAAGAAGTATGTAGCGGCTGTGCTGAGGTACTGCAGCTCAGCCCGCAATTACGTAAATCCAGTAGCTGGAACTCCACAGAGCCTTCCATTCACTGTATGATTTGTGTCAATGGCTACCCGACACAGCTGATCGGTTGGGAGTGCCGGGTGTTGGACCCCCACTGATCTGATATGGGTGACCAATCCTGAGGACAGGTTGATAGCCGATTGTAGGGAAGGAAGCGCTCCTTCCAGAAAGTCAGCTGCTCGTTAAGTGGAGATGAAGCGCTACAATTGAGATCTGTATGTCCTCATACAGCTGCATTGTTTCTGGGCAGCAGATCGCTGTTTAGACAGCACGATCTGCTGCCCAGAAATGATCATTTATGTGCCTGCCCTAACGATCATTTCATCCGATGAATGAGCGTTTCACTCTTTCATCAAGTGATCAGCGGCACCTTTACACAGGCAGACCGTCGAGAATGAGCGTGTAAATCCACCTTTAGTCCCAGAAAACCCCATTAAGTCTTCATCACCATATTTTAGAGCAGTTTTTTTAAGGTGTGCCCGCAATTGAAATTAAAGGAAATCCCAAGAGGAAAAATAGGCATGGCTAGCTCCTACTTTGCATAGGGGTTGGCAGAGTTGACAATGTCTATGTATGCACAAGTCGGGAGTAGGAAGAGCCAGATGTTGGGAAAACAACACAATGCACAATGCCTAATAGCAATGCCCCATAATAAGTGTGCAAATACTACCATAGAGTGCTACAATAATACCTTCATACAGTGACCAAATAACAGCTCCATAAAAAAAATAACATAATGTGTAGGTTTACAATTATTATAAAGCCATGTGGTGGTCTCAAGCCTAGGGTGCTGGACCATCTGTGGTTCCCTGTACTATTATATAGATCTCACGGCTGAAGACTGCCAAAGTACAGGATCTGCAAAAATCTAAATGAGGTCTATGATGTCTGGTGACTGGGGGCCCGAATAATTCTCAGAGGAGGACTGTAATGTTTGTTTCCTTCAGGGTCTGTTAGATGAAGAACATATTAAAGGACTTCACAAAAGAGGTCAACTACATGTTCGTAATTTGGGAATGCCAATGCCCATTAACAAAAAAAAAAAAGAAATTTGAGCACAACCATTATCACATACATTCAATTTGCTGTCCTTTTATTCACTTGAATTCTGGCCACTGGGAAACAGAAACGACAGAACTAATTTACATCACTATGGAGTGTTGGCCATTATGTCTCCCCCAACTTACTGTAGGAGTCTGGAGCTTATAGAAAACTCTGTTCTGCCCCGTTGAACTAGTGATTAGGAAAGTTCCTAAGAAAAATCTCAGCACGTAAAGCAGACTGGAATACGACGGATCGCTCCATATTATGCATTAAGCAATTCATTACTGCGTAATTGCAGACATAATGACTTGCAGGTCTGTTTCTGTAGAACTGTGTCCTTCTCCCATACCATGTAGATTGTAAGCCCTCGCGGGCAGGGCCCTCTCTCCTTCTGTACCAGTGTGTACCTCGTCTTGTTCATGCTTTGTGCAATTGTCTGTATTATGTATGTGCACCGCTTATCATATGTACAGCGCCGTGGAATGAATGGCGCTTTAATATTAAATAATAACTGTATAGAAAGTGTGGGACTTGAAGAAGCAATGTAGACATGTTACTCATAGAGGAAATAGTGATCCATTTCAGGGTGAAGGCTTATTTAAAGATGACATAACTAGGTTACGTAGGATCACACTTCTCTCATCTCACACCTGACGTGATGTAGATTTGAAGTCATATGACTTTTTCATGGTCCTAAATCGGGGACTGTATTTTACTTTCATCTCAATACTGAAGGTCATGTATTATGTAACTTAAAGGAAATATATTACCTATTAATTAAAACCAGATAGTGATATGTATTCCTTTTTAATGATGTGCTTTTATTGCTGAGTTTTCTACATTTTTTATTTTATTTTATTTACATGAGGTGCTGTTAAACGCATTTAGAGATATTCTTTACAGCAGCCATACTGACTATAGGCAGTACGGACATGAGATTTTAATTGACTTCTATGAGAGAATTTTGTAGGCATGTTCTTTGATCTGCTCAGAGGTCATTGTGCAGGGAGAGGTGCAGAGGTCATTGTGCAGGGAGGGGAAGCATGTAAGCAGTACCACCATTTAAAATGACCTGTGAGATGTTATGTTATGTTATCTATATAGAGGTGATATCTATTATTGTGATAATGTCTGGGATAATAATGAGATTTTTTTTTATATAGATAATAAATATATCGATAACATTTAAAAGAACATCAATAGCCATTTTTAAAAATATGTTTAACAAAAACAACTTGATTTAAACATTTTCTGATGAAATATTCCTTTTAAGGTGGCTGTACACATTAGACAGAAGTAGGTTGATAGTTGAACAACCATTAAACTAATGACTGTCTACATATTTGAGTTTATGTTGGCCATTACATTCAAACTAGCCATATGTGTTGAATCACATATGGAGGAATTATGATCTTTTACCATAGAATGTTCTGGAATGTTCTTTCACTGAACAATCAATCATGCAACAGCCGACTGCACCATACACAGTGAAGGACTATTGACTATTGTATAAAAAATTTCACCCAGAGTACTGCATTCCAGACGATGATGGCCTGTTATTGGTCAGCTAAAACTATTGTTCCTTGTTAAATTTTACTCAAAGACTGATCCTTTTCCTTGTTCTGGTGCTTTTGTAACAAGCCCACCGGGGGCATCTTGGGTATTCCTTGCCCCGTAGGAGGTTTCTACAAAATATGTCCCTCTTATAGAGCAAGTAATCATGACGCCAGTTGCAGTTCAGCAACGAGGACATGGAGCCGCCTTTGTAGATGGTAGTGTGGGTACCCAGATGTAGGATTGCCAGAGTGGTGTAGAGTGGCCTACAGTCTCTCTGAAGGTGTAATAGGCATGGGTCATGGTGCTCCTACCTGGATATCCTTTGATCCCAGACGTGGTGGTTTGAAGCAGTGCCAAAAAGGGGGTCAATAACTTGGATGGTGAAGGAAGTAGAATAAACGGAGTCCAGACTTTGCATTAACATTTAGCATAGCTTTACTTGGCATAAACGGCAATTCAGTTTCCAAACGATATCTTGGTCATCAGCAGGTATTGGCTTAACTTTAGCAGGCAAACACTTCTGCAACAATCTCAGCACTGCTATGCTGTAGATTTCTCAGCTGTGCTATGTTAGCTGGATTAAATAGGAACTTTTCCTCTTCTGCTGGAACTTAGCTTAGTTGTAGTCTGTCTTTTACTTTAATCCTAGGAGCTTCTTCCTGGCATCAAGCTCTCTTAGCTTGGAGTTTAAGCCAATGCATGCCCAGGATGGGACAAGCAACCATGTAGAACTTTTGCAGGCAGGGCCCGCGGGCCCAGCAGAGCAGACAGAGCTTTGCTGGTCGACACAAGCTCTCCCTTAGGAGGGTAGACTAGACACAGGCTCCCTAACACTAAACTCCTCCCTCTCTAGAGAGGGCTGGAAGGAACTGGAAGGTTCCTCTCCAGGGAAACTATCACACTGCCAATGTTACTGCCACCCGCTGGTGAACCAGGCACATCACATAAAATATTACAGTTACATAGAGATAAATATGCACATTATACAGAGTTATATAAGTTAGCAAATTAGAGATAGTAGCAAGGTTCAAAAGAGTAGTAATGGCACTCTGGGTCATTACATTTCCAGATCTGTCAGGAGATTCTAGGTTTCTGTAGTAGATACAGAGATCCAGGAGTCTTCAGCCGGTGGAAAGTTCTAGGAGTATTATAACTAAATAAGGTAAAGTATTCTGTGTCAAGACAGAAGGAATCAAGTAGGGTTTAAGAGTTTAAGTAGATGTTCCATTAAGTTCTAACAATCGCAATTTGTCATGCTTTAAAGCATAGTTAGATTGCAACCCATGTCCGTATTAGTGTTGCCACAGAGGCATCACATTCTCTAATTGGCACGTCTCCATGCTGGCAGCCTGGGAATAACACTGGCGCTCTATAGCTGTGCAGTGACCTCAAAATGGGCCATCATTTCACTGCAAGAGCAGTTTTCTTTTTCAGGGAAAGATGTAGCAAGGCTATTTGTGTTACTGTGGTTATTTTCTTGTATACATGTTCTCGAGTTTATTACATTAGGCTTTATCTGCGCTTACAGGTTCAATGGGAAACTTCTTCTATAATATAAAAGTTTTCCAGCTTGTATCAACATCCATTAAAATAATCATTTATGAAGTTCATTGTAATTTTGTAATGTATTTCTTTTACCTTTATTGCTCCTATCTCCTGCTCTGGGATGTGGTCACATGACCATGTCCATGCAGCTCTTTCTTATTTCCTGTAATGTTATGTCTATTGGCGGGACAGTGATAGGGGAATATCTATGTAACTAGCTGGGTGGGAGGAGCTATAAACTAGCTGGGCATTGTTAGGGGCAAGGATAGGGGAGTGTCTATGTAACTACCTGGGAAGGAGGAGCTATAAACTAGCTGGGTGTTGACATGGGTGGTGATATGGGAGTGTCTATGTAACTAGCTGGGTGGGAGGAGCTATAAACTAGCTGGGTGTTGTTAGGGGTGGTGATATGGGAGTGTCTATGTAACTACCTGGGAAGGAGGAGCTATAAACTAGCTGGGTGTTGTTATGGGTGGTGATATAGGAGTGTCTATGTAACTACCTGGGTAGGAGGAGCTATAAACTAGCTGGGTGTTGTTAGGGGCGGTGCTGGAGCTGTGGCAGAGAAAGGAGAAGTGCATCATGGGTTTGGTTGGATACAGCAACAGGAAGTGCTACATACAGGATGGAAACAAATCAGAGGGATTGGGTTACATGGTGAAAACAGGTCAGAAGGGTCCAAACTGAAAAAAATAAAAATAAACATGAGGGAAATGTACATGAGCATATTCATTAAAACCATAGTAATCCCAGAAAACCCTTTTAAGAGGTTTATGAATTATTACATGTTGTTAAACTTTCATGAAACCAATGTTCAGTCCAAAGTTATCCATAGAGTCTCTGATCATTCAGAGAACGATCCGATAAAACTGAGACCGATCTGCCTGCCAATAGTTTGCGCATCCATGGGGCAATACTATGGGGAAGATGTATCAAAACTAGTGCAGCAGAAAGATGGAGCAATTACTTGCTTTCATTTCAGCCCTGTTAAAAGTTCTGTGCAATCCGATTGGCTGCCGTGGACAACTACTCCACTTTTCTTTTGCACAAGCCTTGAAACCGAGTCCCATCTGAGGTGCTTTCAAATCAAAATCTGTTTCAGTGGTGAAAGAATTTTCCTGTATCATGGTTTAACCCCTTCTCAATCAGCGCTGTACATGTATGTCTCTGGCCGGGACTTTAAAGATGGCACCCACTCACATGGCAGCAGGCACCCTGCAACTTTTCACCGCTCAGGCCAGGTCTAAAAAAGGGGGCGTGGCAAGGGCGGGGAAGGTGGTGGGCCACAAGGACCGTCTCATTTATCCTTTTCTTCTCCTCTTTTAGGAGTAGAAAATGTTCTAAATCTGAGCTAGCTTCCTTGCTGGAACGGCGGTGGATGCGCTGTGTTATGTAGAGGCCGGCGCATTAGCCGGAGTCTAATGATTGCATGTTATAGCTCCCTTTGGGAAAAAGTGTAAAAAAATATATAAATGTAAAAAAAAATTTTTTTATATATATATATATATATATATATATATATATATATATAATCCAAATAAATGTAACGCAGCACTCCTTAGATAAAAAGTGAAAAAATACAAATTTATTCAACACATGTTGATACAGGCCTGTATCAACATTTGTTGAATAAATTTTGTATTTTTTCACTTTTTATCTAAGGAGTGCTGCGTTACATTTATTTGGATTGTGTTTGGACCCCAGGACCAAGGGGAAATGCTGGCACCTGAATCCTTTGAATCACTTGAAGCTAGGAGTGCTGCCCTGCCATTTTCTGGACATATATATATATATATATATATATATATACAGTACAGACCAAAAGTTTGGACACACCTTCTCATTCAAAGAGTTTTCTTTATTTTCATGACTATGAACATTGTAGATTCACACTGAAGGCATCAAAACTATGAATTAACACATGTGGAATTATATACATAACAAAAAAGTGTGAAACAACTGAAAATATATCATATTCTAGATTCTTCAAAGTAGCCACCTTTCGCTTTGATTACTGCTTTGCATACTCTTGGCATTCTCTTAATGAGCTTCAAGAGGTAGTCACCTGAAATGGTCTTCCAACAGTCTTGAAGGAGTTCCCAGAGATGCTTAGCACTTGTTGGCCCTTTTGCCTTCACTCTGCGGTCCAGCTCACCCCAAACCATCTCGATTGGGTTCAGGTCCGGTGACTGTGGAGGCCAGGTCATCTGATGCAGCACCCCATCACTCTCCTTCATGGTCAAATAGCCCTTACACAGTCTGGAGGTGTGTTTGGGGTCATTGTCCTGTTGAAAAATAAATGATGGTCCAACTAAACGCAAACCGGATGGAATAGCATGCCGCTGCAAGATGCTGTGGTAGCCATGCTGGTTCAGTATGCCTTCAATTTTGAATAAATCCCCAACAGTGTCACCAGCAAAGCACCCCCACACCATCACACCTCTTCCTCCTTGGTTCACGGTGGGAACCAGGCATGTAGAGTCCATCCGTTCACCTTTTCTGCGTCGCGCAAAGACACAGTGGTTGGAACCAAAGATCTCAAATTTGGACTCATCAGACCAAAGCACAGATTTCCACTGGTCTAATGTCCATTCCTTGTGTTCTTTAGCCCAAACAAGTAGTCTTTTCTGCTTGTTGCCTGTCCTTAGCAGTGGTTTCCTAGCAGATATTCTACCATGAAGGCCTGATTCACACAGTCTCCTCTTAACAGTTGTTCTAGAGATGTGTCTGCTGCTAGAACTCTGTGTGGCATTGACCAGGTCTCTAATCTGAGTTGCTGTTATCCTGCGATTTCTGAGGCTGGTGACTCGGATGAACTTATCCTCCGCAGCAGAGGTGACTCTTGGTCTTCCTTTCCTGGGGCGGTCCGCATGTGAGCCAGTTTCTTTGTAGCGCTTGATGGTTTTTGTGACTGCACTTGGGGACACTTTCAAAGTTTTCCCAATTTTTCGGACTGACTGACCTTCATTTCTTAAAGTAATGATGGCCATTCGTTTTTCTTTACTTAGCTGCTTCATTCTTGCCATAATACAAATTCTAACAGTTTATTCAGTAGGACTATAAGCTGTGTATCCACCTGACTTCTCCACAACGCAACTGATGGTCCCAACCCCATTTATAAGGCAAGAAATCCCACTTATTAAACCTGACAGGGCACACCTGTGAAGTGAAAACCATTTCAGGTGACTACCTCTTCAAGCTCATCAAGAGAATGCCAAGAGTGTGCAAAGCAGTAATCAAAGCAAAAGGTGGCTACTTTGAAGAACCTAGAATATGACATATTTTCAGTTGTTTCACACTTTTTTGTTATGTATATAATTCCACATGTGTTAATTCATAGTTTTGATGCCTTCAGTGTGAATCTACAATTTTCAGAGTCATGAAAATAAAGAAAACTCTTTGAATGAGAAGGTGTGTCCAAAACTTTGGTCTGTACTGTATATATAAATAAATTATAAACAATGGGCAGCACTCGAAAGATGAAAAAGTATAAAAAAAACTTTATTCACCCATAGTGACTCATCACAACATCATCTGGTAAGAGTTTCCACTTACTTTTTTTATCAATCATTCTACAACACCACACATGAGGCGCTGCCTCCTATCTCTCTTTTATCTTCTTATTAAAATATCAAAATATTTATCTCATACAGAAAACAGCGAAACGATAAAAAATTTACCGTTTTTTGGTCGCTTCTCCTCACACAAAAAAAATTAAAGTTATCTAATAGTTGTATGCACCTCAAAATCAATGAATTGTGCAAAACGCACAAAATGAGCCCTCACACAGCTCCATACACATAACTATAGAAAAAAGTTATAGGGGTCAGAATATGGCGACGAAAAGAAAAAAATAAATTTTTTCAAGGTCAGGGAACACTGTAAACAAAATCCATAAAACTGTTGGGGAATTGTTTTTTGTTTTGTTTTTTTCATTTCACCCTATTTGGATTTTTTTTTTTTTATAGCTGCCCACAATATGATATGCAATATTAAGTGGCAGATTTAGAAAGTGCAACTTTTTGCCACGTCTACATGCCAAAAAGAACCGTGAGAGAACCAGAAGAATGCAATGTCATAAGGTCCAGGGAGTCAATAGATGTCCCCAATGTGTCCCCCAAGTACCTATTTGGATCCCACTAACCTCACTACAGATCTATAGCAAATTATGCAATCTTTCTAAACAGGTGAAAAGTGATTTATTGGAGAGGGGAGCATGGACCCTACCTCGGTGTACAGCCCTAAACATCTGAATATTTTTAGTAAGTTATTCTTTTTGGTGGTCTTTGTTTTCATTTATGTCTACACTAATCCATACATACGGGTGCCAGAATGCAGAGCAGAGGATTAGTGTTAATCTTGCAAGAGGATGCAACATCTTGATTGTATGGTTCTGGGCAGTGTTTCCATGTGACAGCTCAAGAACAATGTCATGGAGTAGGATCCAAGTCAATCGACGGTATGGTAAAGCTCGGTGAATGCATATATTGGATATAAAGAGGGCTATAGCCTCTATCCAGACGGTACTGGACTGGTATTCAGGGTTCAGGTAGGGTCATACATTGAGATATTTGAAAGCGTTGCCTTGTCAGGTGGGAACCAGAAGGTTACCAGAAGATATGGATTTTCAAAAATATCAAGAACATAAGAACATATATAATTCTCTTTCAATGAAAACCAGGCATTTCTGCTCCTCAGCATCAGGATATATTCATCAGCATCAGCACATCGATCTACAACAGTACAAGAAACAGATAAACCTGTTTTACATTATTCTTTAATTTATTGGCTTAATAGCAATGATGAAGCTGGAGATCAAAAAGGCCTACACTGAACAAAGTTCTGCCAGCAAGATGGAGCCGCGTTTCATTCTGGAGTATATTAAAGCCATGGAATTATATAGATCCTGACTAGTTGACAGCACTTATATACATTTTCATGAAGTGTGTGATGTATTTTAAGAATAAGATGTCACAATGTTTTACTATGTAAGATTTACTAGTCTTTTTTTCAAGACTGCGACCCACCACACTTGTACTTGGTTTTCCATAAACTTGGAATAATTATTTAAAGTATCTACTCAGTTTCAGACATGTGTAATATGGATAAATGAGCTTGACCCAGGTCTAATGATGCAAAGGGATCAATGATGCAGTCATTGAGCCAAATGTTATGTATATAATACATGAGCCTAATGGTGCCCTTACACCTTCAATAGCTCTTAGCCAGTGGTGCCCAACCATTTTTGTCTGAGGGCTGCACTAGACATGGTATACATTTTGCAGGCCAGAACCAGGTAGCTTTGCCAGAAAGAAATGCAAACACTGTGAGGGGGCAGGTGTGAGCATTACTACTGTGAAGGGGCAAATATCTGGGCATTTTTTCTGTGAAGGGGCACATATGAGCATTTTTACTGTAAAGGGGGTGCATCTGGGCATTTTTACTGTGAAGGGGGCACATTTGAGCATTACTACTGTAAAGGTGGCACATGTGAGCATTACTACTGTGAAGAGGGCACATGTGAACATTACCCCTGTGAAGGGGGCACATCTGGGCATTACCCCTGTGCAGAGGGCACATCTGGGCATTACCCCTGTGCAGGGAGCACCTCAGGGCATTACTACTGTGAAGGGAGCATGTGAGCATTACTGTGAAGGGGGCACATCTCTGGGCATTACTACTGTGAAGGTGACATATCTCTGGACATAGCAAGACTAAGGAGTGGAATGCAGGAAACTCTCCCTAGAAATGCCTTGTGGTGCAATATTATGAGTCCTCTCTCACTCATTAATATTGCTAAGCGCGTTCTGAGGAGCAACCCAGGCGGCCCACATGGGTACCAGACATAGTGATCACATATTAAGAAAAAGGCTGAGGTCCAATCACTTCCACCACTACCACACCTCGCCAGTCACATCCTTCATAGACCTCCTGCTCCCATCTGACTCGTCCTCACCTTCTCCTTCGACGTGCTCTGATGCCTGGCTGAGAGTCCAGAGGGGGTCTGTACAGGCGGGTTGGTTAATTTTTTGCCCCCTCTGTATATATATACATTTTGCCCCCTCTGTATATATATATATATCCATTTTGCCCTCTCTTGATATATATTCCATTCGTTCCCTGTGTATATATTCAATTTTTTGCCCCCAATGTATATATATATATATACATTTTGCCCTCTCTTTATACATATTCCATTAGTCCCGTGTGTATATATTTCATTTTTTTCATGTTTTGCGTTTTGCTCCTATATATTTCATGATTTTGCCCCCAGGGCCGGGCCCCTATGAAGGATTTGCTGCCAGTGCCGTGTCGGCGTGCCACTGTGCCGAATTGCCAGGTGCCCCCCTGTGAGTATAAAGCCGGCGTTGTGTGCACATTTACACATACGAAAAAAATATATACTTACCTACTCTGCTCCGCTCCCGCCGACTTGTTCTCGCACAATCCCCTCATCCAGCGTGCATTGCGTGATCCCGAGAGACCCGGCGCTGAGGTCACGGATCTGGATCATCATAGCAAGAATAACGCAGTGCTGGATGGGTGGGGGCAGAGGCAGGGATGGTGGTCTGGTTATGTAACTAACTGGGCAGTGCTTCGCCGATGGCCAGGCACAGAGGACGGGCCCGACCCGACTGGTCATTAAACCATTAAAAGCACTTGCTCAAAAAAACTTAAAATAGTACTGCAACTGTGCCAAAGCACGGGCCGCATGACACAGCTTTGCGGGCCGGATGTGCCCCGCGAGCCGTAGGTTTGGCATCACTGCTCTTAGCCAAACACTCAGTCGGCTGACAACTCTTCCTTCTGCATTCCCCACAAAATGAACATTTGGTTGGGGGCGAGTGTATATATGTTTTTGAAGGTAAGAGAGAGAGCTGCTTCCAAACACCTGCAGCTTATCTTCCTGGAGAACAAAGGGATGGAACATTAAAATCAAACACTTTTAAATCCTGGACAACTTCTTTAGGGGTGTATCATCCGAAACTGGTCCTAGGGTGTATGTACAATAGTGATAACCTCTGCTACTAGTAGGGGTCTAATAAGAGGGTTGAGCCAATTAAGGTTGGTCTTTTTTTTTTTTTTTTTTTACGGATGTTAGTATGAACCCAGGCAGGGGTCTCACTTTTAACAGGCTCTGCAAAAAATGCCCAGCTTTGGACAATCCTAATTGTTAGATAGTTCCCTTATCAATATGCTGACCACAAAATGTCCCCTTGCTGTGACCCCCAGTAATCATCTGTAACTTAAAGAGGTTATCCCATGATTAATGTAAAAATGAAAATCAAATATAATCTAGTACATGATAACGTCTTTCTAACAAAGCTTAGAACCAGCCCTGTACCATACCTCACATGGATCCAGAGATCTCCCCCTTCATTGCTCCAAATGTACTGCTACATTTATTTTAAGTGGCAGCTTAGGGGGTTTGTCCTTACTCAGAGGACTGTATGCTGCAGCTGGTGGCAGTTGAAGGATGGAACTGAGCATGTGCGGCCATCTCAAAGAGCAGGACAGAGAAAATAGAAAAAGTGCAAACAGTAGGTGGCGCCATGCAGAAAGATTTTATTGAATAACTCAGTAGCTATAATACATATTTAATGACATGCAATTAGAAAAATATTCAGATCCAGGGGCTGGTTTGAAAGCTGTAGAATATTATTCATGGGACAACCCCTTAAAGCTGTCGGAAAACCTGGCAGCAAGTGTTCAGCATACCTGCAGTGTGGCCACAGTGGAAATTAAGCATTACACAGTGTCCAATCAAAAAAGTCGGTTGACTGTATATTACATGACAGGTTAGCTCCTCCAGATGTAGTCAGGACATGCTGGGAGTAGTAGGTTTGTAACAGCTGGAGGGTCACAGGTAGGAGGCCATTGGTTTACATAATACATATACTAAATTCAGAGAGCACGTGTGCTGTATTTTTTATTTTTTTTAAGGAGAGTAGAATACGCTGTTCATTTTTAGCAATTAAAGTAACATTTTGTTATTTCGACATTGGAGAAGACAAAGTTCTGTTCTTTGTGAAATTTATAGCCAATATTTTCCAAGTTGTATGATGGAACCCTAGATATAGAGCAGTATCTTGCCAATGAACCTGCCAATGACCCTAATGAATCTCAGCGATAGCAAGAGCAGGAAATAAGCTCTTTCTGTGGAAGCAATCATTTCTGATATCCAGAAAATTTACATCGATTCTCCAGAGCAAGATATTAAAACGTCCAGTGGTTCAGAGAACTTAATAGATTGATTACATTTGCATCTTTTGAAATAAAACAGAAATATCATGGATTATGTTTGTAGTTGAGCTTGTCACTGATACTTTTAATAAAAGATTAAAGGGAACCTGTCACCGGGATTTTGTGTATAGAGCTGAGGACATGGGCTGCTAGATTGCCGCTAGCACGTCCACAATATCCAGTCCCCATAGCTCTGTGTGCTTTTATTGTGTCAAAAAATCTATTTGATACATATGCAAATTAACCTGAGATGAGTCCTGTCCCTGACTCATCTCACATACAGGACTCATCTCAGGGTAATTTGCATATGTATCAAATCGATTTTTTTACACAATAAAAGCACACAGAGATATGGGGACTGGGTATTGCGGATGTGCTAGGGGTGATCTTGCAACCCATGTCCTCAGCTCTATACACAACATCCCGGTGACAGGTTCCCTTTAAGTTTTATCTTCCTTGGGATAGATCCATGGACCACTGGTTCAAAACTGAATGCCTATTTTATTGTATTTTGTTTTAGCATAGGTAATGGAAATTATGTTAGCTCAACGTGTTGAGGCCCCGGAATAATGCATAAAAATAAAAAAATAAAGTTTTTCCCCATCGTTCTGCACTCAATATCCCATAATCAGAAAGTGAAAACAGAATATTCAAAAGCTGTGCTAATTTATTGAAACGGAAAAACTAAAATCTTGCATTGACATAAGTATTCAGACCCTTTACTTTGGACTTAGTTGAAGCCCCTTTGGCAGCGATTACAGTCTCCAGTTTTCTTTGGTACAAAGTTTGCACACCTGGATTTGGGGACTGTCTACTATTCTTCTCTGCGAATCTTCTCAAGCTCTGTGAGGTTGGATGGGGACCATCGGTTGACAGGCATTTTCAGGTCTCTCCAGAGATGTTCAATTAGGTTCAAGTCAGAGTTCTGGCTGGGCAACTCAAGAATATCACAGAGTTAGATTGGGCTACACTGGGGTATGAAGTCTCAGGGATCACCTGGTTTTCACCCTTAACCGCCACAAGGAAGTGTGGGGAAGTGGGAAAGTGTGTAGGGATATCCCCAGGTTAAAGTCCCCAGGATAGTCATCTGTTTTTAGCCAGGCGCTACTGCAATGAACGGACAGAAACTAGACTAGATGTAGAACATGGAACAGGAATGTGGTCACAAGACAGGTTTGGATGTAATCACATGACAAGTTATAACATCGATAGAGGACAGACTTGAACGTGGACGCAGAACAGGCTCGAACATCAATGAATGACAGTCTAGAACATGTACAAATTAAGGGCTAGAATGAGGATACAGGACAAGCTGGAACACGCAGGGGTGCACCACCAATGAGGCCTCAGGCAGCACTAGGTAGGGGCAAGAGGGGGGCAGCCAAAGGGCCATGGGCTGAAAGGAAGGGGTTAGGTTAAGAAATTTGCGTTGGGAATGGGGGGGGGGGCGCTGATTCAGTTTTAGCCCCAGGCAGCAGAAAGGCTAGGTGCACCCCTGGGAACACGGACACGTTCCAGCCTTTCCTGTGACCATATTCTTGTTCTAGGACGCACATTCCTTTGCTGTGACCATGATATCATCCCATGCTCATTGGTCCTGTCTCATGCACCAAGTCTGGTCAACTTTCCTCACTGTTACTGCTACTGCATTCAGCCGAAAACTGTAGGCTATTTTGAGGACCACAATCCAAGCATCTCCCAGCAGGAAAGTTCATAACGCATTGTGGGGCTAAGGTTAAAAGTCAGGGAAGGTAAAAAAAAACATATTATGCAGATTAGACACACCATTTATTACTTCAGTACATCTAACATACATCTGGAGGGAATTAATTTAACATTTTTTAGAGGGCAGTTTGTCACAGTTAGGGATGAGCAAATTTCATATTTTAAAATTCGAGTTTGGGTTGTGGCAAAATCTGAATTGCGTTATGGATTCCGTTACCACGCACCATAGCGCAATTCCATGATGGAATGCATTCCGTTATTCATTCCATCATAATAGAAGTCTATGGCCTGCATAACAGATCCGTCCGGTTTCCGTTATACTGGTGTCCTCTCCTGCCTAACGGAAACTGGACCGATCAGTTATGCAGGCCATAGACTTCTATTATGATGGATGCCTCTAAAGGAATTCCGTTATGCATTCCGTCATAGAATTGCGTTATGGTCCGTGGTAATTTTTGCCACAACCCGAACCCAAACTCGAATTTTAAAATATGAAATCACAGTACTAGAAACCCCTTTAATAGAAAGCATTGTTAACACATTAGTGCTCATGGAATTGAATGCGCTCACGTTACATCCATATGTATTACCTATAGTATATACACATTCAAACAATTGTTACTGAAGTGGAAGAAATATTTGTGCAGTATAATTCATATTAGGATCCAGCCTTGGCCCCCTGGTGTCAGATGTAATATTTTGTTTGCCAAATATCACAGGAATTACATTATTTTTAGCTCTCGTTCAGTTGAAATGTTGCAGACTGATCTGTGGTCACCAAAGAAAATATTTGCATCTGTTGTTTTTGTACAAGTAAATATGCAGAATGTGTCTGGTAACCAGTGGAATACTACAGGGACTGGTGACTCCTTGTGTAACTGGTAATGTGCTGCATATTCAAGTAGGATCGATCCTCTCCATTGTGAAGATACCAAGAGCAGGGACAGAACGACCAGACAAAGCAAAATCTGAACTACTTAATAGCCTTTCTGACTCCTTCAATCATCCTGCTCTACAGCAGGCTCTAAGGCCATTCTCCAAGTCTTCTGCCAAAAAAATAATCCTTAGGTGCATACATTTTGGCTGCAAAAACACCATAGTCCTGCAGAGAGGTCTCTTGAGCCCATTGCTCTTGGATGACCAGTTGACCCCTTTTAATACGTAGTCTACTGGGAAGTTACAGCAACTGTGTTGAGTTCAGCCTACATGGAGTTATATGAAGTGATGAAAGTGTACTCTAAGATTTCATGAGCAATGGGAACCAACTCCAGAATGGGCTTGACTTCAATGAGTTCTGGCCTCCAATGTATAATCTTGGGCTTTCGATAAAAACATTTTAATCGTCTACATTTTATGTATATTTTAGACTACACTAGTTCTTAATAGTCCATTACACCCTGCCATCTGGCCATACATAGTCCTCTACTCTAAATCATACAATGGAAGCTTTCATTGTACTTGGACAATTTCCTCATTATGTCATGATCCTTAAAGGGGTTGTCCACTCTTTTAATATTGATGGCTCATCCTCAAGATAAGTGATCTATATCTGATTGGCAGGGGTCTGACACTCTTCACCCCTGCTGATTAGCTGTTTCAGAGTACCTATCCATTGTGCAGTGGACGAAGCTTCTAACTTCAGCTCTGCCCCCTCTGAACTGAATGGACGGAGCTGTGTCTTTCTGGAGCCAACTTACGGCACTGGAGCTGCTCTGAAATGGCTGATCAGCAGAGGTGCGGGATGTTGGATCCTCACCAATCTGATAGACCATCGTTAGTAAAGGAGTGGACAACTGCTTTAAGTAGCAAGGATCAAAACTTGGGCCAATGTTGCCCTCCCTTTGATGCAGTTAACACTAGCTCGATAAAACTAGAAATAGGAAAAACTCCTTACAGTATTTTTGTGCATATTATTCTATTATAAGGTGCATTCACATATGTACTGAATCCGACATTACTTTCCTTCTGGCATGTTACAGAAAAACCAAACAGGAACTGATGCCAGAACTGTTTCAGTGACTTTCTCTGGGATCCGTTCTGGTATCCAGCACATCGGTTTTTACACAAGACAGAAAGAAGTAGCATGTCATACTTCTCTTCCCAACACTTTCCGACTATGGACCCCAGACCAGTGAACGCAAATGTCATCAGTTGTGACTGGCTCTAGCATAACACAACTGGTTGGAAGCAAATGATGGACAGTATGTGAATGCACCATAAGAATACAGTAGGTAGGGTGAGTCTAATAATTCTGGAAATAGAGCCGCTCTTGTCCACAGGCTGCATCTGGTACTGCCCCTGATTCCAATTTAAGTGAATGGATCTAAAGATGTCGGGCAAATACTCAGATGGATGTCAGCTATTCCTTCCAACCCCTGTACATAGGCACCCTCAACAGGAAGAGAGGAATAAGCTATTACCAGACACCTTAGACAGCAGCGTATGTCTCTTTAGAGAAAAAGAATTGAGCATATTGAAATTCATCATTATTCCCAATGTCTTTTTTGGCCCGACATCTGTTATGTGGAGTAAGGACAC